>NC_056434.1:37805782-38406345 GCF_018296145.1 Oncorhynchus tshawytscha | reverse complement strand
CATAATTGCCCTTTTTTTGTTATGGGACTAGAGGCTGTCATAACCTGCTGGGGCATTGAGAGAGTGGAGTTTGGTTTCAAAGATTTGACCACTTTCCAGCATTTATATTTGATTTACACTACTCTCTGATACAGAGTAAGACATCTATTTCCCATATTTTGTCTTATATCTGAAGGACTGAAATACTGAAGTGTCTGCACTTGTTAATGATGGGCAGCTGGCAAGAAATCATATGTATGTGTCTATGATTGTGGATATTATTGAGTTCCTTGATTCAAACCAGAAACCGCTGAGGGGGAACACAGAGGGTCACCACAGAAGAAGCATGCTACACCCGAGGAAAGCTCAACTAATCCAACTGGCATTTGAGGGGGATCTTACAAAAAAGATTTCTGGGAGAATGGAATGATCGATTACTGAGGAAGTTCCACAGAGCATCAAGGTTTCTCCAACTCTTCATATAAGGTAAGAAACAATCTAGATGGTTGTTTATTTAAATCAAAATCTTGGTTTAGTGTGTAGGGCACTGTCTATGGTGCTGATAGAGCGCAGCGGATATTTCGCAACCAACTTCTTAGTGAAAAGCATTTAAACTTTTATGTTTATTGTCGTATAGCGTGATATACAGTAAGCATAATTCAATATAACTCCAATGGGGACAGAGGGAACAGTCTGGCTGCTAGCTGAAGGCGGAACGGGCGGGTGGACCTGGGTAGAGGGACTGATGTGGTCTACTAAACTAACATGTGGAATTACTTTAAGATGGTCATACCAAGGACAATTTAAATATTTGATTTAGAATTTTAGGTCACCGTTAGGTATAAAAAAGGATTTAATGAAACATTGAATTTGGCCTAATTGCTATTAGCCCATAGAAACAAACATATTCTTACATGGAAAACAGATCGTCTCCAAAAAATCTAAAGGAAGTTTTTTGAAGTGTCTGTCCTGTATCGGAGGGTTATAAGAAAGATCATAAAATTATTATTATTTTACACATATTTAACCCCTTTTTAAGACACTAAACTACTTCCATATATACTTCCATTCATTTTTTAAAACTGAAACCGGGCTGACTTCAAACGAGTATTGTGAGGCTTAGAGCAAAACAACTGCGAGGGCACAGACATCGACTCTAAGGTTATTAAAACCACCATTTGACTTTCATTGTTAATACACCACACTGAATTTATTTTCTCAGATGCAACAGCAAACATACTGTATATTTTCAAACATTACCCCCTTCATTTTACTAATTGTGTTTTTTTATACACTGCTCAAAAAAATAAAGGGAACACTAAAATAACACATCCTAGATCTGAATGAATGAAATATTCTTATTAAATACTTTTTTCTTTACATAGTTGAATGTGCTGACAACAAAATCACACAAAAATTATCAATGGAAATCAAATTTATCAACCCATGGAGGTCTGGATTTGGAGTCACACTCAAAACTTTGATGTAATGTCCTTAAAACAAGTCAAAATGAGGCTCAGTAGTGTGTGTGGCCTCCACGTGCCTGTATGACCTCCCTACAACGCCTGGGCATTGTCCTGATGAGGTGGTGGATGGTCTCCTGAGGGATCTCCTCCCAGACCTGGACTAAAGCATCCCCCAACTCCTGGACAGGCGTTGGTATATGGAGCGAGACATGATGTCCCAGATGTGCTCAATTGGATTCAGGTCTGGGGACCGGGTGGGCCAGTCCATAGCATCAATGCCTTCCTCTTGCAGGAACTGCTGACACACTCCAGCCACATGAGGTCTATCATTGTCTTGCATTAGGAGGAAAGCAGAGCCAACCGCACCAGCATATGGTCTCACAAGGGGTCTGAGGATCTCATCTCGAGACCTAATGGCAGTCAGGCTACCTCTGGCGAGCACATGGAGGGCTGTGCGGTCCCCCAAAGAAATGTCACCCCACACCATGACTGACCCACTGCCAAACCGGTCATGCTGGAGGATGTTGCAGGCAGCAGAACATTCTCCACGGCGTCTCCAGACTGTCACGTCTGTCACATGTGCTCTGTGTGAACCTGCTTTCATCTGTGAAGAGCACAGGGTGCCAGTGGCGAATTTGCCAATCTTGGTGTTTTCTGGCAAATGCCAAACGTCCTGCACGGTGTTGGGCTGTAAGCACAACCCCCACCTGTGGACGTCGGGCCCTCATACCACCCTCATGGAGTCTGTTTCTGACCGTTTGAGCAGACACATGCACATTTGTGGCCTGCTGGAGGTCATTTTGCAGGGCTCTGGCAGTGCTCCTGATGTACTGGCCTGTCTCCTCGTAGCGCCACCATGCTCTGGACACTACGCTGACAGACACCGCAAACCTTGCCACAGCTCGCATTGATGTGCCATCCTGGATGAGCTGCACTACCTGAGCCACTTGTGTGGGTTGTAGACTCTGTCTCATGCTACCACTAGAGTGAAAGCACCGCCAGCATTCAAAAGTGACCAAAACATCAGCCAGGAAGCATAGGAACTGAGAAGTGGTCTGTGGTCACCACCTGTAGAACCACTCCTTCTTGCTAATTGCCTATAATTCCCACCTGTTGTCTATTCCATTTGCACAACAGCATGTGAAATTTATTGTCAATCAGTGTTGCTTCCTAAGTGGACAGTTTGATTTCACAGAAGTGTGCTTGACTTGGAGTTACATTGTGTTGTTTAAGTGTTCCCTTTATTTTTTGAGCAGTGTACATTTCTTGATATTTGCTTTAACCACATAAAATAATTAGCACGATATTGATAAAAATGAAGCCTGCCAGAATGTCCATTGTCAAGCCCCTGAACTCTCTCTCGGCACGTCAGTCCGTTGATAAAGTAAATTGAAAGGTTTATGTACATATTATGTGAATTGCAACTCAATATTAGGAAGGTGTTATCGCGTTTCAGGTGAGACCCAGACGCAGACAACGTAGAAGTAACAACAGTTTATTAATCCAACAGGGGCAGGCAAAAGACAGGTCAAGGGCAGGCAGGGGTCAGTAATACAGATAAGTGGGGCAAAGGTACAGGTGTGAGACATGGGTTTAACTCTGGACAAATGAAAGGTAGGATGTATACGAAGGGTCCGGGGCAACAGAAGACGAACAGCAGAGGGGGCATGATTTTGGAGACTGGAAATGGGCCGATAAACCGGTGGGAGAGTTTGGTGGATTCCACCCGGAGGGGAAGATCCTGGGTGGACAGCCATACCATCTGCCCAAGATGATACCGGGGAGCCGGGGTCCGGTGGCGATCCGCTTGTTATCGATACCTGGAGGAGGTCTTGAGAAGGGCCGACCGGGCTCTCCTCCAGGTACGATGACAGCGGCGGACAATCATCTGGGCAGAAGTTATGCCGACCTCTTCTTCCTGCTCAGGGAAGTGCGGCGGCTGATACCCCAGGGGACAATCAAAAGGAGATAAGCCCGTGGCAGAGCAGGGAAGGGTTTTGCGGACGTATTCGACCCACACCAGCTGCTGGCTCCAGGTAGTGGGGTTGGCAAGACCAGGCATCACAGAGTAGCCTCTAGGTTCTGGTTGGCTCACTCTGAATGGCCGTTGGACTTGGGGTGGGACCTGGAGGACAGGCTGGCTGATGACCTAATGTGGGTGCAGAACTCCTTCCAGAACCGTGACGAGAACTGAGGGCCCTGGTCAGAGACCATGTCGACTGATAGTCCATGATCCAGAAGACGTGCTGCACCATGAGCTAGGGGATAATGGGGAGGAGACAATCACAAAGACAGGTGAGACAGATCAGGGTGTGACAGGTGTTCTGTATGTACAGTATATCATCTTTTCAAGTCATGGCTCATCCTGTATAACTACGGCTGTACACACGTTTTCTTTTCATATACTGTAATGTGTAATGTGATAATAAGCATTGTTATAATCAAGCATATAGCGCATGAAGACACCTACAAAGGTGAAACAAAGAAGGGGAAAAAAGACAAAGCTGATGAAATTACATGACATTTTATTTCCAGGGTTATATCTGTGGCTCTCAATTAGCATGTCTCAGAAAACCATTAGGACCTGTATCTCATTGACTCCTGCTCTCGGTCTCCTCACTGTAATGATACTTCAGAAGGAGAGGGAAGGGGTGGAGAAGAGCGAGAGAGAGAGAGCTTACAGAAGGAGAGGTGTGAAATTAAAACAGAGAAAAAGGAGTGTGTTAAGTATGTAATTCAGAGTGTTAACTAAGACTAAGTTATTTACTGGATTGGTTTCAGGGCTTCTGAGGTATCTACAGGAGAAACATACGAACACATGTGGTTTAGTTCTGCAGGTTATAGACTTCACTCCACATGATGGAGCCACTAGGGGCCACACGCCACTAAATTGACACTTGCATCTAGAAAAGCTCATTTACTCAGCAGCAATGCTATCAGCAGCGGCATCTAATTGTGGTAAATGGCAACTTTTTCTTTGTTTTAGTCAAGTATCCTAAAACTGTCACTGTTGTTTAAAAAAAACATCCCTCTATATTATCTTTGGGAAAAAGCATTATGAAAGTGAATCTACAAAGTATGTACTGCAATGGTTTTCTTGAATCTGTCAAACCCAATCGAAAAACTGCTAAAGTTTACAGAACCATTTTGACCTGGGCCTGGTCTATTATACTACTTACTTAAGTAATGTCTTAATTAAATAATTGAAAGCCTGTGACTATATTGGTACAACCAATATACAGTAACAGTGGGGTTTTATCTCTGATGCATATTCTAGCCTTAATTGTTATCACCAACTGTCGTCAAATAAACGCAGTCAATTGGTTAATAGTTGAAATAAGAAATAGATTGAATTCAGCAGGTTAGAATGAAATAAAAAGCAACAGATTTGGAGAAGTTAGTGAAGAATGTCACTTTAATGAGAATGTATACAGCTGTACAGTTTTGTACCGTGAATTTAGTGTTTTAAAATGTACAACAAACTGAGCCCACCTGAGGCAGAGCAAAGAGATGAGAGAGACACAGAGTGAAACAGAGAGAGAGGAAGGTGAAGTGATGCTGTGTGAATGTTGACATGGGCCAACGGTGTGGCCTAAGTGGCAGTTTCCATATTTTTCTGCATGCCCCCCACCCCCCCAGCAGAGTCACCATGGTGTCTCTGTCAGCAGAAATGAGTAGCTGTCATGGGCTTGTCAAGCCAAATAGTGTCCCCTTGCCAAAAAGTGTCCCCTCCTGTGTCACAATGGGATATGAGAAGCTGTTAGCGTCTGTTGCTAGGGCCGTTGGTAGAACATGCCAAATTCTACCCGGGCTACGTAATGAATGAAAAAAATCGATAGCATTCGCTGCTATACTGGTTATTATGTTCTGATTGGTCTGAGTTGTGCGGAGAGAGAAGCGTGTGCAGTCAAAAGACAGGGGAAAATGTATCATTGTTACAGGTTATTTACGCTATTTACGATATGTTTTAGCTTTAAATCTCACCGATTATCAGTGGATTAAGTTGAAAACATGATCAATGCATGGTCATTTATGTTTATTTGCTTGCAAAACGAGATTGCAAACATGCATGGAAACTGCAAAAGATGGATGGAAACACTACATAAGGTAAGACCACTTTTCCAAATCTCTTTATTTAGCTAGCTAGGTAGCTAAGCTAAGCTTTGTTTTGTATTGTTTTATTTTCATTTGTAGAAATTCAGTTAATTTAAATAGATATATCTTGTACTAAGGAGCCTATGACAAGTGTTATGACAAGTACTATATCAGCTATAAATTGTTATGGGGAAAGGGTGAACTCCATTTAATCTGATTGTACCTGGGTCTACCATTATTTGAACCTCACTGCAATAACAGTACCTATTTAATATTAATGTATGTGTATAAATGAATTGATTTCATGCTGAATTACTACATTCATGATAGGAAGTTTATCCCTTGTTTGTCTTGTTCCCTACCAGGCTGCAATGGTGTGGGCCCCTGTCAAACAACTGGCTCCCAGCAACAACAGAAATGCAAGCTGAGCTTTCAGAAATCACATCAGGAGACAAGACAACCAGATATTTTTCATGTTTATATTGCACAATTAATTATCTGATTATGTAATAATTTTATTAGCATAATGTCTCAATTACAAGCATTATGTTGCCCTTCTTTTTTAAAGCTGCATTCCTCTGCAATCCCTACCATTGCTGCAGCGAGTGCAACTTCAACCATGTCAATCAGTAAACTATGAGTGACAAACAAACAAGGGAAACTAAATTGTCCACATGGCTTTCTCTCCCTGTGTCTTCAAATCAAATTAAATTGGATTGGTCACATACACATGGTTAGCAGATGTTAATTCTTGTGACTAGCAATCCCGGATCCGGGAGCGTAATCATAGCCTCAAACGAATTAGCATAACGCAGCGGACATAAATACCCCTAGAAAATGTTCCTATTCATGAAAATCACAAATGAAATATATTGAGACACAGCTAAGCCTTTTGTTAATCACACTGTCATCTCAGATTTTCAAAATGTGCATTACAGCCAACGCTAGACAAGCATTTGTGTAAGTTTATCATGGCATAATGCTATGCTAGGCTCTGCTGGCAGCAGGCAACATTTTCAAGAAAATAAGAAAAGCAATCAAATTAAATAATTTACCTTTGAAGAACTTTGGATGTTTTCACTCAGGAGACTCTCAGTTAGATAGCAAATGTTCCTTTTTCCAAAAATATTTTTTTTGTAGGTGAAATAGCTCCTGTTTGTTCATCATGCTTGGCTGAGAAATTGACCGGAAAATGCTATCACTACAACGCCAAACTTTTTTCCAAATTAGCTCCATAATATCGACAGAAACATGGCAAACATTGTTTAGAATCAATCCTCAAGGTGTTTTTAACATATATATTCATTAATATATCTGTCGAGGCAATTGGTTTCTCATAAGAAGCGATTGGAAAAATGGCTACCTCAGTATTTTCTGCGGGAGACATCAGGTGACCACTTGCTAAATGTGGTCCCTTACGGCTATTCTTCAACAGAAATGCGTAAAAAGACGTCACAATGCTGTAGACACCATGGGGAATACGTAGAAAACGTAAGCTCATTCGTAGTTCATTCACAGCCATATAAGGAGTCATTGGCATGAGGCGGTTTTAAAAAATGCGTCACTTCCTGATTGGATTTTTATCTGGGTTTCGCCTGTAACATCAGTTCTGTTGCAATCACAGACAATATCTTTGCAGTTTTGGAAACGTCAGAGTGTTTTCTATCCAAAGCTGTCAATTATATGCATTGTTGAGCATCTTTTAGTGACAAAGTATCTTGTTTAATACGGGAAAGTTTTTCATCCAAAAATTAAAATATCGCCCCCTAGTCGTGAAAGGTGCATGTGAGTGTAGCAAAGTGCTTGTGCTTCTAGTTTTGACAATGCAGTAATATCTAACAAGTAATCTAATAAATTCACAACAACTACCTTATACACACATGTAAGGAAAGAATTAGAACATGTACATATAAATATATGGATGAGCGATGGCCATGCTGCATAGACAAGATGCAGTAGATGGTATAGAGCAGTATATACATATGAGATGAGTAATGTAGGATATGTAAACATTATTAAAGTGATACCTTTATTAAGTCCATTTATTAAAGTAGCCAGAGATTTGAGTCTATATGTTGACTGCAGCCTCTCTGTCACGTTCTGACCATCGTTCGTGTGTGTTTTCCTTGTTTTAGTGTTGGTCAGGACGTGAGCTGGGTGGGCATTCTATGTTGTGTGTCTGGTTTGTCTATTTCTATGTTTGGCCTGATATGGTTCTCAATCAGAGGCAGGTGTTAGTCATTGTCTCTGATTGGGAACCATATTTAGGTAGCCTGTTTTGTGTTGGGTTTTGTGGGTGATTGTTCCTGTCTTTGTGTTTGTGGCACAAGATAGGACTGTTTTGGTTTTTTCACGTTTCTTGTTTTGTAGATTGTTGTACTTTCATCTTTATTAAAGATGCACAAAACTAACCACGCTGCATTTTGGTCCGCCTCTCTTTCCCCAGAAGAAAACTGTTACACTCTCTATGTTAGGGATGGCTGTTTAACAGTCTGATGGACTTGAGATAGAAGCTGTTTTTCAGTCCCAGCTTTGATACACCTGTACCGACCTCGCCTTCTGGATGATAGCAGGGTGAACAGGCAGTGGCTCGGGTGGTTGTTGTCCTTGATGATCTTTTTGACCTTCCTGTGACATCGGGTGCTGTAGATGTCCTGGAGGGCAGGTAGTTTGCCCCCGGTGATGCGTTGTGCAGACCGCACTACCCTCTGGAAAGCATTGCAGTTGAGGGGGGTGCAGTTGCCGTACCAGGCGGTGATACAGCCCGACAGGATGCTTTTGCTTGTGCATCTGTAAAAGTTTTAGTCTTTTAGGTGACAAGATAAAATTTCTTCAGCCTCCTGAGGTTGAAGAGGTGCTGTTGCGCCTTCTTCACCACGCTGTCTGTGTGAGTGGACCATTTCAGTTTGTCCGTGATGTGTACGCAGCGGAACTTAAAACATTCCACTTTCTCCACTACTGTCCCATCGATGTGGATGGGGGGGTACTCCCTCTGCTGTTTCCTAAAATCCACGATCATCTCCTTTGTTTTGTTGAGTGAGAGGTTATTTTCCTGACACTACACTCCGAGGGCCCTCACCTCCTCCCTGTAGGCCGTCTCATCGTTATTGGCAATCAAGCCTGTCATCTGCAAACTTGATGATTGAGTTGGAAGCGTGCATGGCCACACAGTCATGGGTGAACAGGGAGTGCAGGAGAGAGTTGAGAACGTGGGGTCCCAGTGTCGAGGATCAGTGGGGTGGAGATGTTGTTTCCTACCTGGGGACGGCTAGTCAGAAAGTCCAGGGCCCAGTTGCACAGGGCGGGGTCGAGACCCAGGGTCTCGAGCTTAATAACGAGTTTGGAGGGTACTATGGTGTTAAATGCTGACCTGTAATCAATGAACAGCATTCTTACATAGTTATTCCTCTTGTCCAGATGGGATACGTCAGTGGATCTATTGGGGCGGTAAGCAAATTGGAGTGAGTCTAGGGTATCAGGTAGGATGGAGGTCATATGCTCCTTGACTAGTCTCTCAAAACACATCATGATGACAGAAGTGAGTGCAATGGGGCGATAGTCATTTAGTTCAGTTACCTTAGCTTTCTTGGGAACAGGAACAATGGTGGCCATCTTGAACATGTGGGGACAACAGACTGGGATAGGGATTGATTGAATATGTCCATAAACATACCAGCCAGCTGGTCTGCGCATGCTCTGAGGACGTGGCTAAGGATGCCATCTGGGTCTGCAGCCTTGCGAGGGTTAACACGTTTAAATGTTTTACTCATGTTGGCCATGGAGAAGGAGAGCCCACAGGCTTTGGTAGCGGGCCATGTCAGTGGCACAGTATTGTCCTCAAAGCAAGCAAAAAAGTTGTTTAATTTGTCTGGGAGCAGACGTCAATGTCAGCGACGGGGCTGATTTTAGTTTTGTAATCCGTGATTGACTATATACCCTGCCACATACCTCTCGTGTTTGAGCCGTTGAATCGCGACTCTACTTTGTCTTTATACTGACGCGTTGCTTGCTTGATTGCCTTGCGGAGGGAATAGCTGCACTGTTTGTATTCGGTCATGTTTCCAGTCGCCTTGCCATGACTAAAAGCGGTGGTTTTTGCGCTTTCAGTTTTGCGCGAATGCTGCTATCAATCCACAGTTTCTGGTTAGGACATGTTTTAATAGTCACAGTGGGTACGACATCTCCGATGCACTTGCTAATAAACTCGCTCACTGAGTCGGCGTATACATTAGTGTTGTTATCTGAGGCTACCCGGTACATATCCCAGTCCACGTGATCGAAACAATCCTGAAGCGTGGAATCTGCACAAATTCAAAATATTGGGAAAATGTCAAATCTATAATCAATCCCTTCTGTTTGAAACTTACTACCTCCTGTCTCCTGTATCTGCCTCTTCATTATCCTCATCCTGTTACTGGTTCTTTCCTCTTCCTCCATACGAAATCCTGTGACTAGTGACATCCTATTGCCCAACAACATGGCCCAGTCGACTCAACCCTTCATATGTCTGACCACTGGCTGCCTTCTCTCCAAATTCGACTGCTAGTGGTACCCCTCCTCAAGAAACAAACACTTCTCAGACAGGTATCCCTTCTTTTCTTTCTAAAACTTGATATGAAAACTGTCAGTAAGTCAGTCAGTTTTTTTGGGGGGGAGGGGGTAGATCATCTTTAAAATTGCAGATACAGTATATTGTAACTGTTACGACCTGAGCTGTTTCACCTGCCCTTGTGCTTGTCTCCAACCCCTCCAGGTGTCACACATTTCCCCCACTTACCCTTGAGTATTTATACCTGTGTTTTCTGTCTGTCTGTGCCAGTTCATCTTCTTTGTTCAAGTCAACCAGTGTTTTGTCTCAGCTCCTGCTTTTCCCCAGTCTCTTTTTTTCTTGTCCTCCTGGTTTTGACCCTTGCCTGTCCTGACTCTGAGCCTGCCTGCCGTACTGTGCTTTTGCCCCTACTCTTGATTACCGACCTCTGCCTGACCTGACCCTGGACCTGCCTGCCGTCCTGTACCTTGGCCCCACTACTCTGGACTATCGACCCCTGCCTGCCTTGACCTGTCGTTTGCCTGTGCCTGTTGTTGCAATACACATTGGTACTTCAACATAGTCTGCACTTGGGTCTTACCTGAAACCTGATAGTTAGTACGAACTGGCCATGCCTGACCCAGCAGACTTGGACCAGCTCTGCGACGCCATCTCCTCCCAAGAAGCTCTCATTTGTAGACACAAGGAGTTACTTTGTGGTCCGATGGAGGGGTTCCAGGACGTGGCCGAATGTCACGACCTAGCATTGGACGCTTTGCAGGAGCAATTCCATGGGTTGCTTACTAGGCAGTCTACCACGATAGTAACCTATCAGCCACTCCTTAACCCATCTGGTAGTAGCGCCGTCACCCCGGTTTCCTGGGATCCGCGCTTACCTCTCCCGGAGCACTACGATGGAGATTCCAGAACCTGCCGGGAATTTCTCTCCCAGTGCTCCCTCATTCCCCTCAAACCGCTCAAAGATAGCATACATTATTATGCTGATGTCCGGGAGGACCACGGCGGTGGGAGCAACAATCGGTGGTCTGCCTCAGTCTGGAGGTATTTGTGGCGGAGGTGAGAAGTTTGAGAAAAAACGGTTTCTGGGAGAGAGGCTGCCTGCAGGACACCCTCAGTGTGGCAGACTATGCAGTGGATTTCTGTACGCTAGCAGCAGAGGGTTGCTGCATAGCTATTTTCATGTCTCCCCAGAGATATTCAATCAGGTTCAAAACTGGGCTCTGGCTAGGCCATTCAAGGACATTCAGAGACTTGTCTCGAAGTCACTCCTCCATTGTCTTGGCTGTGTGGTTACGGTCGTTGTCCTGTTGGAAGGTGAACCTTCGCCCCTGTCTGAGTTCCTGAGCACTGTGGACAGGGTTTTCATCAAGGATCTCTCTGGGGCGGCAGGGTAGCCTACTGGTTAGAGCATTGGACTAGTAACTGAAAGGTTGCAAGTTCAAATCCCCGAGCTGACAAGGTACAAAATCTGTCGTTCTGCCCCTGAACAGGCAGTTAACCCACTGTTCCTAGGCCGTCATTGAAAATAAGAATTTGTTCTTAACTGACTTGCCTATTAAAAAGAAAAACTTGCTCCATTCATCTTTCCCTCTATCCCGACTATTCTCCCAGTCCCTGCCTCTGAAAAACATCTCCACAGCATGATGCTGACACCACCATGCTTCACCATAGGTATGATGCCATGTTTCCTCCAGACGTGTCAATTAGCATTCAGGCCAAAGAGTTCAATCTTGGTTTCATCAGACCAGATAATGTGCCATGTGCCATAAATGCCTGATTGTTGGAGTGCTGCAGAGATGGTTGTCCTTCTGGAAGTTTCTCCCATCTCCACAGCTCTGTCAGAGTGACCATTGGGTTCTTGGTCACCTCCCCGACCAAGGTCCTTCTCCCCCGATTGCTCAGTTTGGCTGGGCGGCCAGCTCTAGGAAGAGTCTTGGTGGTTCCAAACTTCTTCAATTGAAGTATGATGGAGGCCACTGTGTTCTTGGGGACATTCAATGCTGCCAAAATGTTTTGGTACCCTTCTCCAGGTCTGTGCCTCGACACAATCCTGTCTCGGAGCTCTACGGACAATTCCTTTTATTTTTTTGCTCTGGCATGCACTGTCAACTGTGGGACCTTATTTACACAAGCGTGTTTTTTTAATTTGTATGCATTTGCAAAATGTTTTTAAAAACAGTTTTTGCATTGGCATTATGGGGTGTTGTGTGTAGATTGAAAACAATAAGAAAAATAAAATAAGGCTTTAACATAACCAAATGTTAAAATCCACAGTTTCTGGTTGGGGAAGGTTTTAATAGTCGCCTTGGGTACAACATCACCGATGCACTTGCTAATAAACTCGCTCACCGACTCAGCGTATACGTCAATGTTGTTGTTCGACGCATATCCCAGTCGACGTGATCTTGAAGCATGGAATCAGATTGGTCGGACCAGCGTTGAACAGACCTGAGCACGGGCGTTTTCCTGTTTTAGTTTCTGGCTGGGAGCAACAAAATGGAGTCGTGGTCAGATTTGCCGAAATGAGGGCGAGGGAGGGCTTTGTATGCGTTGTGGAAGTTAGAGTAACAATGATGCAGAATTTTTCCAGCCCGGGTCGCACATTTGATATGGTAATAAAATTTAGGAAGCCTAAAACCTTTGTTTTCAGATTAGCCTTGTTAAAATCCCCAGCTACAATAAATGTTGCCTCATGGTATGTGGTTTCCAGTTTACATAGAGTCCAATGAAGTAGTTTCAGGGCCGTCGAGGTGTCTGCTTGGGGGGGATATACACGACTGTGATATTCACAACTTTGTAGATAATGCGGTCGGCATTTGATTGTAAGGAATTCTAGGTCAGGTGAACAAAAGGACTTATTAATCATAAGGCCCTTCTTCTTACCAGAGAGACGTTTGTGTCTGTCAGCGCGATGCGTGAAGAATCCAGGTGGCTGTGCTGACTCTGATAACGTATCCCGAGTGAGCCATGTTTCCGTGAAACAGAATGTTACTATCTCTGATGTCTCTCTGGTATGCAAACCTTGCTCGGATTTCATCTACCTTGTTGTCAAGAGACTGGACATTGGCAAGTAGTATACTTGGGAGCGGTGGGTGATGTGCCCATCTATGGAGCCTGACCAGAAGACTGCTCCGTTTGCCCCTTCTGTGACCCCATTGTTTTGGGTCGCCTGCTGGGATCCGATCCTTTGTCCTGGGTGGTGGACCAAACAGAGGATCCGCTTCGGGAAAGTCGTATTCCTGGTCATAATGTTGCAAGGTGACGTTGCTGTTATATCCAATAGTTCCTCTCGGCTGTATGTAATAAGACTACAAAGCCAAAGCCCCCTGGTGGGAGAGCATAATAGAGCATAAAACATGGCTCACAAAGAACCATGTACTCAGATGCTCAACAGTTGTTCCATCCCAGAGCCCAAATCAAGAAAGGACTCAAGACATAGAGTTACAGCCGTTTGAGGTGGCATGCAAAATTGAGCAAAAATGGGTAGATTTGTCAAGTCCTTGGTGATGGAGATCAGATACACCCCTTTCCCCTGAAACACACACAAGCTGGTCCTCCGTTGTGACCATTTTCCCACGCATTTCTGTGCAGTTAGATCTTTGATTATTTTGTGCCACCAGGGCCACAATAATATGCCCCCTCTCTGAATGTCTGAGTGTGACCCCCTTCCCATGGGTTACTGCAGTGTTGCCAGCATTGCCACTACCTGGGTGGGGGCACCCCACTGGAATCCCCGCTGGCTAGATACAAGGTCGTCAATGTTAGCAGCTTTGAGAATTTCCTTGTATATTATGCTTTCTCATCAGGGGGCTTTGGCTTTGTAGGACCAACCCTGCCAGGCAGGTTCAGAATCTTGAGGGGGCTGTGCTGCTTTGGAAGGTCTCTGACCACATTCATCTTTCTGATTTGGCTGCATACAGGCTACTTACAGTAGGCCCATAAAACATATAAGAACTTCTCAGTGCATGGGTTGCTCAGTGGGTGTCTAGGGTATAGGGTTGGGGATCATTCCATCATGATAGGACAATAAATAAACTAATTTTATAATTTATTTTAAAATGTATATCCCATATCTGCACAAAATGTAAAGCTCTCTCACACAACCCCTGTTTACAAACACACATGGTGTAACAAACTTCTTCTTCGTCTGATGAGGAGTAGGATAGATCGGAGCAAAATGCAGCGTGGTACGTGTTCATGTTAAACATATTACAACTGAACACAAAATAACAAATGTGAAACAACGAAAATCGGAACAGTTCTTTCTTTATGGTGAAAACACAGACACAGAAAGCAACTACCCACAAACCATAGTGGGAAAACAGGCTGCCTAAACAGAGACAATGGGAACCATACCAGGCCAAACACATAGAACTATAACACATAGAACTGAAACATAGAATGCCCACCCCAACTCACGCCCTGACCAGACTAAAATAGAGACATAAAAAAGGAACTAAGGTCAGGACGTGACACATGGGCTCTGGGATTTGCAACCATTATCGTTTTTCACTCACAAAAACACACACCCCACCTTCCATCACAATACATCTGCACATAACCACATACTGTGCCTATGTCCTCTGTTTGCTGTGTTTTATCTCTACCATGTTGATTGTGTTCCAGTTCCTTATATTTGAAGATATATTATTTAGCAAATTATCCTTTCCTCTAATGCTGTCTTATCAGATTATGAAATACTACAAATGGAAAGTCTAATACAAATGATTTTCCAAGGTTGTAGTTTATTTCTTTAACAATTTGTTGTATTTTATTGCTTTTCTATATATATACATATATATATTTTTTATTTTATTTTTATTATTACAATCCCTACCTTGTGTAGTATTTTGTGTTCCATTATTCAACTCCTCTATGGGAACTTTGTAATATTTAGAATAACCATGGAGTAGTCTTTGTGTCTCGGAACATTTGGTTATTAATATACAGTTTATCGACTACGAGAGCCACACATTTCCCTTTTTGTCTATTCTCCTTGAAAATGGGGTACAGAATTTTGCGCTGTTCTGCAATTTCCTTTGGAAACTGATCATTTATGCCTATGTTCGTGCCAGCAATTCTTTTACCCAGCCTTTTAACCATCATTGTATCTTTAAAGAAAGCAAATGGTGTACGTGTTCAAGTTGGATTTTGTCTACAGGTACCCGTGGGATCTGAAGTACTGTAAGTACCAGATTTTCTCTCCTAGATCTAGTCTGTATGTCAAGTAAGGTTTCTCTCAGAAATATGTTGTCACGCCCTGACCTTAGTATTCTTTGAGGTCAGGGTGTGACATGGGTGATGTATGTGTTTTTGTATGTTATTGAGGTTGTTTACTATCTAGGTGTTTTGTATGTCTATGGTTGCCTAGATTGGTTCTCAATCAGAAGCAGCTGTTTATCGTTGTCTCTGATTGGGAACCAGATTTAGGCAGCCATATTCTTTGGGTAATTTGTGGGTTATTGTCTAGTTGCCTGTGTCTGCACATTGATATTATAGCTTCACGTTCGTTTTGTTATTTTGTATAGTTTGTTTTGTGTCCGTCTTTAATAAAGGTAACATGTATTCATATCACGCTGCACCTTGGTCTCCTCCATTCAACGAACTTGACATGTTCTTCTTTTTAAGTTAATTTACGCCCGTTTCAATCATATTGACTGTCCCTTTTAGATTCAGTTGTTGACTCAAAATACAATTAATTCTGCTCTATCTTGAATATTACTTAGCTGAGGTTCTAGACCGATAGCAGTATAACACTAACCCCTCATGCAACCTATTTACATGTTGCAGTAGACAGGGAGTAGAATGGAACGTGAGCACGCAATTAACATTCATGTTTGGTTTTGATTTGAAGGGGGGTGGTAGCATCTAAAAATGTGATTGAATTATTTTCTGGCCACTGCTCGGTGATGCAAACAATGCATTTCTTTTCAGAACCGTCCACTGACCAAGGATATACCTTCTGACATGGTAAAATCGTAGCAAAACAGACAAAGGTCTGTAAATAAGTCGCACGGTGGGTTTGTACAAAAGGTTGTCTCGGTCGAGTTGTTCTCACTCTAGGTGTGACGCATCATTCCTTTAGTTGATGACGGGTCTCGGTCATACCAGTTATTTTGATTATAAGGGTGCTCTTACACTCTGTGTATTATATATGTGTATGCATTCCATTTTAAGTATTATAGCACGTTAGTGTGCCTTTTCAGTGTATTTGGCCTGTTAAGAGAGTTAGTAATTATTAGTTGGTCAGTCAAGCCTAAGATGGCGCTGAAGCATGTCACGTTGGAAATTGTATTAGGTCCCACCCTTTCCGGGGTCCTTATAGAAATTAGTCATATTCAACCATTCATAATACCCTAGTCATTAATGTGTTATTACTGTCACCTAGGTGGCTTTAGTTTAAGCCCTTTTATATGTAGTAACATGGTTATAGTGATGCCTTTATAGTTTATATTGTAAGTGGTGTCATGTGTATTTCTATATATGTTATCATGATATTAATGGCACTTTATATTCTGCTCTCTCCTAGAGAAACCACACATTCACTCTTCCACACCCTTATTTATGGATCAGTGGTACACACAGTAGCCTTCCTAGTGTCCACCCATTGCCCTGTACATACTCTGCCTGTTATTTACTGTTATTCGTCCAAGTAATCTACAAGTCAATCATTCACTGTGCCTTGCAATCATTACATTCTGACTGATGTCCGGAGACGAATATACCCATAAACTCAACAACCTAAAAATAATACAGTCCTTACAGGCGTGGAACCTTTTGGAGATATTCTCCTCCAATCCGTTTAAAAAAGGAGGCGAAGAGGACGTGAGAAATCAAAGAAATACAAATTGAGAAAGAGTTTATCCCTGAATCCCAAATGTACCCCTAGCCCTTACACCCTATACACTTGTGTAGACCTGAGCAGATTGGATAGTTGTAAGCAGTATGGGGACAATTCAACCTGGCCTGTGTGTTTTATTTCTGCATCCTTCTATGCCTCTGTGTCTTTCACTTTCCCTTTTACTCTGCTCCTGTTCTTCAGGATCTAGGGGTTCTGCCATGCTCTGAGACGTCTACCGTATCCATTCCCCAGACTTGGATCCACCTGATGTCCTCCATGATCAACCACCCTCCAAGATCCCACTTTTCATTACATTATCGACAGCTACTGTCATGTGGTTTGATCTAACCTGCTAAGGACCTGTGGTTGACATATCATCCTCGGAACAGTGAGATATACAAAATCAAATCAAATTGTATTTTTCACAGAAAATGATGTTATGGCTTTAGAAGCTTCTGATATGCTAATTGACATCATTAGAGTCAATTGGAGGTGTACCTGTGGATGTATTTCAAGGCCTACCTTCAAACTCAGGGCCTGTTTGCTTGACATCATGGGAAAATCAAAAGAAATCAGCCAAGATCTCAGAAATAAAATTGTAGACCTCCACAATTCTGGTTCATCCTTGGGAGAAAGGTACAACGTTCATCTGTTCAAACAATACTGAAGTTACCACGTTCATCTGTACATGACTCAAGTATAAACACCATGGGACCACACAGCCGTCATACCGCTCAGGAAGGAGACGCGTTCTGTCTCCGAGAGATGAATGTACTTGTGCGAAAAGTGCAAATCAATCCCAGAACAACAGCAAAAGGACCTTGTGAAGATGCTTGAGGAAACAGGTACAAAAAGATTTATATCCACAATAAAACGAGTCCTATATCGTCATAACCCGAAAGGCCGCTCAGCAAGGAAGAAGCCACTGCTCCAAAACCGCCATAAAAAAAGCCAGACTATGGTTTGCAACTGCACATGGGGAAAAAGATCGTACTTTTTGGAGAAATGTCCTATGGTCTGATGAAACAAAAATAGAACTGTTTGGCCATAATGACCATCGTTATGTTTGGAGGAAAAAGGGGGATGCTTGCAAGCCAAAGAACAGCATCCCAACCGTGAAGCACGGGGATGGCAGCATCATGTTGTGGGGATGCCTTGCTACAGGAGGGACTGGTGCACTTCACAGAATAGATGGAATCATGACCCAGGAAAATTATGTGGATATATTAGAAGCAACATCTCAAGGAATCTGTCAGAAAGCTAAAGCTTGGTCGCAAATGGGTCTTCCAAATGGACAATGACCCCAAGCATACTTCCAAAATGGCTTAAGGACAACAAAGTCAAGCTATTGGAGCGGCCATCACAAAGCCCTGACCTCAATCCTATAGAACATTTCTGGGCAGAACTGAAAAAGCTTGTGTGAGCAAGGAGGCCTACAAACCTGACTCAGTTACACCAGCTCTATCAGGAGCAATGGGCCAAAATTCACCCAACTTATTGTGGGAAGCTTGTGGAAGGCTACCTAAAATGTTTGACCCAAGTTAAACAATATAAAGGCAATCCTACCAAATACCAATTGAGTGTATGTAAACTTCTGACCCACTGAGAATGTGATGAAAGAAATTAAAGCTGAAATAAATCATTCTTAAAATAAAGTGGTGATCCTAACTGACCTAAGACAGGGAATTTTTGCAAGGATTAAATGTCAGGAATTGTGAAACTGAGTTTATATGTATTTGGGTAAGGTGTATGTAAACTTCTGACTTCAACTATAGCTTGTTTGCTAGGTTAACATTGTAGCTATTAGATATTTTCTTAGCTATCTAATGTAGCAAAATAGCTGGCAACTAGAGCAACATGTTGCATTAAGTATCTAATCAATAGCTATTTAAAACCCAGTGCACTAACAAACAAATGTGGGAAAACTTATGCTATCTGGTACAAAGTTTTTTTTGACTGCTGTCAACAATTTTATTTTCAAACAAGTCACTCTCATTGTCCTCTCCTAGTTGAGCTCCCACCTCTAACACGCACCTGCCTCTGATTAGATGCCTGACTGAACCAATTGTAATAGTTTCTGCTCTTAGGGTGTCTTACAATAACTTAAACTCTTATGAGCGAAAGAAGGGAAGAAGCGGAATAGAGAAAGAAAAGGAAGACTAAGTAGGCTATTATGGAGGAGAGAGCGTATCCTCTAGAGGAGATGCAGGGAGATATAAATGAGAAAAGCGAGGTGGCCAATTCTGCAGCCTCATTACAGTAATGGAGACCAATCCGTTCTGTCAAGGCCTTTTGAAAATCTCCTCAGACACTATTGCTTTTCTTCACCGCTACACCCAGCATCTCCCGGGGAATGGAGGAGAGGAAAAGAGGGAGTAAAAAAAGGAAAGGTGACGGTTGACGGGCTTTACGAAAAGCCAGGAAGATTTGTGCATTTGGCACTGTAATAAGGTCTTGATTAGGACTCCTCTTGGCCGTTAGTCCATAAAGTTCCCAGCCCGTTGACACTGTGGCCTTGGTGAGAGGGAAAGGCTTCTTAAAAGGGATCCAGTAAAGGGGAGGGGGGTTACTGTGGGAGGGCAGTCGGGATGAAAGATGGACTGACTGGTTGGGGTGGGAGAGAGTCTTAACCTCGCTGAACCTGATTATCAACATCTGTTTAGGTGCTAACCATATTTAATATCTTTAATCTCTGCTTCAGCCTTACAGGAAAATAATACTTAACTCCCATGTTAGAACAGTTAATAAGGCTTTAAACAGAGAGCCGTCCATGATGGCTAAATTGAGATTTGTTAGAGGGTGTGAGTTACCATGTGCAGTAATGGTATCTCAGTGAGTGGGTGGTTAAGGGATGCTGGATGCCAGTCTCTGCCAGGTGCTGTCTGTGTCATAGTGCTGTTGTGAGTTGAGGTCAGGATCCACCTTCAAGATTTTAAGAAAAAATTGTTTTGTTAGTCATGAATATAGTCCTCACTGTAAGAATGTGGCACCAATTTGAGGAGTAGTAATATCATGTTTTGATTGACGTGAGCAGCACCTGAATTATTATCCCTGCAAAGAAAACTGGTTGCAATTACGTGAGGCTCATGTCATTTGTGACATTGTGGTCAAGTTGTATAATGATTGAAAAGGGAGGTTCTTTTACATGTCAGTTTTTAACTATATTCCCATATCCATCAGATTACTTGAACTGAAAGAGTGTCCTGCACACCAACAGGAGTTTTTTTGTTGTCTTTTGAATGTATGATTTTGACAGCGTTTGGTGAGGTCTTCGAATTGATGATTCTCTTTCTGTCAGAATAACTTCTAGTTTCTTTACTCCCCTTTCCAAGGACAAGTTGTGTAGTACTTTTGGTGAATGGTGTGTGAGACATGTTTATCCATCAAAGAATATCACCAACGCACACAAGCCCCGTAAGCCATCAGCGTGTTCTCTGCCGAGGTGGAAGAATAAGTTGGGAGCAGCAGATTGTTCTGAGCTAGAGAGAAAGACCTTTGGTAGCATTCATCCAGTTTTCTTTGATGTTACCATCCACCCCCTCTCCCCTAAACAAGTACTCTACAAGTTTTATTTGAAGATTTGTCACATGCACAAGTATTGTGAATTTAACTTGCAAGCTCTACCCAACAGTGCAGTAATCAATATAAAAATAGTATAAAAATAAAATATAGAAAACATATATATACTAATGAGAAATAGGAAATAAGAGAGGAAGCAATAACAGGGTCAGTGCCAATACCAAATTAAGCTTTCCAGCAGACAAAAAATCATTAGTAAGAATCTGTTTGCTCCAAACATTTGATTGAACGCAGTCAATAGATGCCTTGTAAGGTTCTCTGTATTATCCTACTGTTATTTATTGGTGTGCCATACATTAGGTAACATCCCATTCCCTTTCATTCATCTGTAGCTCTGTAATCAGAGGAATGAAAAGCTAACAACTCAAGCAGACTAAAGCTGGTCCCCAGGGAACATCATTTTTCATTTCTGAACAGAGCAAAGACACTAGCTCGACTGCTCAGTGAGATGTGAAGCTCCGCTCTTCCACTTCCCTCCCTTCCCTCAGCCTGTACCCAGTCATGAATTTGAAACCCCTCATTTTCTATTCTCCAACGCCGCACCCCCATCCCCAGGGAACATGCAGTTAAATCAGACCCACTGTATTTGTTGTGTGTTGGGGGGTGTCTTTAGATTCAGGCTGTGGCGGAATTTTTTTTTCTCTCTCTTTCTCTGTGTATGTGTGTGTGTGTGTGTGTGTGTGTCATTACCATGCCGTATTCACTCTGCTTAGAGTGTGACGTCGTCATCAATAGTCATTTAGGGAAGGGCCGCTTTCCATACCTCCCAATGCAATGAAGATTCATAGCTGCCATTTGAAAGTGGGGAGAGGGAGGTAAGTGAAGAGGGAACATGCAAATTGTACACAAACACACCGGGCTGGCTACTCGGTTTTTTATATGGTGTGTCCAGTGAGCCGGTAGAGAAATGGAATTGATGACAAATACCAGGTACAGTAAATGGGCATAATGTGGGCAGGAGACATTGGAGAGGAAGGTGTAGTAGATCAAGGCTATGACTCACATTATTTACTGGACTATTGTATTGATCCGACCGCTGGAGTCAAGTGTGTGCTTGTGTGAGCGCTTTGGTGTGTGTTCGTTTGTGTGTAATTTAGTATGTTTCATCTAGTAATAGGTACAGCATGGAAAGGAATAGGGTTAAAAAAAAGTTGATCCTGGATCAATTTATACACCAGACCTAGATGAGAATGACAATCACTTGATCATTAGTGTTATCTATAATGCTGCAGTTCAGTGTAAAGCTGTTATTTCCCATTACTATTTTATTTATTTCACCTTTATTTAAACCAGGTTGGCAAGTTCAGAACAAGTTCTCATTTACAATTGCGACCTGGCCAAGAAAAAGCAAAGCAGTTTGACACATACAACAACACAGAGTTACACATGGAGTAAAACAAACAGACAGTCAATAATACAGTAGAAAAATAAGTCTATATACAATGTGAGCAAATGAGGTGAGATAAGGGAGGTAAAGGCAAAAAAGGCCATGGTGGCGAAGTAAATACAATATAGCATGTAAAACACTGGAATGGTAGATTTGTAGTGGAAGATATTTAAAAGCAGTTGGAGGTGACGGAAGGAGAATTGTACGGCATTGAAGCTCGTTTGGAGGGTTGTTAATATAACAGTATAACTTTAGTCCGTCCCCTCGCTCCTACCCGGGTTTGAACCAGGGACCCTCTGCACACATAGACAACAGTCACCACGAAGCATCGTTACCCATAGCTCCACAAACGCCATGGCCCTTGCAGAGCAAGGGGAACCACTACGTCAAGGTCTCAGAGCAAGTGACGTCACTGATTGAAACGCTTTTAGCGCGCACCACCGCTAACTAACTAGCCATTTCACATCGGTTACATTAACACAGTGTCCAAAGAATGGCCAGAAGTATACAGAATGGTGTCGCCTGTGTAGAGGTGGATCAGAGACTCACCAGCAGCAAGAGCGACATCATTGATGTATACAGAGAAGAGAGTCGGCCCAAGAATTGAACCCTGTGGCACCCTCATAGAGACTGCCAGAGGCCCGGACAACAGGCCCTCCGATTTGACACACTGAACTCTATCAGAGAAGTAGTTGGTGAACCAGGCGAGGCAATCATTTGAGAAACCAAGGTTATCGAGTCTGCAGATGAGGATGTGGTGATTGACAGAGTCGAAAGCCTTGGCCAGGTCATTGAATACGGCTGCACAGTATTGTTTCTTATCGATGGCGGTTAAGATATCTTTTAGGACCCTGAGCGTGGCTGAGGTGCACCCATGACCAGCTCTGAAACCAGATTGCATAGCGGAGAAGGTGCGGTGGGGGAAACATTTTTTGATAATCTGTTTCGAAGACCTTAGAACGGCAGGGTAGGATAGGTATAGGTCTGTAGCAGTTTGGGTCAAGTGTGTCCCACCCTTTGAAGAGGGGGATGACCGCAGCTGCTTTCCAATTTTTGGGAATCTCAGACGACACGAAAGAGAGGTTGAACAGGCTAGTAATAGGGGTCGGCAGATCGTTTTAGAAAGAAAGGGTCCAGATTGTCTAGCCAGGCTGATTTGTAGGGGTCCAGATATTGCAGCTCTTTCACAACATCAGCTGACTGGATTTGGGAGAAGGAGAAATGGGGAAGGCTTGGGTGAGTTGCTGTGGGGGGTGCAGTGCTGTTGACCGGGGTAGGGGTAGCCAGGTGGAAAGCATGGCCAGCCGTAGAAAAATGCTTATTGAAATTCTAAATTATAGTGGATTTATTGGTGGTGACAGAGTTTCCTATCCTCAGTATAGTGGGCAGTTAGGAGGAGGTGTTCTTATTCTCCATGGACTTTACAGTGTCCCAGAACTTTTTTGAGTTTCTGTTGCAGGAAGCAAATTTCTGCTTGAAAACGCTAGCCTTGGCTTTTCTAACTGCCTGTGTATATTGGTTTCTAACTTCCCTGAAAAGTTGCATATCATGGGGGCTGTTCAATGCTAATGCAGAATGCCATAGGGTGTTTGTGTTGGTTGAGGGCAGTCAGGTCTGGAGAGAACCAAGGGCTATATCTGTTCATGGTTCAACATTTCTTGAATGGGGCATGCTCATTTAAGATGGTATTGAAGGCATTTAAAAAAAATAACCAGGCATCCTCTACTGACGGGATGAGGTCAATATCCTTCCAGAATACCCGGGCCAGGTAGATTAGAAAGTCCTGCTCGCTGAAGTGTTTCAGGGAGCATTTGAAAGTGATGAGTGGAGGTCGTTTGACCGCTGACCTATTACGGATGCAGGCAATGAGGCAGTGATCTTTGAGATCTTGGTTGAAAACAACAGAGGTGTATTTATAGGTTGGTTAGTTGGTTAGGATGATATCTATGAGGGTGCCCGTGTTTACAGCTTTGGGGTTGTACCTGGTAGGTTCATTGATAATTTGTGTGAGATTGAGGGCATCAAGCTTAGATTGTAGGATGGCTGGGGTGTTAAGCATGTCCCAGTTTAGGCCACCTAGCAGCACAAGCTCTGAAGATAGATGGGGTGCAATCAGTTCACATATGGTGTCCAGATTACAGCTGGGGGCAGAGGGTGGTCTATAGCAGGCGGCAACACTGAGAGACTTGTTTTTAGAGAGGTGGATTTTAAAATTGTTTGGGTACATTGTTTGGGTACAGACCTGGATAGTAGAACAGAACTCTGCTGGCTCTCTCTGCTGTAGATTGCAACACCTCCCACTTTGGTCGTTCTATCTTGTCATAAAATGTTGTAGTTAAGGATGGAGATTGCAGATGTACACTATAGTCAGAGATTTGTAAAAAAGGAATGGAATATCAATTGAAGACAGAACCATTTTCTGTATATTTATACAAGAAAGACTGTTACACTTATGCACAATAATTGCCTAATTTAAGTGTACATCAGACAAGGCAAGTGCACGCGCACACACACACACATTATTCATATGTTGCGTCCACGTATTAAAATGTTATAAAGTGAATAGTACTCCAGCCTGCACAATTAGGGTAGTCAATACTAATTCCACTATTTCCAGTTTCTGTGCATTAAATATAAAACATTAACGCACTTAAATTCCATTGATCACTCAGATTTGCAAGTGATTGACGATGATAACCCCTCTTGTTGAACATTTCCCTATATCTCCACTTCAATGCTATCTATTAGATCTCTATATTACTACAATTACTTTAACTTCAATTTGACTCACATCAGAAAAGCAGGTAAAGCCTCAGAAATTAGGAAAGTGTGTTTGAGTGGACCAGACCTTTGTCCTGGCAGACATCATCAGACCTTGCAAATTGCACATCATCACCAGACCTTGAAACAATCCCCAAGTCCCTGGCAATGGTTCACAGGACGACCCATGCTACTACCCACATCCCTCTGAGAATGTATATTAGAGTTCCTACTCAACTTTTTGAGAGACTTAATTGGCTGGCAATGCTCAATGACCTTCAACACATCATTTTTTTAAATAAAAAAGACTGACACCAGCTTTTTCCCGACCAGCTTCTGCCCTGTTTTGTGTGTGTGCGATTGTGTGTGTGTGTGTGTGTATGTTTTACAGATACGCAGGAAGTGCCTGTGAAATGCAGTGGAAAACAAAAGGCTGTGTGTCAGAGGGGAAAAGGAGGATGATCTAGTGCTCAGTGTTCTAATTCATTACGGTACACAGTGTTGCAGTTATTGGCACCTCAGTCAATTTGGAACATATAAATCAGCCCTCTGCTTTATAGGACTTCACAGGGAGACAAGAACTGTGTGTGTGAGAGAGAGATAGTTACAGAGAGAGAGTGTATGTTAGGGCATGGGAATTTTTGTGTGCATGCGAGCATGGGCTTATGTCTATGTGAGTGTGTGCCAATATGTTTGTATGTGCATCTTTGTGTACATGCATGTACGTGTGTGTGCGTGTGTGTGTGGGCGTGTGTGTCTTTGTGTCGATATGTGAGCAGCTTTCGGAGGATGAATTATGACCGGCTTTCAACATATGTTTTATGGCGTGCACTGCGTAAGTGCACTGGAGTGCTTTATCATCCTCCGAAAGCTGTATCTGTAAATGCAAATACTTTGCCAGAAACTTTCAACATCTCCGCTCCATATCTTTGCCCTCAGGAAGAAAGGGAGGAAAGATGGTGAGAGACAGACACCCCAAGGAAAAGTAAAACATTTAAATAAACTTTTCCAATGTTTTTAGAGGTGAAAAAAATCTGATACCCAGTCTCCACTATAGAACATCAATGACAGGTAGGTTGTTTCATTATTATTAAATTATATACAGTACCAGTCAAAAGTTTGGACACAACTCCTCATTCCAGAGGCTTTCTTTATTTTTACTATTTTCTACATTGTAGGTATGTTGGGTCATTGTCCTATTTAAAAATAAAAAAAGATAGTCCCACTAAGCACAAACCAGATGGGAAGGTGTATCGCTGCAAAATGCTGTGGTAGCCATGCTGGTTAAGTGTACCTTGAATTCGAAAAAAAAAAGCAAAGCAGCCCCACACCATCACACCTCCTCTTCCGTGCTTCACGGTGGAAACCACACATGAGGAGATCCTCTGTTCACCTATTCTGCGTCTCACAAAGACACGGCAGTTGGAATCAATAATCTCAAATTTGGACTCATCAGACCAAAGGACAGATTTCCACCTGTCTAATGTCCATTGCTTGTGTTTCTTGGCCCATGCAAGTCTCTAATTCGTATTGCTGTCCTTTAGTAGTGGTTTCTTTTCAGCAATTTGACCACGAAGAGCTGAGTCACGCAGGAAGGTGTAATGGTGCTTTGCTGGTGACACTGTCAGTGATTTATTTCGAATTCAAGGTACACTTAACCAGCATGGCTACCACAGCATTCTGCAGCGATACGCCACTTAGTGAGACTATTGTGTGTTTTTCAACAGGGGAAAAAAGGGTTTTCTAATGATCAATTGGCCTTTTAAAATTAACCTTGGATTAGCTAACACATTGTGCCATTGGAACACAGGAGTGATGGTTGCTGATAATGGTCCTCTGTATGCCTATGTAGATATGCCATAAAAAAAAATCAGCCGTTTCCAGCTACAATAGTCATTTACAATGTTTACACTGTATTTCTGATCAATTTGATGTTATTTTAAATGGACAAAAAAATGTGCTTTTCTAAGTGACCCCAAACTTTTGAACGTTAGTGTACATGGATGAAAGCTTCCCGGCAGACTGATTCATTTTCAGAGTCAGAGAGATTCAGCATGACACGATTGTCCTCCAGAAAGTAGTCCATCACCAGTAACTAATCTCTTGGCATGTCCAGCCCACTCATTATCTCATCCAATCATGGCTAGCGGGAATGTTGCTGAACCAACTAGGCCCATAATTAAACAATTGTACTCATATTTACAGATGGCATACACGTTTGATGTTAGGCACATGAATGTTCACATGCATGTTCAAGAAGGCATTTCTTCCAAAAAAAAACATTTTTTACATTCAAATGGCTCTCATATTTGTGTTTATCAATGTGTAAAACGTAGAGATAAATTCTGTATCATAGTGCAGCAGGTGAATTTGAAGTTTGGTAATGGCATTTTTTGGAGTGGCAGGCGTTTTAGTGAAAATATGATACTTTGGGCAAAAAGCTCATCTTTATCAACTACAATAAGTGGAGCTGGTGGTGCTGGTGGTTGAACCTATCTGCTTCTGCTTCGAATGCAATCAGGATGTGCTGCTGACAATAATTGATATCAAGGGTGTCTGGCCCTGCCTGGTATTTCTGGGTATGGGGTCTAGGGAGTTGGGTGGCATGAGGGGTGGCTTGAGAGGTGCTTGGGGTTGGAGGTCTGGTGGCTTGAGTGGTTCTCAGGGTCAGCGTCGAGGTGTCCTCCTCTGAGAACATAAGCTCTTCTTGTACAGCAACCTCAAGCATTCTCCTGTCCTCTTCTAGCTTGATGTTTTCTTGCGTTCTTCTCCTTCTTCCCTTTGTCCTCTCCTTGCACCTGGATGTCCCTGTCTGTCATATTCCCACATGTGGAACTTGATTTTACAAATTGACATGATAGGGATGAAACGCCAAGGATGGTGGTTGCTGGCTGCAGCCCCATTCTTCTTTCTTTCCAAAGTGACAAAAAACAACAATTACCTTATCTACTTCGCTCAACAACACACACACACACACACACACGGCTGGCAGATAATTTGCCTGTACACAATGTAGCTAGTGGCTATAGCCTACTAACCAACCTGGCATATTAATGTGTGCTGCAACATATTTCTGTGCTTCATTTTTGGAACTCTGGTCACAGAATATATCAGAAGTTATATTGAAAAATGCACGGGATACCCGGACACTGGCAAATTGAAGCTCTCCTCCATGTTTTTGCATGATCTTGATTTGATGATGTGGCGCATGGATTGCGAAAATTGTGTAAAGTATACAGTATGGCAACGTGATGACGCAATCATGTGCACATGGCGTAATTATTTTGTGCAAATGGGGGACATAATGGCAAGCTTATTAATAAAAACATAACAAGGTGAAGGCATTTGCCGTTGAGAGTTTTATTTTATGAATTTTAAATTATTAGACATAGGAATCTATTTCCTATTTTTTTAAATTTCATAACCTTGGCAGAACAAATTCCTCACCTTTTCTGGCCATGATGGTTCAACTGTCATTTAATTAGGCCTATGTAAATAGATAGGCTGTGAACATTAAGACTGTTTATATTTTACTTTGAAGTACATTGTTCTACTACTGTATGTAGTCTACTGTAATTTCTATTTGTTTTGAGTAGCCTAGAGACAATGTTTCAGAATTCGTGAGCAGTCCAGCATATTTAGGTGCGGGAAAATTTGATGCAAAACATTGTTGAATTCTGCTGACAGGTCCAAAACAATTTGCCATTGTTTTCTCTTTCAGAAACGGTCACAGTCTTTTGCCAAATACAGCATAATTTACTGAAAAAGATTAAAACATTCTGCCAACAGAGTAAATAGGCTGGTAGCTTATGTAAAATATTTGTAGGCTACAGTATTGATGCGCACAGGAGCGCAACATCATAAAACCATTTATTCTCTGAGACTATACCAAGGCAGGACATAGAAACACAATCATCTATTGGTAAACAAAATATTTATCACCAATTAATTCTTTGCATTGAACTGTGGGCTGTAGCCTATCTTTAAATTGTTTCCAACATACAATCAATCTTGCAGAATGCGTAGACGGGCATTCGGTATAGCCATCGTGCAAATTTGGTTTGAAAAAGTCACTGCAAAATATCAGAACATTCTGCCCAAACATCTACAAATATGCAATTACTAATGTATTTTAGAAATTGCTGGAGCCTAATTTCAATAGTGCCAGATGGTACAGCAAACAAAGTGCCATTATTGTCACCATAAAAGGTCAATGGATGGTGTTTTCTGGGTGGAGTTAAAACCTCTTACAGCTACCTCCCTACTTTTTTCAATTTCCACCTGAAGACATACCCAAATCTAACTGCTTGTAGCTCAGGCCCAGAACCAAGGATATGCATATTCTCGGTTTCATTTGAAAGAAAACATTCTGAAGTTTGTGTAAATGTGAATTGAATATAACACAATAGATCTGGTTTAGATGATATAATGAAAAAAACATACATTTTTTATTTTTATTGTTGTATCGAACATTTTATGAGACGGAATTCACGACACAAGCGGTTCACCATTTTTTTTGTGTTAGGCTATAAAAATGGATTTTATCAAACAAAAGGCCATTCATTGTATAACAATGAGCATTAGGATTGCAAACAGAGGAAGATCGTCAAAAGGTAAACTATTTATTTTATTGCAATTTGTGATTTTGTTACGCCTGTGCTGGTTGAAATATATTTTTTTATGGGGATCTGTCCTCAGATAATCACATCGTATTCTTTTGCAGTAAATCCTTTTTTAAATCTGACAACGCAGTTGGATTAGCAATATTCTAGGCTTTCGAATCATGTGAGACACTTGTATTTACATGAATGTTTAATATGACTATTTATGTAGCGATCACCATATGTTGTCGAATTTTATCCCGCTAACGGGTTCAGTGCGCAGAGGTTAATAATACTTTTTCACACCGCAAAGTTTTACTACAGGTCTGACTTATAACAGAAAACATGCATATGTATGTCGTGCACCAAATTATAAATCTCAATCTTTTTTTATATACAGAAGATGGCAGACAAATATTTTGTTATCAATTAAGCCCCAGGGCTCTATGGGGACAGATCACTCTCATTTGATTTGATATTCCACTCTTTCCCTCCACCATCACCAGCACAAATGTATGGTTATATTCAAGGCTGCCAGCATGGCATGCTATTTCAAATTCACTCCTCTGGCCCCCTTTGACAATAAGTTTATGTAATGTGCTGGTTGTAGCTGTCAAATAAAGCCCTCCGTAAGGGGACTGTACTGGCTTAATTTGGTGCCCTCGCTCTACCGGGTGTTGCATATCACTGAGTATTATGGCTGAACTGGCCCAGCCCAACACCATACTCCCTCCATAAATCACGACTTCCCATTAGAAAAAGTATAGTTAGGTCAAATTAAACACTCATGAGAAATGTGCCATTTACAACATCTTCCTACAATGGAAATGGAAGATAAGAGGACAATAACATCTGATGGAAATATCAGAAATAAAACAACGCAATGGGGTGCCTTATTAATAGATATAAAGCTGTTTAAACGCTTAATATTTTGTGGATTTAATTCAGTGTAAATGGAATTCATTAGGAGCTCTTTGAAAAAGTACAGATATTATTACAGGGGCGTGAGAGAAGGCTGTGAGGAGGGGAGATTCAGAGCTGGACAATACATGATGATGGTTCTCCAGATCTGACAGTGGCTCTTGAACCGTAACATGTCAACTTTGGCTGTGCGACACTGAAACCATTGCCTGTCCCCCAGGAGAAGCTGGCAAGCTCACCCCAGCGAGACCAGGCTTGCTGCTCATCTCTCTCCCCCCACCTTTTCATCATCTCAGAGGGGGGTTCAAGTACGTCCAGCAGCGGCACCTCTGAGACAGATGGGTTCATCATCCTTGGCATCTCAATGTTTGTGCCAGTCTGTCCTCTCTCTTTCTCACTCTCTCAATTTTTTTTCCCTCCCTCCGACTCATCTCAACTCCCCTGGACAGTCTAGCAGGAATATCAATGAATGAGTTTCTATTAATGTCTCAAATGAAACTCCTGGAACTACAGTAACATGGAACTAATGTGAAATACCACTGTTGAAGCATTGGTTTATCCTGTATGAAATGGTTATGGGCATTGCTCTGGAAGGTTTCAGCTGAGTCTACACTATTACAATACAAAAAAGTACAGCAATAAAATTGGAAATATGGCTCAGGCTCTCTTGCTCCTACCTGGCACGCAGGCGTCCCATCTAGAGCTCTGGAAATGCAAATGCGCTACGCTAAATGCTAATAGTATTAGTTAAAACTCAAACGTTCATTAAAATACACATGCAGGGTATTGAATTAAAGCTACACTCGTTGTGAATCCAGGCAACAAGTCAGATTTTTTAAATGCTTTTCGGCGAAAGCATGAGAAGCTATTATCTGATAGCATGTAACACCCCAAAAGACCCGCAGGGGATGTAAACAAAATAATTAGCAAAGTCGGCGCTACACAAACCGCACAATAAAATATAAAACATTCATTACCTTTGACCATCTTCTTTGTTGGCACTCCTAGATGTCCCATAATCACTATTGGGTCTTTTTTTTCGATTAAATCGGTCCATATATAGCCTAGATATCAATCTATGAAGACTGTGTGATAAACGGAAAAAAATAGCATTTCATAACATAACGTCATTTTTTTAAATTAAAAAAGTCAACGATAAACTTTCACAAAACACTTCGAAATACTTTTGTAATGCAACTTTAGGTATTAGTACACGTTAATAAGCGATAAAATTCATCAGGAGGCGATGTAAATTCTATAGGTGTCCGTCTGGAAAAAATGTCCGGAAAAATCTCAACCAAAACATCCTGTCGGAGGCCGGAGGGAATCGGTTCCCTTGGGTCGGTTTGACCAAGAATCAAAGCCTAAGCAAATGACAAGACTCTAGACATCGTGTGGAAGCTGTAGGTACTGCAACCTCGGCCTCATTTAATCCGGTTCACCTTTAACAATTCCTGGAAGTGGCGCATGGATATTTATTTCCATTTTCAGTGATCAGATTTTCCTGCACTTTTCGATGAAATGCACATTCTGTTACAGTCACAGCTGTGATTTAACCAGTTTTATAAACGTCTGAGTGTTTTCTATCCACACATACTAATCATATGCATATACTATATTCCTGGCCTGAGTAGCAGGGCGCTGAAATGTTGCGCGATTTTTAACAGAATGTTCGAAAAAGTAGAGGGTCGACTTAAGAGGTTTTAAGCTTGAAATGAATAATTAGTATTAGTAAAGTTTCCAAAACTGTTGGAATAGTGTCTGAGTTTAACAGAACTGATTTGGCAGGCGAAAACCTTATTTTTATTATTTTTATTTTGTAGTTTTCTATCCAATGCCATTACAGTATCCATTGACTTAGGACCCAAATTGCAGTTCCTATGCCTTCCACTAGATGTCAACAGTCTTTAGTAATTTTTTCAGGCTTGTATTCTGAAAAATGAGGTGGTAAGACCAGTCTGAATGAGTGGACCCTATCGTGTCACAGTGCTTTTTCATGCGCAATCCAGAGAGAGTGCCTTTCTTGTATACCTTTTATATTGACGACGTTAATATAAAATATTATAGATAATTTAGGCTAAAAACAACCTGAGGATTGAATATAAACATCGTTTGACATGTTTCTATGAACATTACAGATACATTGGATTGTTTTGACTGCGTTTGAGCCTGTGGATTACTGAAGAAAACGCACAAAACAAAAAGGTTTTTGGATATAAAGAAACTTTATCGAATAAAAGGAACATTTATTGAGTAAATTAATGTCTTCTGAGTGCCACCATATGAAGATCATCAAAGGTAAGGGATTCATTTTATCTCTATTTCTAACTTGTGTAAGTCGTCTGCTGGGCTATGTTCTCAAATAATCGTAAGGTATGCTTTCGCAGTAAAGCATTTTTTAAAATCTGACACAGTGGTTGGATTCACAAGAAGTTAATCTTTAAACCTATGTAAAATATGTTTTGTTTTCAGAATTTTTATAATGAGTATTTCTGTATTTGAATTTTGCGCTCTGCAATCTCACTGGATGTTGGCCAGGTGGGACACTAGCGAGGTTTTAATAATGTTTACATATTTTGCATTACTCATCTCATATGTATATACTGTATTCTATCCTATTCTACTGTATCTTAGTCGATGCCGCTCATCCAAATATTTATATTTTATTAATTCCAATCCTTTACTTTAGATTGTGTGTATTGTTAGATATTACTTGTTAGATATTACTGCACCGTTGGAGCTAAAAACAAACATTTTGCTACAGAACCCAAGGCTGCATTATGTCCAGTGCCCATCAGGCAAAACTCTGCTTTAATGATGTAGGACAAATGCTCAAAACATGCTCAGACACATATCCGACACAGAAGGGTTTTCGTCTTACGAGTTTCAACTTTGTACAGAAAGTGTATGCGCCTATCGGATCAGATCGGCAGTCACTAACCTCAATTTTGACTTCAACAATACTGGACCCGGTTTCCCAAAAGCATCTTAAGGCCAAGTTCCTTTGTAGGAGCATAATTAAATCGCCAAGTTGTTTTCCAGAACCATTGTTACTAAAGTTGCACATGAAAAGACTTGTTATTTAACAACTGTCTCAGACCACTTTCTCTGCGTGGTGTTTTGGGAAACATATACTATATCTTCAGCCATTGTAGGAAAGATGCATTGTTAAAACACCTGTAAGCCTAAATTCCATTGCTATTGGGAAACCGGGCCCTGGACTTTTTGTTTACATCTGACCCGGTCCCGCTCTTAGGATTATCAAAGAAACACTGGCATCAACCAGGGAGAATGGGCAGGCATCCTGGTCAGACTTAGATGCTGGGAAAATCACCAAGCCTTCCCTCTGCTTTATTTTCCAATGTTCAGTCACTTGATAATAAAATAGACAAGCTCAGAGGGAGGGTATCTTTTCAACTAGACACGACAAACTGCAACATCCTATGCTTCACAGAAACTATAAGGGCACAGAGCGAAACCCAGAGACCCATAACTCTCCCAGTCAACCAGGTACTGGAAACCACTGCCCTGCGGTCGAACACTCAGGAGGCATTTCACCGTGTACGCCGGATGGCCATCAATGACAAGGGGAGAAGGGGTGGGCCTGGAAACAGAAGAGAAAGGGCTGTGAGACACGGGCTTAATCCTAGACACATGGAACGTAGGGTGAATACGGAGGGTACGGGGTAACAAAAGACAAACAGCATGGAACTAAGGACTCGAGATGGGGAAAGGACCAATGAAACAGGGGGAAAGTTTGTGGGACTCAAGCCGAAGGGGCAGGTCCCGTGTGGATAGCCATACCCTCTGCCCAATGCGATAGCGAGGAGCTGGAGTCTGGCGGCGGTCCGCTTGTCTATGATACCTGGAGTTGGTCGTGAGAAGCGCCGCCCGGGCTCTTCTCCAGGTACGGACGAACATCTGGGCCGAGGGTATGTTCCTGCTCTTGTTCTGGGAAGAGCGAAGGTTGATACCCGATGGAGCACTCGAAAAGGAAGAGTCCCATGGACAAACACGGAAGAGTGTTCTGGGCATACTCCACCCAGACCAGTTGTTGGCTCCAGGTAGTGGGGTTGGTTGAGACGAAGCATCTTAAGGTTGTTTCCAGGTCTTGGTTTGTTCGCTCCGAATGGACGTTGGATTGTGGATGGAATCCAGTGGACATGCTGGCCGACGACTCAATAAGGGTGCAGAACGCCTTCCAGAACTGAGACGAGAACTGAGGACCCCGGTCGGAGACCATGTGAGTCTGTGAATCCTGAAGACGGGCTGCACCATGAGTGGGCCATCTCTTTGGCAGAGGGTAGTTTGGCGAGAGGGATGAAATGGGCAGCCTTGGAAAACCCATCCACTACCATCAGAATGACGGTGTTGCTATCGGACGGAGGGAGCCCAATGACAAAGTCCAGGGAGATATGGGACCAGGAAGGAGGCTGGAAGGGGCTTGCCGCAGAGTCCTATTCTGAGCACAAACATGTGCATGTGGCGACAAAGGCAGATGAGTCAGGAACAATTTTGGGCCACCAGAAATGTTGTCAGAGGAAGGCCAAGGTTCGACCAGAACCCGAAAGACATGTAAGCCTGGAGGAATGAGCCCATTCCAGGACCCGGGACAGGAATGAATTAGGTACGAACAACCGGTTAGCCGGGCCAGCTCCAGGGGCAGTGTTAGAGGATTTTAATTCCTATATGTTTATTAACCAATTCAATTAATCACTCTAAGAATTTGTAAGATACATAGTTGCATAAAATGGACAGAGACCAGTATCAAAATCAATCAATAGCATTTATTCTCGAGAGTACTAAACATGGTACAATTTACAACAGGTTATAAATTTAACTGTCCCTCCTCCACTCCGATACAATGGCAGTATAGTTCACAAGCCTTGCCACATCGTCCAACACCGGTTTAGATAATTTACTACCAGCCCAAGGTCTCTCTTTTCCCTGTATAGATACGCATTCTAGCCAGTCTGACGATAAGTTCATTTGTTTCTACCAAGGAACAGACAGTCTTTGTTCTAATTCTTGATTATAATTGCACACATTATATTCAGTACTAGGATAAGATTCATACATCCATACAGTAGCATAATAGTATTCTGTTTAGTCATAGTCATTATTGATAAAATCCCTTAACAGGCAGGCTGGGAACATTGTTCCTTGCGGACCAGGGTCTTAATACCCCAGCCCACAGCAGCTGCAAGGCATGAGTTAGGGAGGATGGTCTCGGAGTCAGAGGATGTGGCAGCGGGACTGTACAGGCGAGAGAGGGTGTCAGGATTAACATTCTTGGACCCTGGGCAATAGGAAATGGTAAAGTTGAACTTGGTGAATAGCAGAGCCCACCAGGCCTGCCTGGAGTTAAGGCGCTTGGCTGTGCAGAGATATTCCAAATTCTTGTGGTCGGTTCAAACCAAAAATGGATGGTCTGCTCCCTCCAGCCAGTGTTTCAACTCCTCCATCTTGACCACCAGGAGTTATCGGTTACCCACATTGTAGTTTCTTTCTGCAGAGTTGAGACAATGGGACAGGAAGGCACAGGGATGGAGCTTTTGGTCCTGGACGGATTGCTGGGACAGGATAGTCCCACTCCAATGTCAGAAGGATCGACCTCAACCACATGGACGAGGATGGGCGAGGATGGGGGTTGTAGTGAACCGATGCTTCAGGTCCACAAAGGTTCTGTCAACCGCTGAGGACCATGTGAACTGTACCTTGGGAGAGGTGAGTGCCGAGAGGGGGGCCTCCAGGGTGCTGTAGACTCAAAAGAAATGCCAGTAGAAATTGGTAAACCCCAGGAAACGATGTACCTGCACCCTGGATGTAGGTTGGGGCCAATCCACTACTGAATTCCCCTTTTCCGGGTCCATCTGGACATTTCCTTCAGCGATGACCTATCCCAGAAAGAAGATGGTAGAATGGGGCAACTCGCATTTCTCTGCTTTCACAAATAACTGGTTCTCCAGGAGTCTCTTATGGACTTGTCGAACATGGAGAACGTGTTCTTGGGCAGAATGGGAAGAAAACAGGATGTCATCATTTAACATGTCCCAGAGCACATCGTTTACCAGGGCCTGGAAGACCGTGTTGGTGAGTCCAAACGGCATGACCAGGTACTTATAATGTCCCTAGGCAGTGTTGAGGGCTGTATTCTACTCATCCTTTTTGCGTATCCAAACCAGGTGGTAGGCATTCTGAAGGTCCAGCTTGGAGAAGATGGTAGCCCCCTGGAGAGGTTCAAAAGCTGAGGAGAGGAGTGGTAAGGGGTAACGATTCTTCATTGTTATGTCATTAACCTCTAGTGACTCCCCATCCCGCATAAAGGGAGCGTAATCATCGACTGACACTAATTAGCATAATGCAACGGACATAAATATTCCTACAAAATATTCTTATTCATGAAAATCACAAGTGAAATATATTGAGACACAGCTTAGCCTTTTGTTAATCACACTGTCATCTCAGATTTTCAAAATATGCTTTACAGCCAAAGCTACACAAGCATTTGTAAGTTTATCGATAGCCTAGCATAGCATTTTGTCCAGCTAGCAGCAGGTAACTTGGTCACGGAAATCAGAAAAGCAATCAAATTAAATTGTTTACCTTTGATGAGCTTCGGATGTTTTCACTCACGAGCCTCCCAGTTAGATAGCCAATGTTCCTTTTTTCCAAAAATATTATTTTTGTAGGCGAAATAGCTCCGTTTGTGCTTCACGTTTGGCTGAGAAATCGCACGGAAATTGCAGTCACGAAAATGCCGAAAAAAATTCCAAATTAGCTCCATAATATCGACAGAAACATGGCAAACGTTGTTTATAATCAATCCTCAAGGTGTTTTTCAAATATCTATTCGATAATATATCCACCGGGACAATTCGTTTTTCAGTAGGACTGTCACGCCCTGGTCTTAGTATTTCTGTGTTTTCTAATATTATTTGGTCAGGCCAGGGTGTGACATGGGTTTATTTTGTGTTGTGTTTATGTATGGGTTTTTTTTCGTAGGTTTTGGGATTGTGGCTAGTAGGGGTGTCTAGCATAGTCTATGGCTGCCTGAGGCGGTTCTCAATCAGAGTCAGGTGATTCTTGTTGTCTCTGATTGGGAACCATATTTAGGTAGCCTGGGTTTCACTGTGTGTTTGTGGGTGATTGTTCTGGTCTCTGTGTTAGTTGTCACCAGACAGGCTGTATAGGTTTTCGCATTCCGTTTGTTGTTTTTGTATTGTTCGTTTTCATCGTTATTAAAGATGTCTCGATTTAACCACGCTGCATTTTGGTCCGACTCTCCTTCAACGGAAGAAAGCCGTAACAGAATCACCCACCGCAACTGGACCTAGCAGCGTGGTGACAGGCATAGACAGCAGAAGCAACAAAAGGAGGAATGGACATGGGAGGATGAATTGTTCGGAGAAGGACCCTGGGATCAGCCTGGAGAATATCGCCGCCCCAAAGAAGAACTGGAGGCGGCGAGAGCTGAGAGGCGCTGGTTTGAGGAGAAGCAACAGCGGCAGCAGGAGCAACAATATCGGGACTACACTACTTGGGAGGAAATAGACAGGTGGGCTGTCGACCCAGAGAAAGTGCCGGAGCCCGCCTGGGATTCACTGGAGCAGTGCGAAGCAGCTTTATTATGGACAATCGTCTCCCCATCTTAGATACTTTTGTATCAATATATTTTGACTATGACAGTTTACAATCCAGGGTTACTCCAAGCAGTTAAGTCACCTCAACCTGCTCAATTTCCACATGATTTAATAGAAGGTTTAGTTGAGTTTTGGGGTTTAGTGAATGATTTGTCCCAAATACAATGCTTTTTGAAAGATTTAGGACTAACTTCTTCCTTGCTACCAATTCTGAAACTAACTGCAGCTCTTTGTTAAGTGTTGCAGTCATTTCAGTTGCTGACGTGTATAGTGTTGAGTCATCCGCATACATAGACACACTCGCTTTACTCAAAGCCAATGGCATGTCATTAGTAAAGATTGTGGAATTCCTGATTCTACCTGGGTTATGTTGGAGAGGCTTCCATTAAATAACATCCTATGTGTTAGACAGGTAACTCTTTATCCACAAAATACCAGGTGGTGTAAAGCCATAACACAAATGTTTTTCCAGCAGCAGACTATGATCGATAATGTCAAAATGCTACACTGAAGTCTAACTAAACAGCCAACAAAACAGCCCCCACAAATCCTTTTATCATCAATTTCTCTCAGCCAATCATCAGTTATTTATGTAAGTGCTGTGCTTGTTGAATGTCCTTCCCTATAAGCATGCGGAAAGTCTGTTCTCAATTTGTTTACTGTAAAATAGCATTGTATCTGGTCAAACACCATTTTTTCCAAAAGAGGGGCTTTACTATTCTTAGGTAGCGGAATAACTTGTACTTCCCTCCAGGCCGGAGGTCACACACTTTCTAGTTGGCTTAAATGGTATGGCAATCCAGTCATTTTCCATCCATGTTGTCAGACCCCGGTGGCTTGTCATTGTTGATAGACAACAATTTTTCACCTCTTCCACACTCACCTTACGGAATTCAAATTACAATTCATAAATTGGTCAGATATACTTGGATGTGTAGTGTCAGGGTTTGTTACTGGCATGTCATGCCTAAGTTTGCTAGTCTTCCCAATGAAAAAATCATTAAAGTAGTTGGCAATATCAGTCGGTTTATTGATGAATGAGCTATCAGTGAATGATAGAGCTGAGTTTAAAAAAAAAGTCATTTAGGGTGCTCCGAAGCTTTTTACTATCATTCTTTGTAATTTATCTTTGTTCCATAGTGTAGTTTATTCTTCTTTTTATTCAGTTTAGTCACATGATCTCTCAATTAGCAGTATGTTTTCCAATCAGTTGTGCATCCAGAATTATTTGCCATTTCTTTTGCCTCATCAATCCTCTCAACCATACAATTGTTTAATTACTCATCAAGCCACAGGGATTTAACAGTTTTTCAGTATTTTCTTAATGGGTGCATGCTTATTAGTAGCTGGGATAAGCAATTTCATAAATGTGTCAAGTGCAGTGTCTGTTTGCTCCTCATTATAACCCACATGCCTTTTGGTGAACACCAAAGGTGTTTGCTTATTTATTTTTTTGAGTAATGGCTTTTTTCTGGCCACTCTTCCATAAAGCCCAGCTCTGTGGAGTGTACAGATTAAAGTGGTCCTATGGACAGATGCTCCAATCTCCGCTGTGGAGCTTTGCAGCTCCTTCAGGGTTATCTTTGGTCTCTTTGTTGCCTCGCTGATTAATGCCCTCCTTGCCTGGTCTGTGAGTTTTGGTGAGTGGCCCTCTCTTGGCAGGTATGTTGTGGTGCATATATTCTTTCCATTTTTTAATAATGGATTTAATGGTGCACCATGGGATGTTCAAAGTTTCCGATATTTTTTTTATAACCCAACCCTGATCTGTACTTCTCACAACTTTGTCCCTGACCTGTTTGAAGAGATCCTTGGTCTTCCTGGTGCCACTTGCTTGTTGGTGCCCCTTGTTTAGTGGTGTTGTAGACTCTGGGGCCTTTCAGAACAGGTGTATATATATACTGAGATCGTGTGACAGATCATTTGACACTTAGATTGCACACAGGTGGACTTTATTTAAATAATTATGTGACTTCTGGTAATTGGTTGCACCAGATCTTATTTAGGGGCTTTATAGCAAAGGGGGTGAATACATATGCACGCACTACTTTTCAGGTTTGAATGTTTTAGAAAGTTATTTTCTGGATTTCACTTCACCGATTTATACGTTTTTGTTGGTGTGTCCATTACATGAAATCCAAATAAAAATCCATTTAAATTACAGGTTGTAATGCAACAAAATAGGAAAAATGCCAAGGAGGATGAATAGTTTTGCAAGGCACTGTATACTCAAAGTTTCGATTTGAAATCTAAGTATTACTATGAAGTTAAAGTGCAGATTAATTTCAGGGTATTTACATCCATACTGGGTGAACCGTTTTGAAATTAAATCACTTTTTGTACATAGACCCCCCATTGTAGGGGAGCAAAAGTATTGAGACAACTTCACTTCTATGTGTATTAAAGGAGTAAAGTAGTAAGTATTTGGTCCCACATTTATTGCACGCAATTACATTTGTTGAATGCATTTGCTGTTTGTTTTGGTTGTGTTTCAGATTATTTTGTACCCAATAGAAATTCATGGTAAATAATGTATTGTCAATTTTATTGTTAATAAGAATAGAATATGTTTCTAAACAGTTCTACAGTAATGTGGATGCTACCATGATTATGAATAATCCTGAATTAATCATGAATAATGATGAGTGAGAAAGTTAGACGCACAAATATTACTCCCCCAAGACATGCTAGCCTCACCATTACAATAACAGGGAAGGTTTGATTATATTTTTTGAGGGATATGATATTGGTGCATCTCTAACTTTCTCACTCATCCTTAGTCACAATTAATTCAGGATTATCCATAATCATGGTAGCATACACATTCATGTAAAACTTTCAAAATGTATTAAATTCTTACTTACAATAAAAGTGACCCCAAAATGACCCTGTAAGGTTCATATTAGATTGTGTAGAAATGCAGATAATGAGCTTTAGATGTCCCAAAAAATTCTGAGGGAGGACCTGCAAAGTTGCTCTGCTGGATGGTCATGTATGCATGCCAGTTTGCAACACCTAATAAAGTCATGATATTCGCAGGGCAGGCTATAGTGTGGCTACAGAGAAATCCCTTGGCAGATAATTCCCTAGACCACCAGCCAAAGGACAAAAAACTGCTGTCAGAGTGTAAGAAATACTGCTTATATATTATTACTCAGTTAAGACTCACAAGTAGAACACACTCACAGCACAAATGCATTAATCTGCAAATGGCTTCTAAATAAATTGAGGGGATCATTGATTTATTGATTGGTTGTGGTCCTGTGTGGTTCAGTTGGTAGAGCATGGTGCTTGCGTGCCGGGATTGTGGAGTTGATTCCCAGGACCACCCACAAGTAAAATGTATGCACACATGACTAATAAGTTGCTTTGGATGAAAGCATATATTATTATGGTAGAGATGCACCTTCCTATATCCATGTAAGCTGTAAGTTATTGAGAGTTGTTAATCAGCCTGACAGAAACGAATTGAGCAGAGGCATCTTTTCTTCAGAACTCACAACCCAGAGAGAAAGAGAGGGAGGAGGGTAAAAACAAGCTGTAGAGGAATGCTGGTATAAAGTGCCATTGCCTGTTCTCTTAAAATCAAATAAATATGATTTAATCATGTCCATTTCATAGAAAGAGGAGTATGTGATAGACAGCTATTAATCGTGAATAGGATCAGATACTCATCTAGATGGCATTTGAGTATTAGTGGTTGTTGGTGATTGTTGGTGATTGTTGTCTATATGGTTGTCTACTCTACTCTACTGTACTGTATACTATACTGTAACTTTACATGGGGTCATTCAGTTTGAACATATTCTGGAGTCAGCATTAATGAACACCATTCGTATTAGTGCACTGGCAAAGCTAATTTGTCCCCCTGGCTGTTTTGTACATAAGATCAAATAGATGGAGCTATAGTAAATTCATCAGCATCATGTCCATTTACACCCATATGTTAACCCATACATTTATTTTTTGGGGAAAAAAACATATCCACCATCCTGTTGGGGAAGATTAACTTAGACAACTTTCAGGCATGTTTATTCATGACCTCACCCAGTGAAATTTTAAGGTGTTGTCAGCACTCTTTAGCTGAAACCTCTCTCTCTCTCTCTCTCTACATAGAACACATAACAGATTATTAGCGCTGTTTTCGCCTTCAGCAAACTCTGCTCTAGATTTCTGTGCTATGCTTTCCTATTGCCAAGAAAACCCATTGGCAACACCAATCTCTATGTTGTGTGTTTAATTTACTTTACCAATTCAATGGTTCTGAACATTTCAAATCTTTTATAATTAAGAAATGCTATGCTGAGTCACACGTTTATATGATGTAACCCCAGGCGATTAACAAGACAGATATTTGAGTGCCCACATGATGCTTGTCGGAGTGATCCATCAACATAGTCTTACACGTCTTTATAAATTTCACATTCGTGTCAATTACCTCGGATTCACTTCAGAATATTGGAATAAAAATTCCTGTCTCTGCACCTCCCCTCCTCATCTGGGCTGATGGGATATGTGTTGTTTTTTTGCAACGATAAACACAGAGGTTGGGCTACATAGGTGGAGAGATGGTGTGAAATCAACATATCCTGGAACACGACTCCCCCTGGAGCGCCTATGTGATAAATTATTTATGTTTTAAAGAGAGCCAAGTAGCTATATTTAAAAATCTACTTTCCCATGCATTTTTCATGTTTTCAATCTTTTAAGGAAATACTAGTATTGAACGGTTATGTTTTTGCCTCTGAAGAGTTCCCAAAGTGAGAAAAAAGCAGGATGGGAGAGGGGAAGGAGTGTACATTTTAAGAAAAGAGAGGTTCATGTTTAAAGAATGGGAGGTTAATGTGATGCCATGCTGACTAGGGTTGAATGGAAGGAACCTGGTTACCGAGATTTACCACCCAAAACTACTCCCCTTTCCCAGGATCAATAACTGTGAGAAACCAGCTAATTATAATAAATTATTTAAATGAAGAGTATGGTGTGAAATGCAACTGTTCAATTATATGCAATGTCTAAATTCTCTACGTCCTTCTCTCTGCATGATCCATCATCAATGCTCAGGGTGGGGACATACAGCCCATTTCAATATGGAGTGTAGTTCAGAATGCATGTAGACCTATCATATCATGGTAACTTTTTTTTTATTGTGACAGGTAGGCCCTACATTTGATGCAGCATAGGCTATTGTACATTAATATAAGTACCGAAAGCGAGTCTAATTTACACATCTTCATCTGGCTTCTGGGGTTCACCTTATTTTGTAATTGCAGCTGAAGAGTTTCAAACAGCCTGTCACTCAAATATCGCTGCTAATTGAGAACACCTGTGAGTACTCTCTCAAAGTCTTTCTCAATGACATTCAAATTGCATCCAAAATAGATAATCTTGTTCAAAATTGATATAGGCATATACAGTTGAAGTCGGAAGTTTACATACACTTTAGTCAAATACATTTAAACTCACAATTTTAAAACTCAAAGTTTTTCACAATTCATAACATTTAATCCTAGTAAAAATTCCCAGTCTTAGGTCAGTTAGATTCACCACTTTATTTTAATAATGTGAAATGTCAGAATGATTTATTTCAGATTTTATTTCTTTCATCACATTCCCAGTGGGTCAGAAGTTTATATACACTCAATTACTATTTGGTAGCATTGCCTTTACATTAATTAACTTGGGTCAAACGTTTCGGGTAGCCTTCCACAAGCTTCACAAGTTGGGTGAATGTTGGCCCATTCCTTCTGACAGAGCTGGTGTAACTGAGTCAGGTTTGTAGGCCTCTTTGTTCACACACACTTTTTCAGTTCTGCTCACACATGTTCTATAGGTTTGAAGTCAGAGCTTTGTGATGGCCACTACAATACCTTGACTTTATTGTCATTAAGCCATTTTGCAACAACTTTGGAAGTATGCTTGGGGTCATTGTCCATTTAGAAGACCCATTTGTGACCAAGCTTTAACCTCCTGACAGATTCCTTGAGATGTTGCTTCAATATATCCACATAATTTTCCTTCGTCATGAAGCCACCTATTTTGGGAAGTGCACCAGTCCCTCCTGCAGCAAAGCACCCCCACAACATGATGCTGCCACCCCCGTGCTTCACAGTTGGGATGGTGTTCTTCGGCTTGCAAGCCTCCCCCTTTATCCTCCAAATATAACGATGGTCATTATGGCCAAACAGTTCAATTTTTGTTTCATCAGACCATAGGACATTTCTCCAAAAAGTACAATCTTTGTCCTCATGCACAGTCTGGCTTTTGTTTATGGCGGTTTTGGAGCAGTGGCTTCTTCCTTGCTGAGTGGCCTTTCACGTCATGTCGATATAGGACTGTGGATATAAATACTTTTGTACCTGTTTCCTCCAGCATCTTCACAAGGTCCTTTGCAGTTGTTCTGGGATTGATTTGCACTTTTCGCACAAGTACATTCATCTCTAGGAGACAGAACGCGTCTCCTTCCAGAGTGGTATGGCGACTGCGTGGTCCCATGGTGTTAATACTTGCATACTATTGTTTGTACAGATGAATGTGGTACCTTCAGGTGTTTGGAAATTTCTCCCAAGGATGAACCAGAAATTCTTGGCTGAATTATTTTGATTTTCCCATGATGTCAAGCAAAGAGGCAATGAGTTTGAAGGTAGGCCTTGAAATATATCCACAGGTACACCTCCAATTGACTCTAATGATGTCAATGAGCCTGTCAGAAGCTTCTAAAGCCATGACATCCTTTTCTGGAATTTTCCAAGCTGTTTAAAGGTACAGTCAACTTAGTGTATGTAAACTTCTGACACACTGGAATTGTGATGCAGTGAATTATGAGTGAAATAATCTGTAAACAATTGTTGGAAGAATTACTTGTGTCATGCACAAAGTAGAAGTCCTAACCGACTTGCCAAAAATATAGTTTGTTAACAATACATTTGTGGAGTGGTTGAAAAACGAGTTTTAATGACTCCAACCTAAGTGTATGTAAACTTCCGACTTCAACTGTATATATTTATAGAGATGTCCTAGCCTTCCTCTTGCAGGTAATACATTCAATGCCATATTAGCCTTATATTTAGCTAATGAAGGATGGGTTATGCATATTAAGCTTCTGTCCTCTGCTGGCGTCTCTCCGTAAAAAACGCTCCTTAGACCTTGGAGTCCGATGCAGGAAAAGCTAGATTAGAATAGCTTGCTGGACTTATTTTGGTTGCATTTCTTATGCCAATACCCTAAAGAGGGATGCAAACTCTTGTTTGCTGAATGTTAAATAGCAGCAAATAGAACTCACGGGTGTTACGGCTTTCTTCCGTCGAAGGAGAGTCGGACCAAAATGCAGCGTGGTTAAATCGAGACATCAATAATGACGATAAATACGAAACATACAAAAACAACAAACGGAAAATGTGAAAACCTAATACAGCCTGTCTGGTGATAACTAACACAGAGACAGGAACAAAACCCACAGTGAAACCCAGGCTACCTAAATATGGTTCCCAATCAGAGACAACGAGAATCACCTGACTCTGATTGAGAACCGCCTCAGGCAGCCATAGACTATGCTAGACATCCCTACTCAGCCACATTCCCAATACCTACTAAAACCCCAATACAAAAACACAACACAAAATAAACCCATGTCACACCCTGGCCTGACCAAATAAATAGAAAACACAAAATACTAAGACCAGGGCGTGACAACGGGTAGTTTGAAAGAAGAGCGACAGCGCGATGGCGGTAGGCTATAGCAGTTATTTATTCAGACCCATGACTATTCAGTCTTCGTAAAGATAAGTGAAAGCCATCTGCATCTAAATCTAGTCTTATATTATGCAAGCATGTCATTGGAAATTAAGAAAAGTATTTAATTTAACTGTTGAAAGCGAGGAAGGAATGAAGTAACAATAGAGAGAGAAAGAGGAGATGGGCTCTAACATTAGGGGAAATTTTATAAAAGATACGGTACTGGTGAAAAGTTCGGAAGAACCTACTCATTCCAGGGTTTCTCTTTATTTTTTAAAATTCTCTACATTGTATAATAGTTGTGAAGACATCAAAACCATGAAATGACACATATGGAATGTACTGTAGTAACAAAAAAATGATTAAACAAATAAAAATATATTTATATTTGAGGTTCTTTATATTTGACAGCTCTGCACACTCTTGGCATTATCTCAAACAGCTTCACCTGGAATGCTTTTCCAAAAGTCTTGAAGAAGTTGCCACATATACTATGCGCTTGTTGGCTGTTTTTCATTCACTCTGCGGTCCAACTCATCCCAAATCATCTCAATTGGAGTGAGTTTGGGTGATTGTGGAGGACAGGTCATCTGATGCAGCACTCCATCACTCTCCTTCTTGGTCAAATAGCCTTTACACTGCCTGATGGTGAGTTAGGTTATTGTCCTGTTGAAAAACAAATGATAGTCCCACTAAGTGCAAAACAGATGGGATGGTGTATCGCTGCAGAATGCTGTGGTAGCAATGCTGGTTAAGTGGTATGGACTTGGTCTTTTACCAATTAGGGCCGCTGCCCCTTCATACATTCTAAACCCGCAAAATATGGAATGAAGAATAGGGCTGCCTGTGTTGCTGCTTCATCATATGTGTGGAACTTGCAAGTGTATATGGGAACTCCATAGCCACATCACATGCAAAAACATTTTTACTTCGCACAAGCTGGGACAGGAGCTCCGAGGAAGCTGACGATGGTAGAAACAGTACGAAAAAACAAGCCAGAGCTCCCACCTCAGTTGTTGAATACACGGAACAGGCCTATCAATTCCTCTAAGTTTGTATTCACGGTCGACACATCCCTAGTGCCCTATGTGCCAAAGAAAGGCAAAATTGTGGTACTTATGAGTAAACTGCATAGGGATGGGAGAATCTGTGGCCAGGAACATTAAAAAAAAGATGCTAGAGATGCAAAAGAAGAACCCTACGCTGGCCACTTGTGACATTCTTCAACATCTTGGACATTTCGGCGTACAACGCATTTGTCATCTGGATGACGCTGAACCCAGATTGTAACAAAGGGAAGCTCCAGAGGAGATGGCTCTTTCGCGTGGAACTGGGCAAGACCTCAAATCCAGAGGAGGCAACATATCCCAAGGACCCCAGCTTCTGCAGCTATTGTGAGGGGGATACAGGAGGAGGATGCTGGTGCCCCATCCGCCGGACCCACAGAACCAACAACTCCAATACCGGAAGTAAGTGTGACTGATGTTGTTGCATGTGTGTGTCGCACTCTCCTACATTGGCCTGCTGTAACGATATATGTGAGTGAGATGTTAGTCACATTTCTGAACTAAGTGTTTTCATCATTCTAGATTGCAGTCGGTAGCAACAAGAAGAAGTGCTGCAATGTGTGAGTACCCAAGAAGACACAGTACACATGCATCAAGTGCAATAAATACATTTTCAACACACACACAGTAAAACTCTGTCCCTCATGTGGTGTGTAGACCGGCCTTAATTTGTGTTCAATGGGGCTCATTTATCGTATCCATAAAATACTGTACGTAAAATTTGTCCTTCCAATTTGTTCAGTTCAAAGCAGTAAACATCAAGTGATGAAAACCTTGTTTACTTTACATTAGTTCAAGATAAACATGATTTATTCCACCCATGTCTTGATTACCAATTTTTTTTAAAGAAATAGCGGTTTTATTGATAAATGTGATCTCCCAGAGGTATATGGCAAATATTAACCATATGTTGTCTATATTGCTTGTAATTTTAAACAAGTCAACATCTAAGTATTGTCACGATCTTCCTCTTCATCTGAAGAGGAGAGGCGAGAAGGATCAGAGGACCAAAATGCGGCGTGGTATGTGTTCATAGTGAATATTTAATTAAAGAAAATACTAAACACTACATACAAAAACAATAAACCAATATTGACCGTGAAGCTACAAATGAGACCTGTGCTGACACAAGCCACTAGCATAGACAATCACCCACAAACAAACAGTGCAACCCAGGCTACCTAAGTATGATTCTCAATCAGAGACAACTAATGACACCTGCCTCTGATTGAGAACCATACTAGGCCAAAACATAGAAATCCCCAAATCATAGAAAATCAAACATAGCCTGCCCACCCCAACTCACGCCCTGACCAAACTAAATAATGAATACAAAACAAAGGAAATAAAGGTCAGAACGTGACAAGTATGAAGTATTTTTACTTAAATTGTTATGGCTGTATTGTTTTAAAAACCCAATAATGTTGTGGGTCCATCAGACCTGCGAACATTGGGTGAATTACAAAAACGTGAACACCACACAAGGGTTAAAAGCTCTGCATGATCATTCCGATTTCTGCATTGGCCATGCGGCATTTATGGTGATACGGCCTCTGCAGAAGTCAGGGCATTCATACTTCTTGTGGAGAAAGTTGTCAAGGAAGTGAGTTTGTGTCACGACTTCCACCGAAGGTGGCTCCTCTACCTGTTCGGGTGGCGCTCGGCGGTCGTCGTCACCGGTCTTCTAGCTGCCACCGATTCCTTTTACCTTTTCTGTTGGTTTTGTCTTGATTGTTTTGACCTGTACATTGTTTGTTGTTAATTCCGGGCTATTTAAGCCTTCAGGGCCCACCTGCTTTTGTGTGGGCTTGTTTCTTTTCTGTCAGTGAATGTTTGTGTTTTGTTCCTGTAAGGATTGTTTGCTGTCCTGTTTTTGTGGTCACCGTGCCTGTTGTTTTTGGCTTGACCCATTTGGAATAAACACGTCTCATTTGGAACCTTTGCTCTCTGCGCCTGACTCCACACCCACAACTCCTGGCTAACGTGACAGAAGCCCGCACCATAAGCATGGTGTCAGCAGGAGCAGCTGCACCCCCCCAACCCATCCATGGAAAAGCGTGTCCTCCATCACATGGCCATCCCACACCGAATAGGGACGGCGATGGACCAGATGATGGAGAGAATGGCCAGATGGGGGAGGAGTGGCCTCCCTACCTCGTCTCCAGCTCCTCCACTGCCTGCTCTACCTACTTCTCTGGCGGCGTCCGGACCCAGCGCTCTTCGGCTCGCACCCCCAAGGGAGTATGATGGAACGTCTGTCGGGTGCAAGGGATTCTTGCTCCAGCTGAATTCTTGCTGCCCGAATCCCTCTGGAGAGGAGAGTGTGAGCATCCTCGTCTCCTGTCTGACGGGCAGAGCCCTGGAGTGGGCCAACGCGTTCTGGGAGAGTCCACACTCCGCAAGGGACAACTACTCTGAGAACCCTGTGAACGGCTGTTCCACCTTAGGCAGGAGACAAGGAGCGCGCAGGACTTCGCGTTGGAGTTTTGGACCCTAGCCGCTGGAGCGGGGTGGAACGACAGGGCCCTAATGGACCACTACCGGTGTAGCCCCTGGGAGAACGTCCGCAGGGAGGTAGTTTGTCGGGACGCCACCCTCACCCTGGACGAGCTCATCGACGTGCGGGTCAAGTTTGTTCCACCGCCCCAGCCCCCCCGCTCCAACACCCATGGAGTTGGGGGGGGGGGGCGCATCTAGGGGAACCGGAGGAGGAGTTTCCTCCTGCACCAGGTAGTCGAGAGGGCAGGCAGAGCACTTCTCGGACACCCCAGGTGAGTCAGCACCAGACTCACCCAGAGCTCCCTGTTGGTCACATGTTCATACTAATCTCTTTTCCTGAGTTTTCCCCCTCTTTCCAGCATAAGGCGCTAGTCGATTCAGGTGCAGCTGGGAGTTCCGCTAGTGCAGATAGGCCAACCCTTCCCCGTGCACTCCCTAGATAGTCGACCGTTGGGGTCAGGGCTGGTCAGGGAGGCCATGGTTCCATTGGACATGGTAACGCAGGGGGATCATAAGGAGCGGATTAGTCTCTTCCTTATTGATTCACCTGCGTTTCCAGTGGTGCTGGGGATTCCCTGGTTGGCTATTCAAAATCCTCAGATTTCATGCAAACAGGGGGCTCTAAAGGGGTGGTCAGAGGAGTGTTCAGGTAGGTTTAAAGGAGTTTCCATCGGTGCAACGACGGTGGAGTCCAGACCAGGTTTCCATTGTGCGCATTCCCTCAGAATATGCAGATTTGGCTATTGCCTTTTGTAAAAAAAGGGCGACCCAATTACCACCTCATCGACGAGGGGATTGCGCGATAAACCTCCAGGTAAACACAGCACTTCCCAGGAGTCACGTGTACCCGCTGTCACAGGAGGAGACAGTGGCTATGGAGACATATGTCACTGAATCTCTGGGACAGGGGTACATTCGGCCCTCCACGTCACCTGTCTCCTCGAGTTTCTTTTTTTGTGAAGAAGAAGGAGGGAGGTCTGCGTCAGTTCATTGATTATCGAGGTCTAAATTTCATCACAGTGGGGTTTAGTTACCCACTACCTCTAATCGATACGGCGGTGGAATCATTTCACGGAGCGCGCTTTTTCACAAAACTGTATCTCAGGAGCGCGTATAACTTGGTGCGTATCCGGGAGGGAGATGAGTGGAAGACCGCGTTTAGTACCACATCTGGCCATTATGAGTACCTCGTCATGCTGTATGGGTTGAAGAATTCTCCAGCCGTCTTCCAATCCTTCATAGACGAGATTCACAGGGACCTGCACGGGCAGGTGGTGTATCGATGACATTCTGATCTATTCCAACACACGCGCCACGCATGTGTCTCTGGTGCGCAAGGTACTTGGGCGACTGTTGGAGCATGACATGTACGTCAAGGCTGAGAAATGTGTGTTCTCTAAACAAGCTGTTTCCTTCCTGGGGTATCGCATTTCCACATCTGGGGTGGTAATGGAATGAGACCGCGTTGCAGTCGTGCGTAATTGGCCGACTCCTACCAAGGTAAAGGAGGTGCAGCGGTTTTTAGGGTTTGCCAATTCCTCCCGGAGGTTTATCCGGGGTTTTGGCCAGGTGGCTGCTCCCATTACCTCACTGCCGATGCGGGGCCGGTGCGTTTGTGGTGGTCAGCGGAGGAGGGCAGAGCTTTTAGTCATCTGAAGGTGCTGTTTACCGATGCTCCCGTATTGGCTCATCCGGACCCCTCTTTGGCGTTCATAGTGGAGGTGGATGCGTCCGAGGCTGGGGTTGGAGCCGTGCTATCACAGCGCCCGGGCACGCCACCGAAGCTCCGCCCCTGCGCTTTTTTCCCGAGGTAGCTCGGTCCGGCGGAGCAAAACTATGTCGTGGGGGACCGGGAGTTGCTGGCTGTGGTAAAAGCTCTGAAGGTGGAGAGACATTGGCTTGAGGGGGCTATACACCCTTTTCTCATCTGGACTGACCACCGGAATTTGGAGTACATCTGGGCAGCGAGGAGACTGAATCCTCTTCAGGCAAGGTGGGCCATATTTTTCATCAATTTTAGGTTCACCATCTCCTATAGACCAGGTTCCCTTAACACTAAGGCTGACGCGCTGTCCCGTCTCTATGACACAGAGTCCATCGATCCCACTCCCATACTTCCAGCTTAATTTCTGGTGACACCGGTGGTATGAGAGGTGGACGCAGACATCGAGCGGGCGTCATGGTTGGAACCCACTCCCCCACAGTGTCCAGTGGGTCGTAAGTATGTGCCGCTTAGTGTTCGTGACAAATTGATCCAGTGGGCCCATACACTACCCTCTTCGGGTCATGTGGGAATTGGGAGGACAGTGCGGGGTCTTAGGGGGAAGTACTGGTGGCTCACTTTAGCGAGGGATGTGAGGTTTTATGTCTCCTTCGGTTTGAGCTCAGAGTAAGGCTCCTAGACACCTGCCTAGAGGTAAGTTACAGCCCCTCCCCGTTTCACAACGGCCTTGGTCACATCTGTCGGTGGACCTTCCCCCGTCTCAGGGGAACACTATGATCCTGGTCGTTGTGGATTGGTTTTCGAAGTCCTGCCGTCTCCTCCTGTTGCCCAGTCTCCCTACGGCCCTGCAGACTGCGGAGGCCCTGTTTACCCACGTCTTCCGGCACTACGGGGTGCCTGAGGATATGGTTTCTGATCGGGGTCCCCAGTTCACATCCCGAGTTTGGAGAGCGTTCATGGAGCGTCTGGGGTTCTCGATCAGCCTGACCTCAGATTTTCACCCCGAGAGCAATGGGCATGTGGAGAGAGTGAACCAGGATGTGGGTAGGTTTCTGCGGTCATATTGCTAAGACCGGCCAGGAGAATGGGCGAGGTACGTCCCATGGGAGGAGGTGTTTGTGTTTATACAGAACCTCCCGCCCTCACCTACCTCAAACGACCATGTAAATGCGGCGCAATATGGAGCCCTCTGCATTGCTGTAAAATTTGAGGTGCACAGCAATGCGGTACAGAGCTCAATTTAGTCTTAGCGTGCCTCTGGAGGCTCCGCAATTGTGTCACACCATCCATACGACGCCTCCGACCACATTTTCGGATCAAACATAAATTGGCTGTTACACACCGCCATGGCAAACTGGGGCAGGCAGCCTGACCATGTCCTCATGTCACTCTTCAGTAAACCAGCATGACCCTATGGGAGCTCCCTAACAGACCAATGGGATGGCATCGTTTGAAGATGTGCAGTGACACCACAATAGCAGGTGTATGTAGTTGCTGTTGTGTTGAAGATATATTAAGCCTTCATAATGTCTCCAGATGGGAGCATTTGAAACAGCCCTGTAATTAGTCAAACACCTGCTTTGTGATCATCTCTTACAGATGTAGAATCTTAATTTGAGCCAGTTTGTTACAGCAGGAAAATAATCCTTCACCAACAGGAAATGTGAGTTATTATGTGTATTATAATTAATGACAATTTTTTGTAGGGCAATTCAAGTCTGACATTTTGAAGTGGAAATTACAGACTTTTGAAACCTTTTCAAAACTTGAATACACTACAAATTAACATTTTCTGCTGTGCAGGAAAATTCTCAGCTACAAAAGTGACCAAATGAAAATGCTACATCTGTAGGTAACACACTTTCCCTACTGTTATTTTCCTTTCCATCAGCTGTCAGGTATTAATTTTAATCATCCTATGTACATGGGTTTGGTCTGGTGTTTCTGGCTCTCTGTTGCATACCTGTGAAACATGAAAACAAAACTATAATGTAGAAGCACTTCTCCAACTTCTCTTTTCCAACTTTTCCCTCTGTTCAGATGTAAGCCTTGAGGCTCTTGAGTGACATCAGGAAGGATAAAACTACAGGAGAATGGTAGATGAAACAGATGAGTGAGATAGAGAAAACAGACAGCTGAAGACAGGTTTTGTTCCAGATGAGTGCTTTTGTTTGGGTATCTCTCTCTATAGCTTCTCTATTAAGAAAATTGTTTTATTTGAGGATACTAACAATACGTATCACACAGTCTAATGTACCTCACTCTCCCAAATATAACCTGTATGGCGGGTAAGTCATCTTAGGCACTTGTTTACCGCATATATCATTCTGAAGTAAGTTTTCAGTAGACCCATCCACTTGTTCTTGGTCAGCCTGACGTGGTGTCATTCTTTCATCCTTTGTATTCATTCTCTTCAAGGCAGTTCTACTTGTACCCACACTGCTTTGTCTGTTAGTACATTTCCATGGAAAGATAACTGCCAGTGATTCTCTACCCATTAATAGGCGAATATTTTGTTATGTTACAGCCTTATTCTAAAAAATACCGCATAATGAAAAAGCAAAAACAGTTTTGTAGACATTTTTGAGAGAAGAAAATATGTATACTGAAAAATCACATTTACATACAGTACTTGTCAAAAGTTTGGACACACCTACCTACTACTACAACCAGGGGTTGATTTTTTTTTATTACTATTTTCTACATTGTAGAATAATAGTGAGATATCAAAACTATGAAATAACACAAGGAATCATGTAGTAACCAAAAAGGGGTTAAAACTTCTTTGGGATAGGGGGCAGCATCTTCACTTTGGATGAATAGCATTCCCAGAGTGAACTGCCTCCTACTCAGTCCCAGATGCTAATATATGCATATTATTATTAGTATTGGATAGAAAACACTCTGAAGTTTCTAAAACTGTTTGAATGATGTATGTGAGTATAAACAGAACTCATATGGCAGGCAAAAACCTGAGAAAAAATCCAAACAGGAAGTGGGAAATCTGAGGGTTGTCGTTTTTGAACTCAGCCCCTATTTTGGAACTACCCATCCCGGATCCGGGAGAATTGTCATCAACTACACTAATTAGCATAGCGCAACGGTCAAAAAATATTAATAGAAAATATTCATATTCATGAAATCACAAGTGAAATATAGTGAAACACAGCTTAGCTTTTTGTTAATCACCTGTCATCTCAGATTTTGAAATTATGCTTCACAGCCAAAGCAAGACAAGCGTTTGTAAGTTTATCGATAGCCTAGCATAGCATTATGTCCAGCTAGCAGCAGGAAGCTTGGTTACAAAAATCAGAAAAGCAATCAAATTATTAGTTTACCTTTGAGCTTCAGATGTTTTCACTCACGAGACTCCCAGTTAGACAGTTCCATAAAGATAATTTTTATACCCAAAATACCTCTGTTTGTTGGTCACGTTATGTTGAGAAATCCACCGGAAATAGCGGTCACGACAACGCCCCCCCAAAAATCCAAATTATATTCATAATATCGACAGAAACATGGCAAACGTTTTTTTATAATCAATCCTCAAGGTGTTTTTCAAATATCTATTCGATAATATATCAACCGGGACAATTGGCTTTTCAGTAGGAGCAAGAGGAAAATGACTACCTCTGTCTTTTACGCAAGAATCACTCTGAGAGCCCTCAGCTGCCCGCTTACGCAATATAGTCGTTTACGCTCATTCTTCAACATAAAGGCGTGAAACTACATCAAAATGCTGTAGTCACCTTAGGGAATATGTAGAAAAAGGAATCTGGTTGATATCCCTTTCAATGGCCAATAGGGGTGCATAGGAACACAACGGTTTCAAAATAAGAGGAACTTCCTGATTGGATTTTCCTCAGGGTTTTGCCTGCAATATCAGTTCTGTTGTACTCACAGACAATATTTTGACAGTTTTGGAAACTTTAGAGTGTTTTCTATCCCAAGCTGTCAATTATATGCATATTCTAGCATCTGGTCCTTAGAAATAGGCGGTTTACTTTGGGAACGTTATTTTTCCAAAAATAAAAATAGTGCCCCCTAAATTGATCAATAGGGGGAGAAGGGCATTGGTCAGGGAGGTGATCAAGAACCCAATGGTCACTCTGACAGAGCTCTAGAGTTCCTCTGTGGAGATGGGAGAACCTTCCAGAAGGACAACCGTCTCTGCAGCATGCCACCAATCAGGCATTCATGGTAGAGTGGCCAGAGGGAAGCCATTCCTCAGGTAAAGGCACATGACAGCCCGCTTGGAATTTGCCAAAAGGCACCTAAAGACTCTCAGACCATGAGAAACAACAATATATGGTCTGATGGAATAGAGATTGAACTCTTTGGCCTGAATGCCAACCATCACATCTGGAGGAAACCTGGCACCATCACTACCGTGAAGCATAGTGGTGGCAGCATCATGCTGTGGGGATGCTTTTCAGCGGCATTGACTGAGAGACTAGTCACGATCGAGGCAAAGTTGAACGGAGCAAAGTCCAGAGCGATCCTTGATGAAAACTTGCTCCAGAGTGCTTAGGACCTCAGATTGGGGTGAAGGCTTATCTTCCAACAGGACAACAAACCTAAGCACACAGCCAAGACAACGCAGGAGTGGCTTGGGACAAGCCTCTGAATGTCCTTGAATGGCCCAGTCAGAGCCCGATCAAACATCTCCTAGAGAGACCTGATAATAGCTGTGCAGCAACCCTCTCCATCTAACCTGACAGAGCTTGAGAGGAACTGCAGCGAAGAATGGGAGAAATTCCCCAAATACAGGTGTCCCAAGCTTGTCGTGTCATACCCAAGGAGACTCAAGGCTGTAATCATTGCCAAAGTTGCGTCAAGAAAGTACTGAGTAAAGGGTCTGAATACTTATGTAGATGTAATATTTCAGTTGTTTGTTTTAAAACATTTGCTAAAATCTAGTTTTTGCTTTGTCATTATGGGGTATTGTGTGTAGATAGTTTTTTGTCATCAAACAATTTAATCAATTTTAGAATAAGGCTGTAACACATCACAATGTGAAAAAAGTGAAGAATACTGAATACTTACAGTATGCACTGTAGGTAGTAGGGTCATTCCCTTTCTCCATAGAGCATTGGAAGTCAGATCTGAGTGTATTCCATAATTTATAAAACAGGCTTCATGAAATCCAATAGATCAGATGTATAAATTATGTAATTCACATTAACTGCTGATTAATTGGTGTAATTTGTGGTGTGTACGGAATAGTTTTTTCTCTTCTCTGACCTCAATCTCTGGTGTCCTTTTTTGCCACGGCAATAACTTTTACTTATATTTTTTCATCCCCTGCTCCGGCTTGCTCCAACCAAGCAATGTTTCTGTGAAACCTCTAAGCCGATTTCAGTTTCCCTTAAAAATAAAATGCTCACAATGAGCAAAATGAAAGGCTTTATTCTCTTGGAGTTCTAGCGGATCAGCTTTGTAGGGCTGCCTCATCTTCCCTTTTATTTTGGCACTTCTTTAAACTACCGTGTCTAATTGTGATGGCATTTTTAAGTCAAGGATATGTGTTTGTTTGTGAGGAGTAACTTATCTCCTGTGCCCCCTCCTCTCCCTGTCCCTGCTATATGCCATATTTTTGCCTAATGAGAAAATGGAACAGCCAGCGGAGAACTTGTTGATATTTGACCTTCTCTAAGTTCCAGATTGTCATCCATGCCCCAGACGGAGCTAGCGCATCCGAAGCTCAAGAATACAGTGCATTCGGAGAGTATTCAGACCCTTTGACCTGTTACACATTTTGTTCCAGGCTTATTCTAAAATGGTTTAAATAGTTTTTCCCCCCCTCATCAATCTACACACAATACCCCATAATGATAAAATAACATTTTTTAAATATTTTTTTGCAAATATAGAAAAACTAAAACTGAAATATATTATATTCATAAGTATATTCAGAGCCTTTACTCAGTACTTTGTTGAAGAAACGTTGGCAGTGATTACAGCCTTCTTGGGTATGAAGCTACAAGCTTGGCATACCTGTATTTGGGGTGTTTCTCCCATTCTTCTCTGCAGAACCTCTCAAGCTCTGTCAGGTTGGATGGGGAGCGTCGCTGAACAGATATTTTTAGGTCTCTCCAGAGATGTTCGATCAGGTTCAAGTCCAGGCACTGGCTGGGCCACTCAAGGACATTCAGAGACATGTCCTGAAGCCACTCCTGCATGGTCTTGGCTGTGTTGGAAGGTGAACCCTCGCCACCAGTCTGAGGTCCTGAGCGCTCAGGAGCAGGATTTCATCAAGGATCTCTACTTTGCTCTGTTCATCTTTCCCTTGTTCCTTACTAGACTCCCAGTCCATACTGCTGAAAAACATCCCCACAGCATGGTGCTGCCACCACCATGCTTCACCATAGGGATGGTTCCAGGTTTCCTCCATATGTGACGCATGGTTTCATCAGACCAGAGAATCTTGTTTCTCATGGTCTGTGTGTGCCTTTCCAAATCATGTCAAATCAGTTGAATTTACCACAGGTGGACTCCAATCAAGTTGTAGCAACATCTCAAGAACTGGTTAAAAACTTACACCTTTAAAAAAACTTTAAGGTTGTGAAACTATTGACATGGTAATTGATGAGTAAGAATTCCTAATGATTGCAGTTTTTTCTATTTTAAAAGCTGGTATGTGTTACTGTTCATTAACATTATTGGACTGGTTTTGATGTTATGCCTGAAAATGTATTGCACCACAGTCCTGAACTGGTCTCCTAATTAAAATGGCTAATTCGCTTGAATTTATAATAAATATTTTCTCAGTTAATTTGGCTGTGTAATGACTTAATTTAATACCACACCGTAGAGTCTATTTTGTAAGTGAAGCCTGCCCAAGAAGGCAGCTGCAATACAACATTACAAAATGGAATCATCAACAGTATATAATATTGGGTCTCGACTCAATTGTCATTGTCAAATTTGGATCCCCAGGCAAAACCAGTTGAGAACCACTGTTCCAGTTAATGCCTTAGTTTTTGTTTTGTTGGAAGAGGGTACAACATATACAATGTGTGCCATTGTTACAATGGGTATTGTATTAACGTACCTACTATGACATATCACCATAACTGACTCATCATTCAATTGAACAATGTATAAATCTCCCATCAATGATGATCTTTAATCTTTCTATGTGAAGAACAAATGCATAAATATCCAGTCGAAGACAGCCAACATGCTTATTATTGTGGTGCAACAATAAAGTAGTTGGGAGTATAATTTTTCTGTTTTTGTCTTTTTTCGGCCCAAAACACATTTAGAAATGTTGGATGTGCATATCACCCAAGCTCTGATCAAAACATAACTGCTCCCTGTGTGGGGCTTTGACATGGAGATAGCGGAAGCCCATGGTCCTCTGTGGCTGGTAGGCCCAGCAGGTCTTGTAGAACTAGTCACATCTGGCGTTCAGTGTACTGATGACATTATTAGTATGTTCCATTGCTCCACTTCGTGGAGGGGGCTCAATGCCCAGTGGGCCAGCTGAGGAGGTCATGTCTGGCCATGCCTGAATACTAGCTAGCTAGCCCCAGAGGTGGAAGACAACCAGAGCCTGAATCGGCTAACTCAGCCAAGCTTACACACCCCAAACAAGCTTTCAGTTTTGGAGGTTTGCCATAAGAGTGTTTGTGGTTGGTCTCGGGTCGACAAACAAAGTACTGTTAATGTTTTTGTTGATAAGAGTGCCAGTTCTTATCAGCTCACTCTGGCATCAGAACACATGCTTATCTGAAGATAAAAAAGAGACATTTTATTTCAAGAAGATGATCAAAACACATTTATTGGCAGATGTCTTGGAACAAGGTAATTTGCATATGTAGGCTAGAATAATATGTAAACATAATTGTGTATTTTTCTGAATGTATTTTCCGAATTAAGGCCCACACAGTAAAAATGCACTAACTACAGTTGACTGTGGTATTTTGGACACATTAATTGCAGAATAACTTCAGTGTACTGCAGTTGAACTGGCAATTATACTGCACTGTAACTGCAGTTACACTGAAAATTACTGCAGTAGAAAAAAAGTGTTATTTTGGAAGCAGTATTTGCAGCATACTGCAGTTATACTGCACTCTAACTACTGTTATACTACAGTGTACTGCACTCTGACTGCAAATCTTTTTTTATAAGGGTTGTTTTTTTCAGTGCATCTCTGCGTTTAATGCACTATTATGATACCTCATCCAGGTTACACCCATATAATCCTGGTCTTGTATCATGTCAACACAACATCATTAGATAACCTGCACTACTGTGCCGATTCACACCCGCTGTTCATCCTCTGATCTGGTCTGCCCATGTTGTTTGGTCGGCCATGTGTGTCCTGCCTGGTCCTTGCTCTGTGCTGAGTGTATAAACGCTCATTAGCTGGTTCTCCAGGCCTGAGCTACAGGCTGGAAGTGAGGCAGGGATCCCAGCGGGAGGCTTAGGGGAATAAGAATCTGTCCTGGACTCTCCATGGACTCTCCGTGGCCAGTGTGTGGTTGTGGGCTCAGCAGGAGGAGGGCGGTGAGGAGGACCTGGTGTCAGCTCTCCCCAGGATGCAAATTATACTGTGACATTCGGGTGTCTCTATTTTTTCCACTGGACTTCCCAAATAGGAGAATGGTTAAATTAGACATCCCCCTCTACACAGTTAGACTTTTGCTGCATTTAGGGGAACTCCTCTTATTTGCGGCAGATTCGGTGATGGATTTGATGTGGGATTCAAAGGAGAGAGTGAGGTCCAGGTTTCTGACCTCGGATGATGGGAAGATGGAGCAGCCATCAAAAGACCTCACAAGGTCATGCACTTTTGTTAGCAGAGCCTTGAGAGCCACCAACATGACCTCTGTTTTGTCACTGTTTAGTTTGAGGAGATTCGATGTTATCCAATTGTTTATGTCCTGGAGAACGTTGATCATAGACAGGGGAGGGAGGTGAGAAGTGGGTTTGGTGTGGATGCAAATCTGGGTGTCATGCGCAGAGTAGTGTAAGTTGAGACCATGACGACGGCTGATCTGGCCCAGGGGAAGCATGTAGATAATGAACAGCAGGGGTCCAAGCACATAACCTTCTGTCAAATGCAGCAGAGAGGTTGAGGAGGATGAGGTTATTGAAGTGGCAAGAGTCAGTGGCAATGAGGTCATTGATATCTTTCACCAGTGCAGCAGTCTTAGTGCTCACTGTCAATAGTTAAATGAGCAGGAAGTGTGGATCATAGGTTTTAGCTGTGCACTTGATGAGTACCCTTGAGAAGAGAGTCACGATCATGAATGGTCAGGACATGGGAGAATCAAATTGAAAATTAAATATTCATATAAAAGGTTATGGATAAATGTATTATGTTATTATTAGTAGTTGATTGGATTGTTTTTTTGCAGGTGTTGTGGTTCCTACAGTCCTATCGTGACGCTGGTGTGTTTTGGACTTCCAACCACTTTTAAAAATGTTCTGTTTGAGCAACAAACTTCTGGGTTGTACCTGAACTAGTATTTTTCGTCTGCATCAGCTGATACCAACCATTATCCTGAGCTAAAGCAGTGTTTCTGAGACAAGGGGGAACCCAGATCCGGTTCTTCTCAGAAAAACGTCTGTAGTGTCCCGATGGTTTGAGCTACAAAACTACAGTGCCTTGCAAAAGTATTCATCCCCCTTGGCGTTTTTTCTATTTTATTGCATTACAACCTGTAATTTAAATAGATTTTTATTTGGACTTCATGTAATGGACATACACAGAATAGTCCAAATTGGTGAAGTGAAATTAAACAACTAACTTGTTTAAAAAAATGGAAGAGTGAAGCGTTTGCAGTGAATATCCGAAACTTTGAACATCCCACGGAGCATCATTAAATCAATTATTAAAAAATGTAAAGAATATGGCACCACAACAAACCTGCCAAGAATGGGCTGCCCACCAAAACTCATGGACTAGGCAAGGAGGGCATTAATCGGAGAGGCAACAAAGAGACCAAAGATAACCCTGAAGGAGCTGTAAAGCTCCACAGCGGAGATTGGAGTACCTGTCCATAGGACCACATTAAGAAGTACACTCCACAGAGCTGGGCTTTTAAGTGTGGCCAGAAAAAAGCCATTGTTTAAAGAAAAAAATAAGCAAACACGTTTGGTGTTCGCCTAAAGGCATCTAGGAGACTCCCCAAACATATGGAAGAAGGTACTCTGGTCAGATGAGACTAAAATACAGCATTTTAGCCATCAAGGAAAACCCTTTGTCTGGTGCAAACCCCAACACCTCTCATCACCCCGAGAACAACATCCCCACAGTGAAGCGGTAGCATCATGCTGTGGGGATGTTTTTCATCGGCAGGGACTGGGATACTGAAGCAATGATGGATGGCGCTAAATACAGGGAAATTCTTGAGGGAAACTTGTTTCGGTCTTCCAGAGATTTGAGACTGGACTGGAGGTTCACCTTCCAGCAGCACAATGAACCAAAGCATACTGCTAAAGCAACACTCAAGTGGTTTAAGGGGATACATTTAAATGTCTTGTAATGGCCTAGTCAAAGCCCAAACGTCAATCCAATTGAGAATCTGTGGTATGACTTAAAGATTGCTGTACATCAGTGGAACCCATCCAACTTAAAAGGAGCTGGAGCAGTTTTGACTTGAAGAATGGGAAAAAATCCCAGTGGCTAGATGTGCCAAGCTTTAGCGACATACCACCAGAGACTTGCAACTGTAATCCCTGCAAAAGGTGTCTCTACAAAGTATTGACTTGGGGGGGGGGTATAGGTATGAACACTCAAGTTCTGTTTAAAAAAAAGTATTTCTTGTTTCTGTCACGCCCTGACCTTAGAGAGCCTTTTTGTTTCTCTATTTGGTTAGGTTGGGGTGTGATTTGGGTGGGCATTCTAGTTTTTCTATTTCTTTGTTGGCTGGGTATGGTTCCCAATCAGAGGCAGCTGTCTATCGTTGTCTCTGATTGGGGATCATACTTAGGCAGCCTTTTTTCCACCTTTAGTTTGTGGGACCTTGTGTGTTTGTAGGTGCTTTCTGCACTGCATGTAGCTTTATGTTCGTTTTTGTATTTTGTTGTTTTTTCGGTGTCATTTAAATCAAATGAAATAAACCCCCCAAAAATCTATTTTAATTCCAGGTTGTAAGGCAACGAAATAGGAAAAATGCCAATGTCTCCCTGTTAAAAGAGGTGTGTTTTCTGTTTTGCAGAAGCTTGAATTGTTTACTGTGTTCATTTGTTTCCTGAACATTTCCTCAAACAAATCACTTCAAAAAGTAGGCTTCCTGCACATGTTCTTTCACTCCAAAATAATTCCAGCATCCAAACAGTGCACTAGTGCCATTTGATGAATGAAAGCGACATCTGTTACAAAATACCGAAAAGTGTCATGACATTGGATGATTGTCAATGAGTCTACTACACTCTTGAATTAATTGGTGTCTTGCTGACAAAAGGACATCTTTTGTAGAAAGAAATTTGAGACACCTGAAAAGGGTCTGGGATATGGGACTTTTCTGCAACAAGGATATTGGGGGGTGTTCGTTTAATTTAGAATAAGCTTTTATTTTCATATTTACCACTGTAGCACTACAAATTGCATTTGAAACAAATAGGAGAATGGTTACCTTAGCAATATTTTGAAACCTCCCCAAAGTTTGACCTTGTTGCATTTACAGGACCCATGTCTCCTTCTGGGGTCTGAGAACCCCCTGGGGCCCCCTAATTCACACTCTGCTTGCTCATATGTTGCGTGCGACAGTTTGATAAATCCTAATAATTTGTTGCATACACAAATCCTAGAATCTCAACGTACGGCAGAAGTTATTAATAAGAAATTCATGGAAGGTTGATAAATGAGGACCCTGAAGTCTGTCTTCTACAGACACATTGAACATACTGCAAGCAAAGAGACAAAGCCAGACCAATAAATGGATTCATAAACATTTATTTTAAAGAGCTTGCCTCTCCAGTAACATTTAATGCTGCCTCTCCTATGTAGCTCAAAAAACAGGGATGATAAGGGCACTTGTAATTATTTCTGCCTAAGTTTTTCCCATCCCTTTCACTTCTTCTCCTTCAAATAAAAACGATAACAGTTCTCCCAATGGCCATCCTGTGTTTATAGCAAGAGGAGGAAACAAATGTAATGCATTATTAGATTTGTTTCACTCTCTCTCTCTCTCTCTCTCTCAGGCCTGTGGTGATGTGACAAGGTCCAGATTGTTGTGATTTATGCAAGTGTTTTAATTTGCTTTCAGTGAGAGGCGTTCAGATTCCAGGCATCTTGAGCATTCCTCGGGCTGCAAAACAAACTCATCCTGTCTCTCATGTTCCCCCTTCTCATCTCACTAACCAGTATCTCTGTTCCTACCACCTGCTGGGACTGCTCCCTCAGTAGTCAAACAGTTCCTCCATGACTGTCCTTGACCTTGACATGGATGTGCTGCTAAACTGAGCCTGTTAAAGAATGTCTGGGATTCTGCTAAATGACTCAAATGTAAATGTTTGAACCTCATTTTGAGTGTAGGTCAAGGAAAGGTCGGGGTAGAGAGAGAGAGAAGAAAAAAGCCATTGTCTGTGTTTCCCTTACTGATGTTTTCTATAGGTTATTGTACATCATACACATGCACCTGTTTCCCCACTTAAATTAGATAAGAGAATGCACAGTTAACATCAGCAATTGTGGTTAAAGGAAGCTTTTATATTGCATATAGAGATACAGAGAATATGGTGTTTCAGGAATTTAAGCTTCCCAGTATTTTAAGTAACACTCTTATCAATGGCTTGGGTGAATAAGCATTGGAATTATGGGAATGTCAGTACATTAACTTGTATGATAATGACTCTATAGGGGAAAATGAAAGAGTGATATTACTAATAGATATTTAAAGCTTAGATTACTGTTTCCAGAATGTTCTCCCATGGAACAAAAATGAATTTCTGACTATGAAAATACAACCACACACTGAATGCAATTTGACTTGTATGTATTAGTAAATAAAAATGATGAGGTAATAAAAAAACAATTGTTCACAATTTAGAAATAACTAGAAAATCCAGAATGTTAGTGCACTCTTACATCTCAGTCACTGACATTGTTCAACCTAGCAAGCTTGCAAGCTAACATTGGCACACATTGGAACTCAATGAAATGTTGATAGAAGATGAGTGATTCAGCAAATTAATACAAACCCAACATTAGAGGTTAGATATGTGATCCATATTCCATTGGCCTGTATACAATATATTACAGATTGTAATTGAATTACAGTCATTCTCTAATAGTAAATAATTCCATTCTTTGAATTTTGAATCAGGACCATAGACGGGGATTGATTGGTATATCTCCACAGAGGGTGTGTTGCAGTTACTGCGGCTTGCACAGACTGTGTTGACAGAAACAGGAAATGTGAGTCACACAGACAATCTGGACAGGGTGACCTTTGACCCCCAGTCACAGATAGATGTTGACCTTTCGCCTCTACAGCCAGATGGACCCACACCAGTGATTATTCATTATATTGACCAGATACTCTAGTGGCCGCTCTAACAATGAAAACAAATGTCTTCAAAAATGGAAGGCAGTCAGGAGAAGGCAAGATCAGGTGGAACCATTTTACGACATTGAAAGGGCAGATACACTTGTGAACAACAGGCACAATGGTTTTCAGCCACAAAGTCAAAATTGGCTGTATTGTAAAAATGTATGAATTCATTTTTTTTTCTTTTGTCTTAATTTCAGGTTAGGCATAAGGTTAAAAGTGTGGTTAAGGGTTAGGTTTCAAATCTGATTTTAAGAAGAAACATTTTTAAAATAGGCAAGGTTTAGAACCATGCCTCAGGACTACCTGGTCTGATGACTCCTTGCTGTCTCCAGTCCACCTGGTCTTGCTGCTGCACCAGTTTCAGCTGTTCTGTCTGCGGCTATGGAACCCTGACCTGTTCACCGGACATTCGACCTTGTCACGGACCTGCTGTTTTCAACTCTCTCTCTCTACCGCACCTGCTGTCCCTAACTCTTAATGACCTGCTGTCTAATGACCTGCTGACCTGCTGTCTCTAACTCTGGATGATGGCAGGGTGAACAGGCAGTGGCTCGGGTGGTTGTAATCCTTGATGATCTTTTTTGGCCTTCCTGTAACATCGGGTGGTGTAGGTGTCCTGGAGGGCAGGTAGTTTGCCCCCGGTGATGCGTTGTGCAGACCTCAGTACCATCTGGAGAACCTTACGATTGTGGGCAGAGCAGTTGCAATACCAGGCGGTGATAAAGCCCGACAGGATGCTCTCGATTGTGCATCTGTAAAAGTTTGAGTGTTTTTGGTGACAAGCCAAATTTCTTCAGCCTCCTGAGGTTGACGAGGTGCTGTTGCGCTTTCTTCACCACGCTGTCTGTGTGGGTGGACCCTTTCAGTTTGTCCGTGATGTGTACGCCGAGGAACTTTCCACCTTGTCCACTACTGTCCCGTCGATGTCCCCTCTGCTGTTTCCTGAAGTCCATGATCATCTCCTTTGTTTTGTTGACGTTGAGTGTGAGGTAATTGTCCTGACACCACACTCTGAGGGCCCTCACCTCCTCCCTGTAGGCCGTCTCGTCATTGATTGGTAATCAAGCCTACCACTGTAGTGTAGTCTGTAAACTTGATGATTGAGTTGGAGGCGTGCATGGCCACGCAGTCATGGGTGAACAGGGAGTACAGGAGAGGGCTGAGAACGCACCCTTGTGGGGCCCCAGTTTTGAAGATCAGTGGGGTGGGGATGTTGTTTCCTACCCTTACCACCTTACCTTACCATCCCGTCAGAAGGTCCAGGACCCAGTTGCACAGGGTGGGGTCGAGACCCAGGGTCTCGAGCTTAATGATGTGCTTGGAGGGTAAATGCTGAGCTAAAGTCCATGAACAGCATTCTTACATAGGTATTCCTTCTTGTCCAGATGGGTTAGGGCAGTGTGCAGTGTGATGAGTGGGCTGAGTCACTGGCTTGCTGGTGCCCTTCCATTGAATTTGAGTCACTGACGTGGTCTTCCTGTCTGGGTTGGCGCCCCCCCCCCCCTTGGGTTGTGCCGTGGCGGAGATCATTGTGGGCTATACTCGGCCTTGTCTCAGGATGGTAAGTTGGTGGTTGAAGATATCCCTCTAGTGGTGTGGGGGCTGTGCTTTCGCAAAGTGGGTGGGGTTATATCCTGCCTGTTTGGCCCTGTCCGGGGGTGTCATCGGATGGGGCCACAGTGTCTTCGGATCCCTCCTGTCTCAGCCTCCACTATTTATGCTGCAGTAGTTTGTGTCGGGGGCTAGGGTCAGTCTGTTATATCTGGAGTATTTCTCCTGTCTTATCCGGCGTCCTGTGTGAATTTAAGTATGCTCTCTCTAATTCTTTCTTTCTTTCTCTCTCTCGGAGGACCTGAGCCCTAGGACCATGCCTCAGGAATACCTGGTATGATGACTCCTTGCTGTCCCCAGTCCACCTGGCCATGCTGCTGCTCCAGTTTCCACTCTTCTGCCTGTGGCTATGGAACCCTGACCTGTTCACCGGATGTGCTACCTGTCCCAGACCTGCTGTTTTCAACTCTCTAGAGACAGCAGGAGTGGTAGAGATACTCTCAATGATCGGCTATGAAAAGCCAACTGACGTTTACTCCTGAGGTGCTGACTTGTTAGACCCTCGACTGTGATTATTATTATTTGACCATGCTGGTAATTTATGAACATTTGAACATCTTGACCATGTTCTGTTATAATCTCCACACAGCACAACCAGAAGAGGACTGGCCACCCCACATAGCCTGGTTCCTCTCTAGGTTTCTTCCTAGGTTCTGGCCTTTCAAGGGAGTTTTTCCTGGCTGTATAAATCATTTTGATTTTATTTTTATTTGATTGCGATTGCATCGTCTGTGGACCAATTGGGGTGGTAAGCAAATTGGAGTGGGTCTAGGGTATCAGGTAGGGTGGAGGTGATATGATCCTTGACTAGTCTCTCAAAGCACTTCATGATGACGGAAGTGAGTGCTACGGGGCAATAGTCGTTTATCTCAGTTACCTTAGCTTTCTTGGGAACAGGAACAATGGTGGCCCTCTTGAAGCATGTGGGAACAGCAGACTGGGATAGGAATTGATTGAATATTTCAGTAAACACACCAGCCAGCTGGTCTGAGCATGCTCTGAGGACACGGCTAGGGATGCCGTCTGGGCCGGGCAGCCTTGCGAGGGTTAACACGCTTAATGTTTTACTGACATTGGCTGCGATGAAGGAGAGCCCGCAGGTTTTGGTAGGGGACCATGTCGGTGGCACTGTATTGTCCTCACAGCGAGCACATTAGTTGTTTAGTTTGTCTGGGAGCAAGACATCGGGGTCCCCGACGGGGCTGGTACAACTGCATTGCTTGCTGTTTTAGGCTGGGTTTCTGTATAACACTTTGTGACATTGGCTCATGTAAAAAGGGCTTTATAAATAAATATGACTGATTGATTGCTTATGACATTGTGGCTGTGGTAACTAGTAACGACCAGGCAAACCTCACATATAAAGTGCTTTTTTTTCTCAAAGTTGCCGGGATGTGACATGTCCTACTTATATTAGTACATTTGTAACAACCTAATCATTACGAAACTTATATTCTATCAAATATGCCACAAATAGCAAATAAGCCATTACAAATTTTGTTAACCAAATTATACACTCTCTCATTGACTTCCATACAATAACTCCTCACCTGGTGAATGAAATAAAATAAAACCGCCACCTGCTGGAGAAGACAGATTTTGGGCCCAGTTATCCCTCTCGCTTTGCCTCTTCCTCTCTGCCCATACTGCCTCTGAGAATCATCTGGTTAACGATAAGGCAGAGGGCACTGTTAGTTTCAGGAACTGTTATGGTTAGGTCAGTATACCGAACCATAAACAGTATACCCAAAAAAGGGTTAGGTCAGTATACCCTTTTTTTATAGAAAGACATCTCCAGATACAAAATAATTTTCTTAAATCCATATCTCTACACAAGATTTGGTGTGTTGCACATCAAAGTATATCTCTATTTTATATTTAGTTATTTTACTCTCCAAAGGATAGTTTGTTGAACAGAATTTTTCAACATTTCAGCTCGCTCTGCTCTCAACCCACTGTCCATGTTTTTCTCCTCTGTGTGTTTCCTCTCATCCACAATTGTTCAGCCCGTTTCTTAATCTCATCAGGCCCAAGGACCCTGTCCTTTATATTTAACTTCACAATGAAGTGTATGATTTAGATTTTTATTTCCATGTCATTTTCAGGACAAGCAGGGCTACAACTAGAACACAAAACAATTTGACATAAACAGTTGCATTCATGAGTTTTATTGACAAAATGTCAATAAATAAAAACAATTCCGCCAAGCAAAAACCTGAATCATTTATAAGAATGCTGTAAGTACAGAAATGGCCTGCTCAGTGGGAAATTTAAATCCAACTTGTCAGTGACAACTGTGTGAAGGATGGAGGTTGTGACAGCAGGGTTGTTCTAGAGTTTAATCATTTTAACAATGTAAATCAAATTAAATGACAGCTTTAAAAAAATGCTTTTGCTTTTTTGTCACTGGTGTTACCTATATGACAATTCAAGCTTTCCAAAAAGTAATTTGACTATAAAAGTCAAAGACAGAAAAGGTTAATGATACTGTATTGTGAGCGGACCAAGTAATTGGGCGTCACTCTAAAGCAGGAAGGTGGAATAAACGAGTCAGGAGTAGGTTTTCTTGATTGAACACAGTTCTCTATTGAGGGCATTTGGTCAACACAAACACTCCAACGTAATCAATGAAAATCTTCTAAGGAAAAACATACATCTTCTTCTCCAGATGAAACAGGAACACAATAGGATTATCTTTAAACCACAACAAAAAGTCACGGGATTGTCACCGTCTTAGTGGTTCTTCCTGGATATATTCTCTCTCTCTCGGTGGCCATCTTCCAGAGATAGTTTCCCCCCCTTCTCTGCTGGTTCCATTCTCTCTCTTATAGGGGAAGGAGAGTATGTCATTAGTACCGTCAGCTGTGCTTAATTGCCTCTGGTTACCTTGTCCCCATGCCTTGTTGGGCTACTATCCATGAGCCCAGCCTGCCCTCTGGTGGTCCTTCCACATACCTTACCCCCAGGACCGAACCGGAGGGTCGGGCGCCAGACGCACCGTCTTGGTCGCGTCGGGACAGCGCGTCTGCATTCCCGTTCCTCGATCCGGCCCTGTGGATGACATGGAAAGAGAACGGTTGTAAAGACAAAAACCATCTGGCTATTCTGTTGTTATTGTTTCTCTTACCAGCCATCCACGTGAGGGGCGCATGGTCAGTGACTAATGCAAACCTCCGACCCAGTAGGTAGTATCGGAGATAATCGAGGGCCCACTTGATGGCTAAAGCCTCTTTCTCTACGGTTGCATACCTCTGTTCCCGATCCCTGAGCTTCCTACTAATGAAGAGAATCGGCTTCTCTGCTTCACCTTTACCCTGAGCTAGTACGGCCCCGAGCCCTGTATCCGAGGCGTCGACCTGCACAATGAACTCTTGTGAGAAGTCCGGAGCCTATAGAACGGGATCAGAACACAGGCCATCTTTTAGCAATTGAAAGGCCTCTTCCGTCTCGTCTTTCCACTCTACCTGGTTTGGCAGGTTTTTCCTGATGAGGTTTGTGAGGGGGGTTGGCAATGGTTGCATATCCCGGGATAAAACGGCGATAATATCCTGTTATCCCTAAGAAGGCCCGAACGTCTCGCTTGGTCCGGGGTCGAGGCCAGTCACGAATTGCCCTGGTCTTCTCTGCCTGTGGGCGTATTTTCCCATTCCCCACGGTGTACCCCAGGTATTCCGCTTCGGACAGGCCCAGGCAGCATTTATTTGGATTCGCTGTCAACCCTGTGGCTTCCAAACTCACGAGCACCGCCCGTAATCGCAGGAGGTGACTATCCCAGTCCTCGCTGTGGATGACCACATCGTCTATGTACGCCGCTGCATACTCTTGATGGGGCCGTAGAATGGCATCCATGAGGCGTTGGAAAGTTGCAGCGGCACCGTGCAGTCCGAAGGGCATCCTCACATACTGGAAAAGCCCCTCTGGGGTGGCGAAGGCAGTCTTTGGGCGATCCTCCGGAGCCACCGGCACTTGCCAATATCTCTTTGTCAAATCCAGGGTAGTGATGAACTTGGCCTTTCCTAAGCGCTCCAAGAGTTCATCCACGCGGGGCATGGGATACGCATCGAATGTAGAGATGGCATTCACGCCCCTAAAGTCGTTGCAGAGTCTCATACTACCATCGGATTTGGGGACCAGGACTATGGGACTGGACCACTCACTCGTCGAGGGCTCGATCACGCCCATCCTCAACATCTCCCTCACCTCTTTCTTAGCGATGACTCGGCGAGCCTCAGGAATCCTGTAAGGGCGGATATGCACCTTCTTGCCGGGTTCAGTGTGGATATGGTGGAACAGGACATCTGTTTGTCCTGGGAATGGAGAGAATATTCGACCGAAGTTCATAATCAGCTTGTCTAGCTGTCTTGACTGCTCCGGTAGGAGAGTTTGGCTACAGCGCACCTGTGGTAGAGCCTCCTCTTTTCCTTTGCCCTCCAGGGCCATCAAAGCCACCTCCTCCTCTCGTCCATGGTACGTCTTCAGCAGGTTTATGTGATAGAGTTGGACCTTCTTCCTCCTGTCAGGTTGCTTGATGAGGTAATTGACCGGTGAGACCCTTTTCATTACCTCGTAGGGCCCCCTCCACTGCGCCAGCAAGCGATGTTCGGCCGTGGGCACAAGCACCATCACTTTCTCTCCCACGGTGAACTCACGGGGGTTGCGGACTTATCATAGGCCCGGCCTTGGGTCCTTTGGGCCTTCTCCATATGCTCCTTGACTATGGGCCACACTGCTGACAGGCGGTCTCTCATCAGGGTAACGTGTTCTATTGTGGATCGAAAGGGGCATGGTTGGGTCTCCCAGGTCTCCTTGGCTAAGTCGAGGATTTCTCGACAGGGTCTGCCATAGAGCAATTCAAACAGAGAGAATCCAGTGGATGCCTGGGGTACTTCTCGCAGGGCAAACATTAAGTGTGGGAGAAGCATGTCCCAGTTTTTCCCGTCTCGGGAACCCACTCTTCTCAACATGCTTTTAATCGTTTTGTTCAAGCGTTCACACAACCCGTCTGTTTGAGGGTGGAATATGCTTGTACATATCTGTTGAACCTGATATAACCGACACAAGTCCTTCATCAACCGGGACATGAACGGGGTTCCTTGATCGGTTAAGATAGTCTTGGGGAGGCCCACACGAGAGAACATCAGGAATAACTCCTTGGCAATTCCCTTTGATGACATGTTATGCAGGGGTATGGCCTCCGGGAACTTGGTAGCGTAATCTATAACCACTAGGATGTACTCGTGTCCTCTGGCGGATTTTGGGAGGGGTCCTACGAGGTCCATAGCTATGCGTTCAAAGGGAGTCTCTATGATGGGGAGAGGAATCAAAGGGTTACGTAGGTGTGGCCGTGGAGCTGTACGTTGACATTGATCACACGTCCTACAATACCTGGCCACATCCCGGGTGACCCGGGGCCAATAGAATCTCTGCATGATTCTGTCAATAGTCTTGTCTCGTGCCAGGTGTCCTCCTAGGACGTGGGAATGGGCTAACTGTAGAACTGTATCCCTGTATGGCCTAGGCACCATTAGTAATTCCTGGTTTCCCCCTTCGTCGTATGACCCAGTATAAGAGACCCCGCCTGATTGCATAGTAAGGAAGAGGGGGCTCACCTGATCCGTCGACGTTCCTCCCGTCGATCACCTTCACCTTCCTCATGGCCTCCCTTAGGTCTGGGTCTCTATGCTGCGAGGTGCGATCAATAATGGCACCTTCAGCTGGGGCACTTTCCCTGCCCTGACTGTACACCTTCCTTTTGGAGTGAGAATAGGCAGATTCACAGTGGGGTAATAGTGGGTGTCTCCATGGATACAGGATACGGCTACTTTGTCTGGCAGTGTTGCGGAGGTCACCATCCGCTCCTCTACTAACGTAACCATACTTCCCGAGTCGAGAATAGCTACCACATCTTGTCCTTCGACTCGCACCGGAATCTCTGAGGCTGGGGCTATCTCTGTTAACCAACAGTGTTGATCCTGTCCCCTCAAAACGGGATGTGTGGGGGTGGCCGTCCTTTCGAAGGTCATGAGGAAGGCCTCAATATCATCCTCCTTGGAGAGACGAGGTAAGATGGCGTGAGCAGCCGCTCTTGGCTTAACTCTAGGTTCTTCTCGTCGGCTCAGCTGTTGTTGCAGGAGTTCTATGGTTGTCTGCTGTGCCGTGATCAATTGTTGTAGTAGGGCGTTATCCATCGTTCTTGAATGGTTCCTCCGGGTCTACTGGAAGAATCTTGATTTACTCACTTATCCTTGTGTCACTCGTCCACCTAATGCACGCATTCTCCACCAATGTGAGCGGACCAAGTAATTGGGCGTCACTCTAAAGCGGGAAGGTGGAATAAACGAGTCAGGAGTAGGTTTTCTTGATTGAACACAGTTCTCTATTGAGGGCATTTGGTCAACACAAACACTCCAACATAATCAATGAAAATCTTCCTTCTTCTCTAGATGAAACAGGAACACAATAGGATTATCTTTAAACTACAACAAAAAGTCACGGGATTGTCACCGTCTTAGTGGTTCTTCCTGGATAGCTTCTCTCTCTCGGTGGCCATCTTCCAGAGATAGTTCCCCCCCCCCTTCTCTGCTGGTTCCATTCTCTCTCTTATAGGGGAAGGAGAGTATGTCATTAGTACCGTCAGCTGTGCTTAATTGCCTCTGGTTACCTTGTCTCCCATGCCTTGTTGGGCTACTATCCATGAGCCCAGCCTGCCCTCTGGTGGTCCTTCCACAGTATATTAAGAAATGTTTTTGATAAGTAATAATTTTCCTATTATAACACCAGTGACGGTACCACCAGTGACCAGTGACAATTCCACAGACTATTTAATTAGAACCAGCAGGACAAGTAACACCATGACATTACCAAGTTAATCACTAATTTTCTAACAAATGAAGAGAGTGAAGACTCACCATGTGCTTTTCAAAACAGCCCCGCCTCCAATGCACCTTTGACCCAGTAAGTAGTTGGCAAGGATGTTGTATTCTGTTTATAGTGTTTTCACCAGTTACATGAAATTAAGGGACAGCTATTCCCTGTGAATTATTTATTATACTGAGTTGATATTTTGGTATTTTAAGTAGATAATAATGATAATAATTTCCTTTTCATTATGACATTTAAATTGGGAGAAAGAAAATATATATTTTAACTCAATATGTCACTACACTCTTGAAAAAAAAGGGTTCCAAAAGGCTTCTGTGGCTGTCCCCATAGGATAACCATTTTTGCTTCCAGCTAGAACCCTACTTGATTCCAGGTAGAAGAATTTTGGGTTCCATACATAACCCTCTATAGAAAGTGTTCTACACGGAACTTAAAAGGGTTCTACCTGGAACCAAAAGGTTACATGTGTGTTCTACCTGGAACCAAAAGGTTACATGTTCGTGAGAGTCTCCGCTTTTCATAGATGTGTCATGATACATTGGCTTGTGAAAGTATTCACCCCTTGGCATGAGATCAGCGGTCTCCTTTGCTGAAGGTAACTTGGCGATGAAATGGGCTGCCTTGGAGAACCGATCGATGACCACCAGGATAGTGGTAAGCCCTTGACTTTTTTACCTCTAATGACTTAGAGGTAAAAAAATAATTCTCTCTTTCTTTCTCTCTCTCGGAGGACATTTGAATATCTTGGCCATGTTCTGTTATAATCTCCACCCGGCACAGCCAGAAGAGGACTGGCCACCCCACATATGCTCTCTCTAATTCTCTCTTTTTTTCTCTCTCTCGGAGGACCTGAGCCCTAGGACCATGCCCCAGGACTACCTGACATGATGACTCCTTGCTGTCCCCAGTCCATCTGACCGTGCTGCTGCTCCAGTTTCAACTGTTCTGCCTTATTATTATACGACCATGCTGGTCATTTATGAACATTTGAACATCTTGGCCATGTTCTGTTATAATCTCCACCCGGCACAGCCAGAAGAGGACTGGCCACCCCACATAGCCTGGTTCCTCTCTAGGTTTCTTCCTAGGTTTTGGCCTTTCTAGGGAGTTTTTCCTAGCCACTGTGCCCCAGGACTACATGATGGAAGATGTGAGATCCTTTGTTGCGGCCTGTTCCATCTGTGCCCAAAGCAAGTCTTCACGTTCGTGACCGGCCAGGTTGCTCCAAACTCTGTCCATCCCCAGCAGGCCCTGGTCTCATCTGTCTGTAGACTTTCTACACCTGCATTGCTTGCTGTTTGGGGTTTTAGGCTGGGTTTCTGTACAGCACTTTGAGATATCAGCTGATGTACGAAGGGCTATATAAATACATTTGATTTGATTTTTGATTTGAGGTAACCCTTTGATAACCCTTTGATAAAATAACGTTCCCGTAGTAAGCAAGATATTTTGTCAGGACAAGATGCTAGAATATTCATATCATTGACAGCTTAGGATAGAAAACACTGTAAAGTTTCCAAAATTGTAAAAATATTGGCTGTGAGTATAACAGAACTGATGTTGCAGGCGAAAGCCTGAGAAAAATCCAATCCGGAAGTGCCTCATGTTTTGAAAGCACTGCGTTCCAATGCGTCCCAATTGAGAATTGAATGGGCTATCAACCAGATTACTCTTTCTCTGTCTTCCCCAAGGTGTCTTACAGCATTGTGACATAGTTTTACGCATTTATGTTGAAGAATACCCGTAAGCGGCTACATTGCGCAAGTGGTCACCTGATGCTCCCAGAGTGATTCTCGCATAAAATACAGAGGAGCCATTATTCCGATCGGTCCTACTAAGAAACGAATTGTCCCGGTGGATATATTATCGAATAGATATTTGAAAAACACATTGAGGATTGATTATAAACAATGTTTGCCATGTTTCTGTCGATATTATGGAGCTAATTTGGAATATTTTCCGGGCGTTTCCGTGACTGCAATTTCCGGGCGATTTCTCAGCCAAACGTGAAGAACAAACGAAGCTATTTCGCCTACAAAAATAATATTTTTGGAAAAAAGGAACATTGTCTATCTAACTAGGAGTCTCGTGAGTGAAAACATCCGAAGCTCATCAAAGGTAAACGATTTAATTTGATTGCTGATTTTCTGATTTCCGTGACCAAGTTACCTGCTGTTAGCTGGACAAAATGCTATGCTAGGCTATCAATAAACTTACACAAATGCTTGTCTAGCTTTGGCTGTAAAGCATATTTTGAAAATCTGAGATGACATGGTGATTAACAAAAGGCTAAGCTGTGTCTCAATATATTTCACTTGTGATTTTCATGAATAAGAATATTTTCTAGGAATATTTATGTCCGTTGCGTTATGCTAATTGGTGTCAGTCGATGATTACGCTCCCTCATGCGGGATGAGGAGTCACTAGAGGTTTTAAGGTCCGTCCAGATCACAAAAGGATGAGGTGCCACCTCCAACCAGGGTCTCCACCCCTCAAGAGCCCACTTAACTGACAAGAGCTCTCGGTTGCCTACATCGTAGTTGCGTTCTGCTGGTGAGAACCACTTGAAGAGCAAGGCGCACAGGTGCAGTTTCTTATCCTCTTCGTTCTGCTGTGAAAGGACTGCCCCTGCTCTGGTGTCTGAGGCGTCCACCTCAACCACGAGTCAGATAAGGATGAACAAGGATGGGTCCAGTGGTGAAACGTCCCTTGAGCTCCATGAATGCGGGTTAGGACCATGAGAGGCACTGCCACTGCAGCAAAGTTGCCTATAAAACGCCTGTAAAAATTGGCAAACCCGAGGAACCACTGGACTTGCTTGAGTGAGGTGCGACGGGGCCAGTCGGTGACTGTCTCAATCTTTAAGGGGTCCATTTGGATGCCTGTGGTAGAGATAATGTGACCCAGGAAGGAAACCTGGGACACGTGGAACTCACACTTCTCTATCTTGACATATAGTTGACTCTGCAGGAGTCGTCTCAGGACTTGGCGGACATGCAGTATGTGTTCCCGGAACGGTCTTTTAGAAGATCAAGATGTCGTCGAGGTAAACAAAGATGAACCGATTCAACATATCCCTCAGGGTGTCACTGACCAATGCTTGAAAGACTGCCGGGGAGTTTGATAATGCGAAGGGCATGACTAAATACTCAGTGCCCACTAGGGGTGTTAAAGGGAGTCTTCCACCGATCTCCCTCCCTGATTCTCACCAGACTGTAAGTGTTGCGGAGGTCCAGCTGGTGAAGAATTGGGCCCCTTGGTCCAACTTCAATGCGGAGGACATCAGGAGTATGGGGTAACGACTCTTGATCGTAATCTGGTTCAGCCCTCTGTAGTCGAGGTAGGGAAACAGGCCTCCATCCTTCTTAGCCATGAAGAAGAAGCCTGCACCAGCAGTGGATGTAGAGGGGTGAATGAAACCTGCCTCCAGTGACTCCTGGATGTAATTGTCCATGAATGCTGCTTCAGGGGTCGAGAGTGAGTACAGATGACCCCGGGGAGGTGTGGCACCAGGGTGGTGGGCTGCCTCTTACTGAAGGCCTCCCGGAGTGAAAAGTATTCAGGAGACAGAGCAGAGAATTGTTGGTCTTCAAGGGATGCAGGAGGACATAGCGAGGCTCTTGTTGGGGTCTTAGACATTTAGTCTAGCAGTCCTTACCCCAGTCTAGTAAGTGTCCCATGGACCAGGAAACTAGTGGGTTATGTAGCGCTAACCAAGGGTACCCTGGGATAAGGGGGTTCTCGGGAGCAGTGATCAACAGAAAACTAAGAGTCTCTAAGTGGCTCACCCCACTTAGTGGTTCATCCTGTGGGCTCAGAAGAGTGCGACCCAGCTGCATGGGATCCTCCATGCTGGGCTCGGTGGGCTTGGGGTGCTCAGGAAACCGGAATGCTGGAGTGGTGTCAAAAAAGGCTCTGTCTCACCCGTTCCCAAATGCGGTTGTCAACTAAGATTGCCAGCGTTATCAGGGACTCGAGGTCCTCCCCCAGGTCCCGAGCGGCCAGTTCATATTTGATGGAGTTAGACAGACCCTGATGAAAAGCGGTAACCAGTGCCTCCGTATTCCACCCACTCAATGGCAGTGAGGGTGAGGAACTCAATGGCAAAGTCAGCCACTGGTCTGGCCCCTTGGCGGAGGTTGAACAGTCAACTGGCCACCAAGGGGCCAGAGCTCTGTCAGAGTGACCATCGGGTTCTTGTTCACCTCCCTGACCAAGGGCCTTCTCCCCCGTTCGCTCAGTTTGTCAATCACCAGCTCTAGGAAGAGTCTTGGTGATTCCAAACGTATTCAATTTAAGAATGATGGAGGCCACTGTGTCCTTAGGGACCTTCAATGCTGCAGACATTTTTCGGTACCCTTTCCCAGCTCTGTGCCTCGACACAGTCCTGTCTCGGAGCACTACGGACAATTTTAGAACTCATGGCTTAGTTTTTGCTCTGACATGCACTGTCAACTGTGGGACCTTATATAGAAAGGGAAAGGGGAATGGGAAACTGAATGCCTTCAACTGAAATGTGTCTCCACATTTAACCAAACCCCTCTGAATCAGAGAGGTGGGAGGGGCTTAATCGACATCCACGGAACAGTGGGTTAACTGCTTGCTCGGGCAGAATGACTGTCACGTTCTGACCTTTATTTCCTTTGTTTTGTATTTATTTAGTATGGTCAGGGCGTGAGTTGGGTGGGCAGTCTATGTTTGTTTTTCTATGTTTTGGGGCATTTCTATGTTTCGGCCTAGTATGGTTCTCAATCAGAGGTAGGTGTCATTAGTTGTCTCTGATTGAGAATCATACTTAGGTAGCCTGGGTTGCACTGTTTGTTTGTGGGTGATTGTCTATGTTGTAGCTTCACGGTCGTCATTTGTTTATTGTTTTGTATGCAGTGTCAGTACTTTCTTTATTAAAGATTTACCATGGACACTTAACACGCCGCATATTGGTCCTCTGATCCGTTTCGCCTCTCCTCTTCAGATGAAGAGGAGGAAATCCGTGACAGAATCACCCACCCAACTCGGACCAAGCGGCGTGGTAAACAGCAGCGACGACAGCAGCAGCAGCAGCAACAACAGCTGCCAGCATCACAGGACTACACAACTTGGGAGGAGATAGACAGGTGGGCGGTCGACCCAGAACCCGCCTGGGATTCAATGGAGCAGTGCAAGGAGGGTTACAGGAGGATGAGGTTGGCGAAGCCAGCACGGCAGTGCGACAGGTACGAGAGGCAGCCCCAAATTTTTTTTTGGGGGGGGCAGACGAGGTGTGGTACTAAGCCAGGTAGCAGACCTGAGCTCACTCCTCGTGCTTATGATAAGCAGCGCATTACTGGTCAGGCACCGTGTTATGCGGTTAAGCGCACGGTGTCGCCAGTGCGTGCCCATAGCCCGGTGCGCTATAGGGCAGCCCCCCGAAAGTGCCATGCGAGTGTGGGCATTGAGCCAGGGCGTATGGTGCCTGCTCAGCGGGTCTTGTCGCCGGTACGCAGGTTTGGTCCAGGGTATCCTGCGCCGGCTCTGCGTGCTGTGTCTCCGGGCGCTGGGAGGGTGCAGTGCGTCCTCTGCCTGCACTCCGCTCGTGCCGGGCAAATGTGGGAGTGGAGCCTAAGGGAGAGGTGCGTGTAGTAAGCACTAGATCTCCCGTGCTTACCCACAGCCCGGTTCAACCTGTGCCTGCACTCTGGAGGGTCCGGGCTAGAGTAGTTGTCCAGCCTGGGAAAGTGGTGCCAAGGTTGCGCACCAGAGCTCCAGTGCTCCCCACAGCCCGGTCCTTCAGGTGCCTCCTAACACCAAGCCTCCTGAGGGTCTCCCCAGCCTGGTGGTTCCTGTGGCAGCCCCACGCACCAGGCTGTCTCTCTGTCTCCTCCCTGCAGGTGGTCCTGTCTGTCCGGCGCCGCTGCCGGAGTCTCCCGCCTGTCCGGCGCTGCTGCCGGAGTCTCCCGCCTGTCCGGCGCTGCTGCCGGAGTCTCCCGCCTGTCCGGCGCCGCTGCCGGAGCCTCCCGCCTGTCCGGGCCTCCCGCCTGTCCGGCGCCGGACAGGCGGGAGGCTCCCGGACAGGCGGGAGGCTCCGGCAGCGGCGCCGGACAGGCGGGAGGCTCCGGACAGGCGGGAGGCCCGGCAGCGGCAGCGGCGCCGGACAGGCGGGAGGCTCCGGCAGCGGCGCCGGACAGGCGGGAGACTCCGGCAGCAGCGCCGGACAGGCGGGAGGCTCCGGACAGGCGGGAGACTCCGGCAGCAGCGCCGGACAGGCGGGAGACTCCGGCGCCGGACAGACAGGACCACCTGCAGGGAGGAGACAGAGAGACAGCCTGGTGTGTGGGGCTGCCACAGGAACCACCAGGCTGGGGAGACCCTCAGGAGGCTTGGTGTTAGGAGGCACCTGAAGGACCGGGCTGTGGGGAGCACTGGAGCTCCGCCTGTCCGGCGCCGCTGCCGGAGCCTCCCGCCTGTCCGGCGCCGCTGCCGCTGCCGGAGCCTCCCGCCTGTCCGGAGCCTCCCGCCTGTCCGGCGCTGCTGCCGGAGCCTCCCGCCTGTCCGGAGTCTCCCGCCTGTCCGGCGCTGCTGCCGGAGTCTCCCGCCTGTCCGGCGCTGCTGCCGGAGCCTCCCGCCTGTCCGGCGCCGCTGCCGGAGCCTCCCGCCTGTCCGGAGCCTCCCGCCTGTCCGGCGCTGCTGCCGGAGTCTCCCGCCTGTCCGGCGCCGCTGCCAGAGTCTGAGGCGCCAGAGCCCGTCAGCCCAGAGGCGCCAGAGCCCCTCTGTCCAGAGGTTCTGCCCCTCTGTCCAGAGCTTCTGCCCCTCTGTCCAGAGCTTCTGCCCCTCTGTCCAGAGCTGCCCCTCTGTCCAGTGGGGTCATTGAGAGGGGTGGCCATGGTGAGAAAGCCACGGAGGCGGACAATAAGGCGGACTAAGACAATGGTGAAGTGGGGTCCGCGTCCTGCGCCAGAGCCGCCACCGCGGACAGACGCCCACCCAGACCCTCCCCTATAGGTCAAGGTTTTGCGGCCGGAGTCCGCACCTTTGGGGGGGTACTGTCACGTTCTGACCTTTATTTCCTTTGTTTTGTATTTATTTAGTATGGTCAGGGCGTGAGTTGGGTGGGCAGTCTATGTTTGTTTTTCTATGTTTTGGGGCATTTCTATGTTTTGGCCTAGTATGGTTCTCAATCAGAGGCAGGTGTCATTAGTTGTCTCTGATTGAGAATCATACTTAGGTAGCCTGGGTTGCACTGTTTGTTTGTGGGTGATTGTCTATGTTGTAGCTTCACGGTCGTCATTTGTTTATTGTTTTGTATGCAGTGTCAGTACTTTCTTTATTAAAGATTTACCATGGACACTTACCACGCCGCATATTGGTCCTCTGATCCGTTTCGCCTCTCCTCTTCAGATGAAGAGGAGGAAATCCGTGACAATGACAGATTTTTACCTTGTCATTTCGGGAATGCGATCCAGCAACCTTTCCGTTACTGGCCCTGGTTTTTGCTCTGACATGAACTGTCAACTGTGGGACCTTATATAAACAGGTGTGTGCCTATCCAAATCATGTCCAATCAAGTTGTAGAAACATCTCAACGATGATCAATGGAAACAGGATGCACCGGAGCTCAATTTCGAGGCTCATAGCAAAGGGTCTAAATATTTATGTAAACATGGTAAATATGTTTTTATTGCAAAAAATTCTAAAAACCTGTTTTCACTGTCATTATGGGGTAATGTGTTGATGAGGAATATTGTTTATTGAATCCATTTTAGAACAAGGCTGTAACGTAACAAAATGTGATAAAAGTGCAGGGGTCTGAGTACTTTACGAATGCACTATGTCAGCTGGTAATTTATCAGTATCACATGCGTGATTTGTTGCTGGCTCCTTACCTCTTAGGATAATTCAGCCTTGAGCTGGGCCTTTTGTGCCCTGTCTGAATAGGCTTTAAATAACTTATCACTCTCCTATATTAGACAAATAGGCTGTGAGAACTGGTTAGAACCAGTTCTTGTTTGTACAAAGCTTTAAGGAAGTGCAGCCAAGTACCCCTTATCTCTCATTTAACCTTGTCCAACTAGGAGGGGTAAGCAGCTCTTTGTGTAGATGAAGTATATAATGACTGTGGTTCTGTATTTTTTGAGTTTCTCTCCGGTTTATCCTGAGTGTTATCTCCCCTGCAATTGCCGGAATAAACTCTCATTAACTGGATAATTAGCTCTGCCTGATCCTTGGAACAAGTTTTCCTCAACAATAGGTTAATGATCATGTAAAGGTTATGTACCTCCCTTAGAAAAGTCATGTCACTTTTAACAGCCCACATGTTTCAATCACTATTTACTGTATATCCTGTAGGTCTTTCACTCAACATTGAGGGCTCAATTTTATACGTGCAGCTCAGCCCAGGCAGCTAGCTAAAACTGGATTTTTGAAAAATGAGTTTGGAATACCGCATCTCACGATTACCTTTTTTAAATGCATTTTCCACACGGTTTACCAAACATCTGCTAAGAGTACAATTGAGAGACAGTCTCTTTGCTCATGTATTAATATTACATAGTGCAATATGTCCAGGGTTTAAGAGGAGTCAGATGAATCCCTGGGTGGTAGTCTTGTACTGAGAACTGAGTGGTGGACAGACTTCCAACAGTGCTTGGATATTGTATTGTGTCAACTCAGCTGCAGTGTGCACTGGTGATTCATATCAGTGTGAACTCTGAAGGTTTTAAGAATGACTGCATGGAGCCCCTGACCTTTTAGCCCAATATCTTCACAAGTATGTGATGGTTCCCTATGGCCACCGATGTTTGATTTTGTACATTTAAAACTTGAGTAAAAGTAACGATATCTTCATTGAAAATGACTCATGTAAAAGTGAAAGTCACCTAATAAAATCCTACTTGAGTAATAGTTTACTAGTATGTGGTTTTAAATATACTTAAGTATCAAAAGTAAGGTCGGATGAGAAGCGGCCAGAGCTCCTCTGTGGAGATGGGAGAAGCTTCCAGAAGGACAACCATCTCTCCAGCACTCCACCAAATCAGACCTTTATGGTAGTGTGGCCAGACGGAAGCCACTCCTCAGTAAAAGGAACATGACAGCCCACTTGGAGTTTGCCAAAAGGCACCTAAAGGACTCTGACCATGAGAAACAAGATTGAACTCTATGGCCTGTATGCCAAGCGTCACATCTTGAGAAAACCTGGTACCATCCCTACGGTGAAGTAAAGTGGTGGCACAATCATGCTGTGGGGATGTTGTTCAGCGACAGGGACTGGGAGACTCGTCAGGATCGTGGGAAAGATGAACAGAGCAAAGAACAGAGATCCTTGATGAAAACCTGATCCAGAGCGCTCAGGACCTCAGACTGGGGTGAATCTTCAACTTCCAACAGGAGAAGGACCCTAACACTCAAGACAATGCAGGAGTGGCTTCAGGACAAGTCTCTGAATGTCCTTGAGTGGCCCGGCCAGAGCCCTGACTTGAACCCGATCGAACATCTCCGGGGAGCCCTGAAAATAGCTGTGCAGCGACGCTCCCCATCCTGCAGATCTGCAGAGAAGAATGGGAGATGCTATCAGCTTTTGCTGAGAAGGCTACTAGTTTGGATGGTTGCTTCAAATCATTGTGGAGTAGAGTCCCCTGCCCAACAGTAGGCCAATATCTTCTGAATAGAAAGATAGGCCTTACTCTTCTAGACACTAAATACAAATAAATAATTTCAAATCCTTTACGTAGCAAACCAGACTGCATAATTTTCTGTATTTTTTGCCAGGGGCATACACCAACACTCAGGCATCATTTACAAACGAAGTGAGTCTGATAGATCAGGGGCAGTAGGGAAGACAAGGGATGTTATCTTGATAAATGTGTGAATTGGAAACATTTCCTGTCCGGCTAAGCGTTTAAAATGTAACAAGTACTTTTGGGTGTCAGAGAAAATGTATGGAGTAAAAACTACATTATTTTATTTTGGAATATAGTGAAGTGAAAGTAGTAAAAAATTTAAATAGTAGAGTAAAGATACCCAAAAAACTACTTCAGTAGTACTTTAAAGTATTTTTAAGTACTTTACACCACTGATTGTAAGGGTAACAAACATGCTACATGTTGCAGTAGGCCTTTAGAATAATGCAAAAGATTGTCCTTGATTCTATCCTAGTTGATGAGCGAAGAGAAGCAAATATACCAGCCCACTGAATGAATAACAAATGGGCGGTAATTGTGCACGTTACTTCATAATCAAATTTACATTAGGCCTAACTGAAGGATAAGGAGGGTGAAGAGGTTGATTTAATTTAGAACAACAATAGTGTAATAATGAGTTTGTTATGCCTATTTATCATCGTTGGCGCTCATGTTAATAATTTGACCACACGCCTTTCGGCTTGATACCATTCTCTTTTACATTTTACTCTGTAAAACTAAACTGTTATGGGATTGTTTTATTTACTATAACGCTATTACTAATCAATTTTATTATAAGGGAAACTAAAACATACTACATGTTGCAGTAGGCAACATGCAAAACATTACTCTATCCAAGTTGATGAATATGATGAAACAAATGTCAGGTAGCCTGCACAGCGAAACTAATTTCACAGATAATAAGAGTTAGCCTATAGACAAGATTACATTGACAATAGTCTGATGAGTGACAGTATTATCAGTTGTCAAGCTATACATGAAGAGATGGGCACATCTTGAAGATGCAGGGAAAGAAGCCTCACTTTATTGAATTTTCCTTCAGAGTCACATCCAAATAAAATGCCTTTATTTTTTATATACGTAGTATCAGAAAGAGCATATTCTGCAGTGTCTATGAAATAACAAAAACATTTTTTTTAAAGAATATCTCTACTCTAAAAGGAACTTTTAGAGAAAATAGAATGGGGAGAGTTCCAGAATGTTTCTGTGGAGCTGTGTGGTCAGGGTTCTGTGCCAAAGTGACTCCCTGCACACTGCTCACTATTTCATTTTCGGACACCAGGTCACATAGGGGCCAACTACTCGATGCCAATCTGTGAGCTGCGACAACAATTCCTTAGGCTGGAATTACACAAAGCAACTTTCACACAATTTTAGTTGCAGTTGCAAGTGACATCAAGTAACTTTGCTGTTACATGAAGCAACTCAAATGCGATTAAAATTGCATACAACAGACAAACAAATTGAAGCTGCTTGTTTGAGACTTCTATACTCACCCAATGTCATCTCCTGCATTACATTATGATTACACAAATTGTGTTTATCCAATCATTTTGTTATTGTAACAGCAAGGATATAGAAGAACTGCAGCCTATACACTTTACGAACACCAACATAGCTAGCTAGCTAGCCAAAATGACATTGAAAACACCAACACAGCTAGCTAACCAAAATGGCATTTCAAACACCAACACAGCTACAGTGCCTTGCGAAAGTATTCGGCCCCCTTGAACTTTGCAACCTTTTGCCACATTTCAGGCTTCAAACATAAAGATATAAAACTGTATTTTTTTGTGAAGAATCAACAAGTGGGACACAATCATGAAGTGGAACGACATTTATTGGATATTTCAAACTTTTTTAACAAATCAAAAACTGAAAAATTGGGCGTGCAAAATTATTCAGCCCTTTACTTTCAGTGCAGCAAACTCTCTCCAGAAGTTCAGTGAGGATCTCTGAATGATCCAATTTTTCAGTTTTTGATTTGTTAAAAAAGTTTGAAATATCCAATAAATGTCGTTCCACTTCATGATTGTGTCCCACTTGTTGTTGATTCTTCACAAAAAATACAGTTTTATATCTTTATGTTTGAAGCCTGAAATGTGGCAAAAGGTCGCAAAGTTCAAGGGGGCCGAATACTTTCGCAAGGCACTGCAGTTAGCTAAATAGCAATTTTAGTTGAAACTGGTAAGGAAAAAGTTTGGGTTCAATTCGAAATTACATTTATCGACTGCTAAACCATGTAACATAATTTGTATACATCTCCTGTTCTGCTAGTTTCTGTTTTATCAACCCTGATCGCAGGTTGTGCCGCGCAGCATTGACATGACAACTGGGTCAGAATTCTGAACCTTCGAATGGATCATGTCACTAAAGTTTTTGTTTTGATTATCTGTTGCTTGCAACTAGTTGCACAATGTTGACAAGTTTCAACTGGATGCAACCAAGTTGCAGATAAGTTGCAGGGGGCTTTTTCACGAACCATTCAAGAAATAACTCACTTGCATGCAAGTTGCGTCATGTAACGACAGCCTTATGATGTCAGTGGCCTGGGAAATTTGAAAAACATTTTCTCTCTCTGTTCCAGGTTCTCAGCGTTCCAAACACATCCTGCTTTATTGATTAGAGAGGGAGAGAGAGAGTTTGTGTGTACAATAGTATTGTGATACTGAGAGAGCCACAGTACTTTTGCTCCCCTGGTTAGCTTTAAATGCATTTCAAATGTAGTCATCCATGGTAGCGAAGGAGACCTAGCTTCACTGCAAAGCTTGCACTTAAACCATCAGTAAAGGGGTGTTTCTTAGCTGCACCTCCATATGTTGTTGTAGAACCAGTCAAAACACAGACACCCACTGTCAGTCATTTGTTGGGTACACACATGCATGTACGCACATCTGCTGTTTAACATGTCAGACCCATAGGCTAGGGGCTCTCTATCTCCATCAGGAGATTGCCCGATGTATGCAGTCCAATCTCCCTCTAACCTAATTCACCCTCCCTGCACTCCCACAGCACTTTCCCCTCTCTGTCTCCTTCTTTCATCCCTCTCTCTCGCTTTCCTTCTATCTCCATCCTCCTTCCTCTCGTTTTCCTTTCCGTCTCCACCCTCCCCTCCATGCTCTGAGGAGAGGAGGGAGGACCGGGGAGATGGGCACATTAATAAAGCAGTGCTTCCTGGAAACCAAACACACTGCAGAAGATTGCTGTGTAGAATGCTAAAGAGGTATTTGTTTGTGCATCGCTGCCCCCCTTCCCTCCCCCCCCATCCCTCCCCACGACAGCCCCCTACCTCAACCGTCATCCAGAGGCACAGTTTGGATCAGTCTTCCTCTTCTTTATAGGGACCAGGTATGGTCGTCGCCATTGATGCTATAATGGGAGAGAGGGCTTTTATGTGTCCACTTTTTCTTTGTCCACTTACTTTTCTGTCTGTATGCATATTTTTATGGTGTAGGAAGAAAGATGCTGTGGTTCCAAAGTTCAAGTGATTGTTCTCCCAACTTCCACTTCTATACATCAAATGAGATGGGAGGAAAATATACCTCCTTGACAAAGATGGGGGAGTTCTGACAATCTAGAGGTGAAAGAAATGCACACATATTTAGGCGAGGTGCTGGCTAGCAGAGTAGAACACTTAAAAATAAAGGAGAGCCACACACTCTAGGAGCTCAGATGCAAAAATATTTATGTCCAAAGTTTTGACAGACAAGCTGTCTTCATCAGGATATATAGGATAGATAGAGTATATACCCTGATGAAGACAGCTTGTGTGTCGAAACGATGGACATAAATATTTTTGCATCTGAGCTCCCAGAGTGTGCGGCTCTCCTTTATTTCTTAGGAGTTCTGACAATCAAACATACATTTATTCCGTTTTCAAGCCTCTGGAAGTCTGCAGTCAAGTATGTGTTTGTCGTCTTTAGGTGAGAACACTTTTACGATGGAAATCTGAAGATGCTTGTATTTTTCACACAGCCTTTGTCAGTTGGACATAACCTCATCATTTCTTTTAGAGGAGTGCTAGCAGCAGTTGGCAGCTGGCACAGGTAGTTGGTTGTAGTCATGAGTTTCACGACTGCTGCTAGCACTCCAGTTGGGACAAATGTCTTCTAAGTGCAGCTCAAACAGTCTCTCATTCTCAAATAACATTACATTTCAATTAAGTCATGCTCCGTAGCTGCATCAGTTGGACATTCAACAGAGTTGACCAAACGAGCCCTTCAGAGGGCAGTAGCGGACGAGCATAAATGTCACAATGAGCCTGGCCAAAAGTAGTGCAGAATATATAGGGTGTAATTTGGGACAGACCCAGAGTGTGCATGGGTGAGATACGATCTGCATGGGTGAGATACTGTATGATCTCCCTCGATACTTTTACTGTACAATTGCCATTGATTGCAATCAGTGTTTGGCCATATGGCAGGGTTGATCCCAGAGCGAAAATAATCTGCCATACATACAGTACACACTGGGAGGTCTGGGAGTCATGATGATAGCAGGTGATTTTCATTATGTTACTATGGGTTTGACCTTAAAGCTTCTGTGGGTTAGTAGTAGTTCAGGTTTATGGCAGAATCATTATCATAAATATGAAAAAATGGGATGCAAGATAAAGTGTCAAATGGACATCAGACATCAGACAATAAAAAAATATAGATAAATATGTTACCAATGGATTACCAACAAAGCATTCTAAATGACTACCATTTTCTACTGGGAAAACATGTTATCACATTGCATATCAACACTAGGCTAGAAGTGTCACGCCCTGACCTTAGAGAGCCTGATTATTTCTCTATTTGGTTAGGTCAGGGTGTGATTTGGATGGGCATTCTAGTTTTCTATTCTTTGTTGGCCGGGTATGGTTCCCAATCAGAGGCAGCTGTCTATCGTTGTCTCTGATTGGGAGTCATACTTAGACAGCCTGTTTTCCACCTGAGTTTGTGGGATCATGTTTTTGCACAGTAGCTGTCTAGCCCTGCAGAACTTTACAATTGTTTATATTTTGCTGTTTTGTCGGTGTTTCAGTATTAAATATCATGAACACTTTCCACACTGTGCTTTGGTCTCATTCATTCAACAACGAACGTAACAAGAAGATAGCTAAATAGTTTGTTGCTAGCAAACCTGCCAATATGACAACCAAATTAAACAAATATCAGTTGCTGAAAACAGCTGGTCAAACTAGAAATTTCATTTGGGAAGATTTGACAGCGTAGCGCCATTTGCATCATGACTACATTAGGGACATCACCCACCTTGTTAGGTCATCAGATTCTCAAACAAATCAATTGCTAGCTAGCAACATTTTTCTTCATTGGACGTGCGTTTACAATGTATCCGATTTTAGGATGTGTGCTGTTGGTTTAACTTTCTGTAACTTTGTTGCAAGTACAGTATGCATGTGTAGGCGCATATAACGTCATGATTGCAAGGTGTCCAGATATCTTTTCCAACTGTCCCGTTACCTGGTTTTAATGTCCATTCTAGAAAATTCCCTTCTAGCCAGTCTGAAATTAGTATTAAACAATTCTGTGGTATAACGTGTGATTACTCCTAAATTAGGGCTGTTCTTAGACTCGAGAATTCTGGGTTAGAGGGCCTTATTGCTTTCATAAAACAGTTGCCAACATATTTAGAAAAAGATTAACAACATGTTTTTATTTAAAAGAGTAAATTACATTTATTTCATCCTTCCACCAGACAAAAGTATTTACACCCCTTGACCTTTTTCACATTTTAGAATGCAATTTGATTAATCAGCTGTGTTTGCTAGGGATGGAGAAAAAGAGTGACACCAATCAGGCCCTTGAGGACTGGAGTTGCCAACCCCTGCCCTATGGGGAAGCCTTGGTGTATCACAGCACAGCACCAGATGCTTTCACTCTAAATAATTGTAAACACAACTACTGCGTTTAACAGTGAGCACCAAGACAGCTTGATGTGTCTGAGAAGGGATACCATGGCACAGTGAAGTATAGGGAGGATTGGTTTGACTGCATCATGGTGAGGAGTGTATGAAAGCATGCTGCAATTTAGATTTAACATACATAATCTGACCATGCACAATAGTCTATGGCCTAAAAAAGTAACTTGTCTTGGGTTAAATTGGTGCTCTTTCCATGACATAGAAAAGGTGAAAAGCTACGATCCCTTATTGATGTCACTTCTCAAATCCACTTCAAATCAGTGTAGAGGAAGAGGAGGAGACAGGTTAAAGGAAGACGTTTTAGCCTTGACAACTGAAACATGAATGAGATGAGATGTTCGATCAGGTTCAAGTCTGGGCTGGGCACCTCAAGGACATTGAGACTTGTCCCGAAGCCACTCCTGTGTTGTCTTGGCTGTGTGCTTAGGGTCCTCGTCCTGTTCGAAGGTGAATCTTTGCCCCAGTCTGAGGTCCTGAGTGCTCTGGGGCACATTTTCATTAAGGATCCGTCTGTACTTTGCTCCGCTCATCTTTCCTTCAATCATGACTAGTTTCCTAGTCCCCGCTGCTGAAAAACATCCCCACAGCATGATTGTGCCACCACCATTCTTCACTGTAGGGAGGGTTCCAGGTTTCCTCCAGACGTGCCGCTTGGCATTCAGGCCAAATAGTTCAATCTTGGTTTCATCAGACCAGAGATTCTTATCTTGTTTCTCATGGTCTGAGAGTCCTTTAGGTGCCATTTGGCAAACTCCAAGCAGGCTGTCATGTGCCTTTTACAGAGGAGTGGCTTTCGTCTGGCCACACTACCCCAAAGGCTTGGTTGGTGGAGTGCTGCAGACATGGTTGTCCTTCTGGAAGGTTCTCCCATCTCCACAGAGAAACTCTCGAGCTCTGTCAGTGTGACACTTAGGTTCTTGGTCACCTCCCTGACTATGGCACTTCTTCCCAGAATGCTCAGTTTGGCTGGGCGGCCAGCTCGAGGAAGAGTCTTGGTGGTTCCAAACTTCTTCCATTTAAGAATGATGGAGGCAACTGTGTACATGGAGACCTTCAAAGCTGCAGACATTTTTTGGTACACTAACCTAGATCTGTGCCTCTGTGCACAATCATGTCTCTGAGCTTTACAGACAATTCTTTTAACCTCGTGGCTTGATTTTTGCTCTGATATGAACTGTCAACTGTGGGATCTTATATTGACAGGTGTGTGCCTTTTTAAAATCATGTCCAATCAATTGCATTTACAACAGGTGGACTCCAATCAAGATTTAGAAACATCAAGGATGATCAATTGAAACAGGAAGCACCCGAGCTCAATTTTGAGTGTCAAAGCAAGGGGTCTTATGTAAATCAGGTAATTCAATTATTTTTATTTTTAATAGATGTTTTTGCCAATCTAAAAACCTGTTTTCACTTTTTCATTATTTCTAGATTTATGAGGATTTTTAAAAATTTAATCTACTTTAGAAGAAGGCTGAAAAGTAAGAAAATGTGGAAAAGGGGAAGGGGTCTGAATACTTTCTAAATGCACTGTAAAGGCTTATTTTATTTAAAAAATATATTTCACCTTTATTTAACCAGGCAGGCCAGTTGAGAACGACCTGGCAAAGCAGTGCGACAAAAAACAACAACACAGAGTTACACATAAACAAACGTACAGTCAATGCAAATGTAGGGAGGTAAGGTAATAAATAGGCCACAGAGACTAAATAATTACAACTTAGCATTAACACTGGAGTGATAGATGTATAGATGATGATGTGCAAGTAGAGATACTTGGGTGCAAAAGAGCAAGAGGATAAATAACAATATGGGGATGAGGTTGTTGGGTGTGCTATTTATAGATTGGCTGTGTACAAGTACAGTGATCGGTCAGCTGATGCTTAAAGTTAGGGAGGGAGATATAAGACTCCAGCTTCAGTGATTTTTGAAATTCGTTCCAGTCATTGGCAGCAGTGAACTGGAAGGAAATGAAGTGTTGGCTTTGGGGATGACCAGTGCAATATACCTGCTAAAGCGTGTGCTACGGGTGGGTGTTACTATGGTGACCAGTAAGCTGAGATAAGGCGGAGCTTTACATAGCAAGGACTAAAAGATGACCTGAAACCAGTGGGTTTGGCGATGAATATGTAGTGAGGGCAAGCCAACGAGAGCATACAGGTCTCAATGGGGGTAGTACAGTGCCTTGCGAAAGTATTCGGCCCCCTTGAACTTTGCGACCTTTTGCCACATTTCAGGCTTCAAACATGAAGATATAAAACTGTATTTTTTTGTGAAGAATCAACAACAAGTGGGACACAATCATGAAGTGGAACGACATTTATTGGATATTTCAAATTTTTTAAACAAATCAAAAACTGAAAAATTGGGCGTGCAAAATTAAATAAGTACCTTCAGGCGTTTGGAAATTGCTCCCAGGGATGAATCAGAATTGTGGAGGTCTACAAATATATTTCTGAGGTCTTTGCTGATTTCTTTGGATTTTCCGTTGATGTCAAGCAAAGAGGCACTGAGTTTGAAGGTAGGCCTTGAAATACATCCACAGGTACACCTCCAATTGACTCAAATGATGTCAATTAGCCTATCAGAAGCTTCTAAAGCCATGACATCATTTTCTGGAATTGTCCAAGCTGTTTAAAGCCACAGTCAACTTAATGTTTGTAAACTTCTGACTCACTGGAATTGTGATACAGTGAAATAATATGTCTGTAAACAATTGTTGGAAAAATTGCTTGTGTCATGCACAAAGTAGATGTCCCAACCGACTTGCCAAAATCATAGTTCGTTAACCTCTCTGGGATATGTGGGACGGTAGCGTCCCACTTGGCCAAAAGCCAGAGTAAATGCAGAGCACCAAATTCAAATAAATTCCTATAAATATCACACTTTCTTGAAATCACATCACACATGTAAGATACCAAATTAAAGCTACACTTGTTGTGAATCCAGCCAACATGTCAGATTTCAAAAAGGCTTTTCGGCAAAAGCAAACAATGCTATTATCTGAGGATAGCACCTCCGTAAACAAAAGAGAGAAACTTTAGGTAGTTTTTAAAGTAAATAATCAATAAAATTGAAGATGGGATGATCTGTGTTCAATACAGGAAGAAAACAAACTGACGCTAGCTTTCTGGTCATGCGCCTCTATCAAACAATACACATGAAGTGACCCTAATTTTGAACAGGGCTACTTCTTCATTACACAAAGGAAAACCCTCAACCAATTTCTAAAGACTGGTGACATCCAGTGGAACCGGTAGGAACTGCAAGCAAGTCCCTTAGAAATTGGAATTGGATTCCCAATGAAAACCCATCAAAAAAGTGAGTAACCTCAAAAAAAAAATGTGAATGGTTTGTCCTCGGAGTTTCACCTGCTACACAAGTTCTGTTATACTCACAAGCATGATTCAAACAGTTTTAGAAACTTCCGAGTGTTTTCGATCCAAATCTACTAATAATATGCATATCATATCTTCTGGAGATGAGTAGCAGGCAATTGAATTTGGGCATGCTTTTCATCCAAAATTCCAAATGCTGCCCCCTATCCTACAGAAGTTAACAAGAAATTTGTGGAGTGGTTGAAAAACTACTTTTAATGACTCCAACTGTATGTATTTTTATGAAGTGGCCCGAGAAAAAGAGTGGAATGGAAAAATCTATTTCTGTCATGATATAAGAAAATCTAAGTGTCACGATCTTATTAAAAAACAATCCCCAAAAAATTGAAATTATCAAATCAAATCAAATTTTATTTGTCACATACACATGGTTAGCAGATGTTAATGCGAGTGTAGCAAAATGCTTGTGCTTCTAGTTCCAACAATGCAGTAATAATCCAACAAGTAATCTAACTAACAATTCAAAAAAAAACACTGTTTTATACACAGTGTAAGGGGATAAAGAATATGTACATAAAGATATATGAATGAGTGATGGTACAGAGCAGCTTAGGCAAGATACAGTAGATGGTATCATATACATATGAGATGAGTATGTAAACAAAGTGGCATAGTTAAAGTGGCTAGTGATACATGTATTACATAAGGATGCAGTAGATGATATAGAGTATACAGTATATACGTATACATATGAGATGAATAATGTAGGGTATGTAAACATTATATTAGGTAGCATTGTTTAAAGTGGCTAGTGATATATTTTACATCATTTCCCATCAATTCCCATTATTAAAGTGGCTGGAGTTGAGTCAGTGTGTTGGCAGCAGCCACTCAATGTTAGTGGTGGCTGTTTAACAGTCTGATGGCCTTGAGATAGAAGCTGTTTTTCAGTCTCTCGGTCCCAGCTTTGATGCACCTGTACTGACCTCGCCTTCTGGATGATAGCGGGGTGAACAGGCAGTGGCTCGGGTGGTTGTTGTCCTTGATGATCTTTATGGCCTTCCTGTAACATCGGGTGGTGTAGGTGTCCTGGAGGGCAGGTAGTTTGCCTCCCGGTGATGCGTTGTGCAGACCTCACTACCCTCTGGAGAGCCTTACGGTTGTGGGCGGAGCAGTTGCCGTACCAGGCGGTGATACAGCCTGCCAGGATGCTCTCGATTGTGCATCTGTAGAAGTTTGTGAGTGCTTTTGCTGACAAGCCGAGTTTCTTCAGCCTCCTGAGGTTGAAGAGGCGCTGCTGCGCCTTCTTCACAATGCTGTCTGTGTGGGTGGACCAATTCAGTTTGTCTGTGATGTGTATGCCGAGGAACTTAAAACTTACTACCCTCTCCACTACTGTTCCATCGATGTGGATAGGGGGGTGTTCCCTCTGCTGTTTCCTGAAGTCCACAATCATCTCCTTAGTTTTGTTGACGTTGAGTGTGAGGTTATTTTCCTGACACCACACTCCGAGGGCCGTCTCGTCGTTGTTGGTAATCAAGCCTACCACTGTTGTGTCTAGCTAGCTAACTGTTATTGTAGCTATTATTGTAGCTATCTGTTTGTATGTAGCTTGCACTTTAAAGGCAATCCCTTTGAGATTTTCTTTTATCTTTCTAACCAGGCAAAGTACTATGAAGGCAACACTGGTCCTGTCAAGAGGCGCAACATTTGTGTGGGGGCAGAGAAATTCACAATTCAGGGTAATGTTAAGCAGTTCATTTATATTAGATAACTGGAAAGATTTAGGTACAACCATTTTCCATCTAGCTAGTTGGTCATCTACATGATGGGCTTCCGAGTGGCGCAGCGGTCTAAGGCACAGCATCTCAGTGCAAGAGGCTTCACTGCAGTCCCTGTTTCGAATCCAGGCTGCATCACATCCGGCTGTGATTGGGAGTCCCATATGGCGGTGCACAATTGGCCCAGCATCGTCTGGGTTAGGCCGACATTGTAAATAAGAATTTGTTCTTTAACTGACTTGCCTAGTTAAATAAAGGTAAATTTTCATTTAAAAATATATATAATATGTCACTAGCTATACATTTAGTTAGATATCTATCATATTGAGGTATCTAGCTATAAGTTAACCCTGATCAATCAAATGGATAGGCGTAAACAATTATGTTAACTCAAACTGCCCTTAACTAGGTGTCTTTGCTAGACAGAGAGAGACCCATATAGCGAGAGAGGAAGAAGTGAGAAAGTGACAGAGAGAGAGGTGGGTAGAGAGAAAGACAGCAATGCAAATTTACTTAGACTTTAGTATTTCAACAACTCGACCATCGACTGGATCCGAATCCACCCAGGAGGTATCTCATCCACCAAAACCAGTGAGTTTGGATCAGTCTGATGCTCTGTGCTCTGAGTCATAAAGGGACCAGCTTGAAGTAGGCTTTACTTTCAAAAACTGTTGAAAAGTACATATCTCTCCTTCAAAACACTGCACAAATCTATCAAATGTTCTCACAGGTGGCTTGCGTCAGATTGGAGGAACAGGGGCAGGTAAGTCCAGTCACTAGACTAGAAGACACTAGTGAGGTTCTCATCACTAGTGTCCAACAGGGACAGGTAAGGCCAGCTGCTGTCTGTGGCTGGATGGTGTGTTTTTTTAAACTATTTTCTACATTGTAGAATAATAGCGAAGACATCAAAACCTAAAAAGTGTTAAAAAATCTCAATGTATTTAATATTTTAGATTCTTCAAAGTAGCAACCCTTCACATTGATGACAACTTTGCACACTTTTGGCATTCTCTCAACCAGATTTATGAGGTAGTCTCCTGGAATGTGGGTTATTTATTTAGAATTCAAAGCATACTGAACCAGCATGGCTACCACAGCATTCTGCAGCGATACGCCATCCCATCTGGTTTGCACTTAGTGGGACTATCATTTGTTTTTCAACAGGACAATGACATAAACACACCACCAGGCAGTGTAAGGGTTATCTGACCATGAAGGAGAGTGATGGAGCGCTGCATCAGATGACCTGGCCTCTGCAATCACTCAACCTCAACCCAATTGAGATGAGTTGGACCGCAAAGTGAAGGAAAAGCAGCCAACAAGTGTTCAGCATATGTGGGAACTCCTTCAAGACTGTTGGAAAAGCATTCCAGGTGAAGCTGGTTGAGAGTATGCCAAGGGTGGCTAATTTGAAGAATCTCAAATATGGCCTCCCCAGTGGCGCAAGGCATTGCATCACATTTGCTACCTGTGCCATTAGAGATCCTGGTTTGAGTCCAGGCTCTGTCGCAACCGGCCACGACCGGGAGACCCATAGAGTTGCATCCAGGTTAGGGGAGGGTTTGGCCGGCAAGGATGTCCTTGTCCCATCGTGCTTTAGCGACTCCTGTGGCGGGCCTGGCATGACATGGTTGCCAGGTGTACGGTGTTTCCTCCGACACATTGGTGTGGCTGGCTTCCGGGTTAAACGGGCATTGTGTCAAGAAGCAGTGTGGATTGGTTGGGTCGTGTTTCGGAGGACTCATGGCTCTCGACCTTCGCCACTCCCGAGTCCGTGTTGGAATTGCAGCGATGAGACAAGACTGTAATTACCAATTGGATACCATGAAAAAGGGTTAAAAATTAATTAATAAATACATATATATAAAAGAATCTCAAATATAAATGTTCTTTTGATTTGTTTAACACTTTTTTGTTGATTCCATGCGTTATTTCATAGTTTAGATGTCTTTACAATTATTCTACAATGTAGAAAATAATACAAATAAAGAAAAACCTGAATGCGTAGGTGTGTCCAAACTTTTGACTGGTATTGTACGTGAGAGAACGTAAGGAGGTGGCCCGGTACAGGAGATGCGGCAAGCATTTTTATGTCTCTTGTTTGTCTCATGTGGCAATAATGTGTGTGAATTTGTCTGCCCATCGTGTCTTTCATCCGTTTAGTCTGATATATTTTCCCACCCTTGTTTTATGTGCTTGGCCGGTTCCCCACCTCAAGACGGTAGGTAATTGTATTACATTACATCTTGTTTTAAATGTTATGTTATTGTAAATAACCTTAAAATCATGTTGTAATATTGTTTTAAATGTTAGAAAGATGTGTTTTGTTGCAGACATTGGCTGTGAATGTGGTAAGCTGGTTGATAAGTATATAGCACAGTATATAGCACATGTAAGTTTACAAGCATGCAAATATTTGTATATATTTGTATGCTTGTAAATATTTCAAACTTGCTCGAATTGACTGTAATTGTATACATTTGCATACTAAATGCATTCAATGCAAGTTATTTCAATTGACTGAAATGAATTGTTCATCAGTTCCTTACTGGTCCTTAACCCATTCTCCCTAGCCATTAATATTTTGTGCCCAATTCCAAATCAAACTTTAGGCCAGGGTTGATATGGAATTGGATATTGGTTTCTCGTTAGTGTTTTCCTTTCGGACGGTTCTAGATTTGTGTACGTAATATAGCAGAAGTGTCCCGGATGCCATCACACAATAGCGTTGAGTCGTCCCCATATTACTACACTTATCCAAGCCTCATCAGGTCAAACACAAAAAAATATAGAGTAGGGGGTTATAGGCCTTTAATTAACCTGGGTAAAAAAAAATCTCAACCTGTACCTTGACCTGGTGAGAGAGCTTCCGACTAAATGTTATTGAAGTTAAGTATCCTTTATGTTTGCTTTTCCATCTCACTACCCCTGACTGAGACTGGCAGCCTGTCGAGGAAGTGACAGAAACAACTAGCCGCAGCAACTGTCTCTTGATTCTGCCTCTTCCCTCTCTCATTCTTTAACTCTTTCTCTCGTCTCCCTCCAGACAAAATTCTGCATCTAGTGACATCTGATTGTCCAACGACCTGCCCACTCATCCCCTCCTCCATTTCATTATATATTCTAAAGCTACTGTTATTGTTATGTCTCCCTCTTCAGTCCCCCCTTCAGAGACTGGGCTGCCTGTTGAGAACAAGGCAGAACCTCCCAACCACACAGCACCCACCTTTCTATTCCACAAACCAGAATGAAGTATTTCAGTCTGATTGTGAGTGTACCAAAAAAAATCTGTGAAAATAAATGAATGACACGCCTGTACCACAAAAAGCCAAAAGTGTATATATTTAAATCATAAATATTGCCAGCTGTTTCACAATGTGTTCATTGCTGTAAATTGTGATGGATCCCTTGATGGTATTTGTTTGATACAAACATTACTCATTGTTGTATCCTAGGACATATAATACAGTGGGGGGAAAAAGTATTTAGTCAGCCACCAATTGTGCAAGTTTTCCCACTTAAAAAGATGAGAGAGGCCTGTAATTTTCATCATAGGTACACTTCAACTATGACAGACAAAATGAGAAGAAAAAAAATCCAGAAAATCACATTGTAGGATTTTTTATTAATTTATTTGCAAATTATGGTGGAAAATAAGTATTTGGTCACCTACAAACAAGCAAGATTTCTGGCTCTCACAGACCTGTAACTTATTCTTTAAGAGGCTCCTCTGTCCTCCACTCATTACATGTATTAAAACCTGTTAAGGATAGGGCTGACTACTGCCCCCTTTGGAGGAGTTGCGTGCCCATAGTAAACAGAAAAAAATCTGTCAAAAATGGCTAATATATGCATATAATAATTATTATTGAATAGAAAACACTCTAAAGCTTTTAAAACCGTTCAAATTATGTCTCTATGTAAAGCAGAACTCTCAGGGCATCCATTCTCCCAAACTCTCTCTTGACAACAGAAAAGTTGGGCCAACTTTGAAGTCATCGCCCCCACCCTTCCCAACCAGCTACAGATCTGGGAACAGTTCCTATCTCTTCAGCCGATGTCCCCTTTCAGTGGGGCCTCTCATTGTGAGAATCACGTGCTCCCTCGAGTTTTGGCGGGCTGAAACCTCCGGGTCACGCGAAAATACATGCACTTTCATGCGCACGTCGGGTCAGGAGCTCCCTTTGTTCCAAGATTCACCAAACGATGTAGGTTTGTCTGTTCACGCTAAGGATTGTTTTCTATGTAAAAAACATGCTAAAGCTCGATTCGGCACTTAGTTTGACCAGTTTAGTAGACAAAATATAATGTAATTTTGAAGTTTTGATGCGCATCCACTAGAATTTTGCCTGCATTTCGACCGGAATTTGTCGTGTTTGATAACCTAAAGACACAGACTTGAAAACCAAACGCAGTTTTTGGTAAGTATAACTTCGTCCACGACTTCTGATCAAAGAACATCAAAGGTAAGGGAATATTTATGTGTTCATTATGGGTTTCTGTGGACTCCGAGATAGAGGAGACATAATGCTAATTTCTGAGCGCTGTCTCATATTATTACATAGTGAACGAATTCTGTAACGTTAAAAATAAATGTAACACAGTGGTTGCATTAAGAAGAAGTGTATCTTTCTAACTATATGTAGAACATGTATATTTAGTCAAAGTTTATGATGTGTATTGCTTGTTATCTGATGTTAGCTCTGGCAGATATCAACATTTCTCCGGACATCTGAGTAGCATTTTTTTGAACATGGCGTCATTGTAAACAGAGATTTATGGATATAAATTGCATATTATTGAAAAAAACATAAATGTACTGTGTAACATGTCCTATTACTGTCATCTGATGAAGATTTTCAAAAGGTTAGTGAATTATTTTTCTTTTAATCCTGCGGTTGTTGATTGCATATTTTGTTCAACGTGGCTAATTCAAATTAGCTGTGTCTTTGGTGGTGGTTTGACATAAATATGTGCTATGTTTTCACCGTAAAACATTTTAGAAATCTGACTTGCTGGCTAGATGAACAAGGTGTTTATCTTTCATTTGAGCTATTGGACTTGTTAATGTGTGGAGGTTAAATATTTCTAAGAATATTTTTGCGTTCCATGCGCCACGTCCCAGTTTACGTTGGTTCCCAAATGGGTACCTGAATCTGTAACAGGTTTTAATGGCACCTGTTTGAACTTGTTATCAGTATAAAAGACACCTGTCCACAACCTCAAACAGTCACACTCCAAACTCCACTATGGCCAAGACCAAAGAGCTGTCAAAGGACACCAGAAACAAAATTGAAGACCTGCATCAGGCTGGGAAGACTGAATCTGCAATAGGTAAGCAGCTTGCTTTGAAGAAATCAACTGTGGGAGCAATTATTAGGAAATGGAAGACATACAAGTCTATTGATAATCTCCCTCGATCTGGGGCACCACGCAAGATCTCACCCCGTGGGGTCAAAATGTTTACAAGAACGGTGAGCAAAAATCCCAGAACCACACGGGGGACCTAGTGAATGACCTGCAGAGAGCTGGGACCAAAGTAACAAAGCCTACCATCAGTAACACACTATGCCGCCAGGGACTCAAATCCTGCAGTGCCAGACGTGTCCCCCTGCTTAAGCCAGTACATGTCCAGGCCCGTCTGAAGTTTGCTAGAGAGCATTTGGATGATCCAGAAGAAGATTGGGAGAATGTCATATGGTCAGATGAAACCAAAATAGAACCTTTTGGTAAGAACTCAACTCGTCGTGTTTGGAGGACAAAGAATGCTGAGCTGCATCCAAAGAACACCATACCTACTGTGAAGCATGGGGGTGGAAGCATCATGCTTTGGGGCTGTTTTTCTGCAAAGGGACCAGGACGACTGATCCGTGTAAAGGAAAGAATGAATGGGGCCATGTATCGTGAGTTTTTGAGTGAAAACCTCCTTCCATCAGCAAGGGCATTGAAGATGAAACGTGGCTGGGTCTTTCAGCATGACAATGATCCCAAACACACCGCCCGGGGAACGAAGGAGTGGCTTCGTAAGAAGCATTTCAAGGTCCTGGAGTGGCCTAGCCAGTCTCCAGATCTCAACCCCATAGAAAATCTTTGGAGAGAGTTGAAAGTCCGTGTTGCCCAGCAACAGCCCCAAAACATCACTGCTATAGAGGAGATCTGCATGGAGGAATGGGCCAAAATACCAGCAACAGTCTGTGAAAACCTTGTGAAGACTTACAGAAAACATTTGACCTCTGTCATTGCCGACAAAGGGTATACTTTTGTTATTGACCAAATACTTATTTTCTTCAATAATTTGCAAATAAATTCATTAAAGATCCTACAATGTGATTTTCTGGATTTTTTTTCTCATTTTGTCTGTCATAGTTGAAGTGTACCTATGATGAAAATTACAGGCCTCTCTCATCTTTTTAAGTGGGAGAACTTGCACAATTTGATTTTTTTTCTCATTTTGTATGTCATAGTTGAAGTGTACCTATGATGAAAATTACAGGCCTCTCTCATCTTTTTAAGAGGGAGAACTTGCCCAATTGTTGGCTGACTAAATACTTTTTTGCACCACTGTATGTACATATACTGTATATTCAACCACAGGGTGTAATAACGAGCTGTGCGAGACACAAAAATAATTAATCATAATAGAGGACTTCTGAAATAATATTAGAAAAATCATGGGAAAGGAAGCTCAAAAAAAAAAACATGCCGGCCAGACAAGCCAGTGTGTAAATTCAACTGATTTGCTTATGAATGGAGTGGAAATGAGCTGACTTTCTGATCTGTAATGTTCTCTGCATGCCCCTTTCTGATGAGAAAACTGTAGGCCCCCTCACTTCCCAAGAGTTTTCAGGTATTAACCTTGACACCAAGTCAATGCAGGCTTCCCTATCGAAAGAAAATTCTTCCACATTAGAGACGTCATGAAATCTTTCATCTACACTGCATATGTCATCAAGCGCAAACTTATGTCATTTGAATTTCACCATGCGTATCATTCCCCACTGATGTACCTTCGTGTCTAGGCTTCTCAATTTAGAAACGGTGGCGAATCTCCACAATGTCATTGTTTTGGATGAGGGATGCCAATCCAACCTGCGTTTGTGGTCTATCCTGTGCAATAATTGGAATGGCATTTTTTTTTTATAATGACTTTGTGAAGATGTTGGCCTCTCTCGGGTTTTACACGGACCCTGCTCCCTCTGCTGTTTTTCAATTTATTTTTTATAAAAATCTTTGGTTTTCAGGTGCCTGGCCTATTGAAATGCAATTCCTGTCTTCTAAGCCGGGACCAACAGCCTTGTTCGAAATCTATCCCATTGATATAGCATGTCTACTCTGGGACGGGCAGTGGCCTAAGAAAATTATTTTTGTGTTCTGTGATAATGAAGCCACCGTTCATATGATTAAACCTGGAGCGCGGTTCACGTCAACTGGACCATCGTCATTAAGCTACAGTTCTATGATTACTGAGGAATAAGGTATTTATAGGACTATTGTTCAACCCCTATTGTACACTCTTCTCATCTTCCGCTATTTCATCAATTTAACTTGAATATGACAACTTTCAGGATTAATCAAACCACAATTGTTTTTATTAATTAATGGCTCTCCAAACTTTTTAAAAATGATTTATAAATACTTTCCTAACCGTACAACATAATTATTTTCAATCTCCCAATTGGTGCTGAAACGGAAATGAATATGCATAGATTTCGCTTTCTTTCATTGATCCCTAATACTCAGAACCCCCCATTCTCTCAATGTATGCTAGTGAGTCTGTCGACAAAAAAGGTTCACCGTATCTAAAGTGATGGCTTACAATACATGTACTGAAAAGACCTATTGAAGGTAAACTCCACATGAAAATATTTTGGCCAGCTAGTGGGAGGGTTTTCAGGTTGTTGATTTAAATGTATTGAGTGTGCAAGGTAGCCACAACCACAGAGCGCGTTAAGCACTTGCATAAGCTAAGTCTGAATAACAACTGCAGAGAAGTGTGTAAATTACCTAAGAATGCATCAGCCCCAATGTCAAACACCCACAGAGCTGTATCACAAAATTGTAAAGGAGAAACGAGCTGGGGATATTGTCTGTCAATAATACAGTTATCTTCCGGAGGGCATCTATACTGGTCTTATAGAGGATTTAATTAAGCAGCCATTAACTTCTCTATGCCAGCCATGAAAGGGTCACAAGGCTAATATTTAGGGGAAACGATTAACATGTGGGAGGAAGCGTTCCCCAGTTTCCTAAGACTCTCCCCCAGGGTAACATTTCAATGGTAAGCCTCTCACAATCACTGTGGTCTCTCTTTAGTTAATTATTCAAACGAGGTTTAGAAAACAAAGTGTTCTTCATTCAGGGTTTCGCCCACGTTTATGTTTTACGTGTCCTTACACATTGCCTTTTAAGAAACACTACAACTTTGTACAAGATGTCATAAGTTAGATGTCATGCAAGAGGGGCTGGGGCCAGACTTTAAAGAGGCAGTTAAGTGCTAATGATTCGGAGTATCGATCTGAGGCCTCAGTGTTTAAACACTCAACGTCATTGAGAAGACCCCCATAATCCCCAACGGAACAGACACCCCTGTACTAACTTGATTACACTCCACATTTTCTTGATTAGGACATCTACTTTGTGCATGACACAAGTAATTTTTCCAACAATTGTTTACAGACAGATTATTTCACTTATAATTCACTGCATCACAATTCCAGTGGGTCAGAAGATTACATACACTAAGTTGACTGTGCCTTTAAACAGCTTGGAAAATTCCAGAAAATTATGTCATAAATTTATAAACTTCTGTTAGGCTAATTGACATCAGTTGAGTCAATTCGAGGTGTACCTGTGGATGTATTTCAAGGCCTACCTTCAAACTCAGTGCCTCTTTGCTTGAAATCATGGGAAAATAAAAATAAATCAGCCAAGACCTCAGACCTCAAGACCTTTTTTGCCATCAATATATATATATAGTTGCATATATAGTTGCAATATATATATATATAGTTGCAAGAATTGTACATGATTTAAATGTAAAAACTAAGTTGTGATCAGGTGTCGTTTTGCGTATCAGTTCAAATGAACATGTGCATAGAATCGTTACATTGCAAATCGCTTAAAAAATTTTTTTACCTATATGGCACAGCTTTTTTGGTGCTTAAATGAAACTGGTGTACTTTTTCATTTATCACATTTTTCTTTAACCAATCTTGGTCTTTAATGCATGGCCGACAGACAAGCTCATTACCTTCTCCCACTTCCACTTGCCTCTTCCATTTTTGCGGTAATGCTGCAATTAGTTGTTTATCATTTTGAATAGAGCAGACATTTCCATATATTTTTGTTAGCTGCATGTGTCATTTTACAAAGACTATACCATTTTTTTTCTTCCCCAAATGTTAAAAAAAAAATATTAGTAAATTTCATTTTAAACTTAATATTTGTTGCATTATTTCTTCGGCCTATTCTGGTGGATTAAACTGACATAGCAACCAACTTTCTATGGCTTATTTAAAAAATAACGTTTTTTTTTTAGATTATTACATTTTCAAATAACCGTACATGAGAGGTTGTAATCTGAATGAAGGGGAAAAGGCCATTCTTGAATACGGGAAAAGCCATTTTTACTAATCTGCTAGAAAACAGTTCAGATGTACAGTACCAGTCAAAGGTTTGGACACCTACTCATTCCAGGGTTTTTCTTAATTTTTCACTATTTTCTACATTGTAGAATAATTAAGTCTTTATTGAAGACTCATCTCTACAGTCGGTCCTATGATTGATTGTAGTCTGGCCCAGGGGTGTGAAGGTGAACGGGAAGGCACTGGAGCGACGAACCGCCCTTGCTGTCTCTGCCTGGCCGGTTCCCCCTCTCTGCCTCTAAACCAATTACGGGGGCTGAGTCACTGGCTTACTGGTGATCTTCCAGGCCGTCCCTAGGAGGGGTGCGTCACTTGAGTGGGTTGAGTCACTGACGTGATCTTCCTGTCCGGGTTGGTGCCCCCCTCGGGTTTGTGCTGTGGGGAAAATATTTGTTGGCTATACTCAGCCTTGTCTCAGGGTAGTAGGTTGGTGGTTGAAGATCTCTCTCTAGTGGTGTGGGTGCTGTGCTTCGGCAAAGTGGTTGGGGTTATATCCTGCCTGTTTGGCCCTGTCTGGGGGTATCGTCTCCCTACCCCAACTGTCTCATCCTCCAGTATTTATGTTGCAATAGTTTGTCGGGGGGCTATGGTCAGTCTGTTGTGTGTCCTGTGTGAATTTAAGTATTCTCTCTCTCGAAGGAGGAGGAGGACCTGAGACCTCGGACCATGCCTCAGGACTACCTGGCCTGATGACTCCTTGCTGTCCCCAGTCCACCTGGTCATGCTGCTGCTCCAGTTTCAACTGTTCTGCCTGCGGCTATGGAACCCTGACCTGTTCACTGGACGTGCTACCATGTTCCGGAGCCTCTCTCTCCCACACCTGCTGTCTCTAAATCTGAATGATCGGCGATGAAAAGCAAACTGATATTTTACTCTTGAGGTGCTGACCTGTTGCACCCTCTACAACCACTGTGATTATTATTATCTAACCCTGCAGGTCATCTATGAGCGTTTGAACATCTTGGCCATGTTCTGTTATATTCTCCACCTGGCACAGCCAGAAGAGGATTGGTCACTCCTCAGAGCCTGGTGCCTCTCTAGGTTTCTTCCTAGGTTCTGGCCTTTCTAGGGAGTTTTTTCCAGGCCACCGTGCTTCCACATCTGCATTGCTTGCTGTTTGGGGTTTTAGCCTGGATTTCTGAACAGCACTTTGTGACATTGTCTGATGTAAAAAGGGCTTTATAAATAAGTATGATTGATTGAATGATGCAAAATGTAGGTTACAAATTGAAGTAAATAAACGCTAAAGTGAAAGTTATAAATGCATGGTTATTACTGACTTTGACTCCCAATAGCGGCAAAAATAAAATAATAAACAAAACTGAGAAATGCCTGGGCATATAATAAAAATATTCTATAAGTGCATAAATCAACTCAGTTGATTCGGCACTACAAGAGCCAAGAGCATGGGTCTCCAAATTTCGTAGCAGCTATTTATAACCATATTTACTGTGGAAAAGGGGCTGCAATACATGTCATGTTGATATGATTTCGGTTTGCATCCATATGAATGGCCATCAAAAACAATTGCTATTTTTAATTACAATCCCCTTCTCCAAACGGATGGATTACTCATTTACCTAGCTCTTATCAACAGCTCTCAATTTCTAATTTACAGTACATGGAGAATGGTGTTATTTCTATAGGAAATAGTGGCCTTTTCCAAATACCCATACTTGATTCCAAAGTAGTGGGCAGTTTGAGTACACAGAAAAAATTAAGTTTCATATTATTTGAAAATGTTGTATACTTTAGATGTCCGGATGTCATACTCATTTTGGCTTTAAAAACTGTAATATCTTATGTTTCACAGTGTCGTGGCTGAATGACGAAATTAATAACATACAGCTGGAGAGTTATACACTGTACCGCCAGGATAGAACAGCAGCCCCTGGTAAGACAAGGGGTGCCAGTCTATGTATATTTGCAAACAACAGCTGGTGCATGATATCTAAAAAAGTTTTGAGGTTATGTTCGCCTGAGGTAGAGTATTTCATGATAAGCTGTAGACCACACAATCTACCTAGAGAGTTTATATCTATATTCTTTGTAGCTATCTATTTATCAACACAAAACAATGCTGGCACTAAGACCACACTCAATGAGCTGTATACAGCGATAAGCAAACAGGAAATTGCTAATCCAGAGGCGGCGCTCCTCGCGGCTGGGGACTTAAATCAGTTTTACCTCATTTCTACCAGCATGTTAAATGTGCAACCAGAGGGAAAATAAACTCTAGACCACCTTTATTCCACACACAGAGACGCGTACAAAGCTCTCCCTCACCCTCCATTTGGAAAATCTAACCATAATTCTATCCTCCTGATTCCTGCTTACAAGCTAACATTAATGCAGGAAGCACCAGTGACTCGGTCAATGAAAAAGTGGTCAGATGAAGCAGATGCTAAGCTACGGGACTGTTTTGCTAGTACAGACTGGAAAATGTTCCGTGATTCTTCCGATGGCATTGAGGAGGACATCACATCAGTCACTGGCTTCATCAATAAGTTAATCGATGACGTTGTCCCCAGTGATTGTACGTACATACCCCAACCAGAAGCTATGGATTACAGGCAACATCCGAACTGACCTAATGGGTAGAGCTGCCGCTTTCAAGGAGCGGGACTCTAACCCGGAAGCTTATAAGAAATCCCGCTATGCCCTCTGACAAACCATCAAACATACAAAGCGTCAATACAGGACAAATATCGAATAGTACGACACCGGCTCTGACGCTTGTCGGATATGGCTGGGCTGCAAACTATGACAGACCACAAAAGGGAAGCACAGATGAGAGCTGCCCAGTGACATGAGCCTACCAGATGAGCTAAATTACTTCTATGCTCGCTTCGAGACAGGTAACGCTGTTCCAGACAACTGTGTGATCCTACTCTCTGCAGCCGATGTGAGTAAGACCTTTAAACAGGGCACCATTGACAAGGCCACAGGGACAGGAGGATTACCAGGACGTGTACCCGAGCATGCGCTGATCAACTGGAAAGTGTTTTCACTGACATTTTCAACCTCTCCCTGTCTGGGTCTGTAATACCAACATGTTTCAAGCAGACCGCCATAGTCCTTGTGGCCAAGAACACTAAGGTAATCTGCCTAAATGACTACCGACCCATAGCACTCACGTCTGTAGCCAGGAAGTGCTTTGAATGGCTGGCCATGGCTCACATCTACACCATTATCACAGAAACCCAATTTGCATACTGCCCCAACAGACGATGCAATCTCTATTGCACTCCACACTGCCCTATCATTACTGGACAAATGGTACACCTATGTGGGAATGCAATTCATTGACTACAGCTCAGCGTTCAACACCACAGTGTTCCCAAAGCAAATCAATAAGCTAATGACACTGGGACTAAACACCTTCCTCTGCAACTGGATCCTGGACTTCCTGACGGGCCTTCCCCAGGTGGTAAGGATAGGTAACAACACATCCGCCACACTGATCTTCAACACGGGGGCCCCTCAGGGGTGTGTGCTCAGTCCCCTCCTGTCCTCCCTGTTCACTCATGACTGCAAGGCCAGTCACGACTCCAACACCATCAACTTTGCCAATGACACAACAGTGGTAGGCCTGATCACCGACAACAACGAGACAGCCTATAGGGAGGAGGTCCGAGACCTGACCGTGTGGTGCCAGGACAACAACCTCTCCCTTAACGTGATCAAGACAAGGAGATGATTGTGGCCTCCGGTAAAAAGAGCACCGAACACGACCTCATTCTCATCAACAGGGCTGTAGTGGAGCAGGTTGAGAGCTTCATGTTCCTTGGCATCCACATCACCGACAAACTGACATGGTCCAAGCACACCAAGACAGTCGTGAGGAGGGCACGACAAAACCTATTCCCCCTCAGGAGTCTGAAAAGATTTGGCATGTGTTCCCAGATCCTCATAAGGTTCTACAGCTGCACCACCGAGAGCATCTTGACTGGTTGCATCACTGCCTGGTATGGCAACTGCTCGGCCTCCGACCACAAGGCACTACAGAGGGTAGTGCGTATGGCCCAGTACATCACTGGGGCAAAGCTTCCTGCCATCCAGGACCTCTATACCAGGCAATGTCAGAGGAAGGCCATACAAATTGCCAAAATCTACAGACACCCTAGTCATAGACTGTTCTCTCTGCTTACCGCATGGCTAGCGGTACCGGAGCGCCAAGTGTAGCTCCTAGAGGCTTCTAAACAGCTTCTAACCCCAAGCCATAAGACTCCTGAACAGCTAATCAAACGGCTACCCAGACTATTTGCATTGCTCCCCCCACACACTTTTTACGCTGCTGCTACTCTCTGTTGTTATCATCTATGCATAGTCACTTTAATAACTCTACCTACATGTACATATTAGCTCGACTAACATTGGCTCTGTAGTGGTACCCTTTGTATATACATGTAGCCTCGCTATTTTTATTTTGATATTTTACTGCTACTCTTTTTTTCTTTTTTTTCTTACAAGCCCTTAACCAGCAATGCAGTTAAGTAAACATTTCACTGTAAAGTCTACACCTGTTGTATTCGGCACATGTGACAAATAAAGTTTGATTCACCATTATTCTACAATGTAGAAAATAGGAAAAATAAAGAAAAACCTTGGAATGAGTAGGTGTGTCTAAACGTTTGACTGGTACTTTATATATTTGCAAAAAATATATATGGGGGATTGGAAGTGATGCAGACAATTACATTGATGGAAGCTACAATTTATCTGCAATATTAAAGCTTTACCTGTACTGATTTGGAGAAGTAATATAATGAGCTAAATAGAAAACACTTAATTTCACAGGTTAAAAAAGGAACAATATAAACTGGTACTTTTTGGGGGTTCAAACCGGTTCAGAACTTTATTTTGCTGGTCAGAACTGTGGAACATAAGAAAAGGTGATTCAGAACTAAATCTAGGCTAATGTTAAATGTGAAGTTGTTGCTCAACAAGAAGCATGTAAACTTGTAGCTAACGTTACTATTCGAACAGTTAAATTAAATGATAGTCCTACTAATGCATGTAGCTTCCTAAAGAAGCAGCAGGCGGCAGATCTGTTTTCAAAGATCAACATTACGATGAAATATAGTCAATCAATTTAAGGAGAATAAAAATTACTTACATTTGAACACCACAGCAGAAGCTTTGCTATTCGCCACCTTCCAAGTAGTTGTGTTGGTTACTTGAAGAGATCTAGCTATCAAAACTTGCAGCCTCCCTGTTCCAATGCTACATGCATTGTGTGTGTGAAATTCCCGAAAAGTATGCAGCAAATTCCACTAGATGAAAAGACAAGAAGTGTATAACATCCTGGCATTTAAAGCATGCTCGATTTTTGAGAATTCACAAATCATATAAAACGTTCTATTTTTACATACTGGAATGAATCATGGGTGATCACATTGCTTCCCGCTGTACGTTGATTTCAGCAGCATATCCCCATGTCTAATTGACCAGTGGTTGGTTTGATTGAACAACGCCGTAGATGTCGCTGACGAGGGCCTTAAGAGACAAGGTAAGAACATTGACAGCTCCAACCCAAACTGGCAGCATTATTCCAATACAAGTCTGCTGAGAAATGGACTGCGAGTGAAGTATATGAACATTAAGAACATTGCAGAAAGGCTACCATGTGTCATTCTACCGCTGTACCCTCAAAGCAAGTAACAGTACATCCCCAGACAACTCTGTTTTAAGGTGGGGCCAATGCTGGTGCATGCAGTGACACTTCTCTCACATCAAGCGCCAAACAAGTTGGACAGAGTGCAAGTATATTCACATGCTTGAACGTACCTTTGAGAACAGCATACCACCTGTTATGGTTTCACAGACACAGGCCAAGGTGCCATCTTTCCCCGCCCAGCCGTTCAGGTGTAGGGAATGCAGGGTTTGTGGCTCACTCCATTGTGATTCACTGTAGACATGACAACCTGTGCCTCTGTTGCTTTTACCAAGATCATTGGACGTCAAAATGTCCAAAACAGGGGGAATGCTATGCCAATCCCGGTGGTGAGAGACGCCCAACATGGCAGCAACCGTTAATTAAGGCTAGGCATCCCACTAACGGGCGCGCAATTCAAATAAATAATAATTAAAATTATGGACATTGAACATTTATGTACATACAAGTGTCTTATATCAGTTAAAAGCTTAAAATCTTGTTAATCTAACTGCACTATCTATTTACAGTAGGCTTTCCCACGAAAGCATGCCATGTGATTGTTTGACGACGGCACCCCACATCAAAATATCTTTCCACCGGCACAGGTTTCATAACTTCACAAATAGCAATTAAATATTCACTTTTTGAAAATCTTCCTCTGATTTGTCATCCAAAGGTTCCCAGCTATAACATGTAGTGTCGTTTTGTTAGATAAAATTCTTCTTTATATCCTAAAACGTCTGTTTAGTTGGCACCATCGATTTGAGTAATCCACTCGTTCAATATACAGAGATAGGAATCCGTAAATGTACCCTTAAACTTTGTTTCAACAGGTCAAACTATGTTTCTATTTAATCCTCAAATACCCTAAAATGTAATTAAACTATAATACTTCAATGCTAGCAGGTGCGCCTCCTCTTCATCGCACACGCATAAACAAATTTCCAAGTCTGTGTCCCTATAGTAAAACAAATTTTTCTTACTCGTTTTGAAAGAAACAAGCCTGAAACCTTGATCAAAGACTACTGACACCCAGTGGAAGCCATATGAATTGCATACTGGGAACTAGATTTAATTATTTCCCTATACGTTCCATGGGAAGAGCATGGGCTCTCAAAAATATTTCAGGTTCTTTTTTCTTTGGATTTTCTCCTATCTACATTATTGTAACATTTCTACAATCTTTAGAGTGTTTTCTTTCCAATGGTACGAATTATATGCATATCCGGGCTTCAGGGCCTGAGCAACAGGCAGTTTACTTTGGGCACGTCAGGCGGAAACTGAAAAAATAGACCATAGCCTGAAGAAGTTTTAACCTATTTTTTTTTTATATTTCACCTGGTATGGTTCCCAATCAGAGTCAGCTGTCAATTGTTGTCTCTGATTGGGGATCATATTTAGGTAGCCTTTTCACACCTGTTGTTTGTGGGATCTTGTTTTTGTATTGTTGCTTTTGAGCCCAACAAGGTTGTACGTTTGTTTGTTTGGCTTTATTGTTTTGTTGCTTGTTCACATTCAAATAAATTATGATAAACCCAAATCACGCTGCGCCTTGGTCTATCCATTTCGGCGAGCATTACATTACCGGACTGCCACAGCAACAGGACCAAATCCTCCTGTGACAAGATGATGCAGGAGTTCTAAAATTTGCAGATAGAATGACCTATTTTTATTTTGTAACAATTTGGCAGTAAGTTATTTTATGTACGCTCGCCATAACCTTGTAAATAATGATGTTGTCGTGGGTCTATTTTGCTGTCATAATGAATTAAAAGTAGCCAAAGTTGGTCACAGAAAAAGGTGTGACCATCATTTACCTCATTAAGTGCAACATATGTTGTTTGTATTGAGTTGATCAGGCTATTGATTGTGGCCTGTGCAATGTTTCCCACTCCTCTTCAATGGCTGTGCGAAGTTCCTGTATATTGTCGGAATCTGGAACACACCGTTGTACACATCGATCCAGAGCATCCCAAGCATCTCAATGGGTGATAGGTCTGGTGAGTATGCAGGTCCAGTATGCAGGAAATTTTCAGCTTCCAGGAATTGTGTACAGATCCTTTCAACATGGGACTGTCCATTATCATGCTGAAACATGAGCAGATGGCAGCAGATGAATGGCACGACAATGGGCTTCAGGATCTCATCACAGTATCTCTGTCCATTCACTTTTTTATCCTTTATTTAACTAGGCAAGTCAGTTAAGAATATTCTTATTTACAATGACAGCCTAGGAAGAATGGGTTAACCACTTCAGCCCAGGACCTACATATCCGTCTTCTTCACCTGTGGGATCATCTGAGACCAGCCACGCGGACAGCTGATGAAACTGTAGGTTTGTGCAACGAAAGTTTCTGACAGTTTATGCAGAAATTCTATCTCAGGGAAGCGCATCTGCGAGGGTCTTGACCTGATTGCAGTTCGGCGTCGTAACTGACTTCAGTGGGTACATGCTCATCTTCGATAGAGGGCACGCTGGACTAATGTGCTCTTCAGATGAATTCCGGTTTCATCTGTACCAGGAAGACGTATGGCAGTGTGTGGGCGAGCGGTTTGCGGATGTCACCATGGTGATGGTGGGGTTGTGGTATTGGCAATGAACACAATTGCATTTTATCGAGGGCAATTTGGGGTGACAGGTAGCCTAATGGTTAGAGCGTTGGGCCAGTAACCGAAGGGTTCCTAGATCGAATCCCTGAGTTGACAGGGTCAAATTCTGTCGTTCTGCCCCTGAACAAGGCAGTTAAACAACGTTGGAGGCACCTTATGGTAGAGCAACAAACATTTAATTCTCTGGCAGCAGCTCTGGTGGACATTCCTGCAGTTAACATGCCAATTGCACGCTCCCTCAAAACATGAGACATCTGTGCGTGACAAAACTGCACATTTTAGAGTGGCCTTTTATCCCCAGCCCAAGGTGCTCCTGTGTAATGACCATGCTGTCAGCTGGATGGCTTATCTTGACAAAGGAGATATGCTCACCAACAGGGATGTAAATGAATTTGTGCACATAATTTGAGAGAAATTAGGTTTTTGTGCATATGGAACATTTCTGTGATCTTTTTTTTCCATTCATGAAACATGGGACCAACACTTTACATGTTGCGTTTATATTTCTGTTCATTGTAGTTTCTACTTGAATGGTTACAACCTGAATGGGTCTAGCTAGTTTCATTGCACACAACCTTTTATGGTGAAAGTAATGGTAAGCTGCACTCGTTATTGTTTGATCTTGGCACTCCAATTTAAAAAAAAGTATGTGGCAGTCTAGCGATCTACAGAAAATTGACACAACTCTACTTTTGCTCATGTTTTGGTTGTTGCATTTCAGTTAAACTCCCCCACCAGAGTCAGGGGCTGCCACTCCATCACCCCAGCATCTCCTCCTCTGCCTCGCAGAAGGGTACATATCTGGAGGCGGGAGAAGGTGATTGCCAGGGAGGCATGCCTTAGGGCCATTGTTGAGGCCATGATTAATTACGAAGTAGTTTTATGTAAATTGTATGTATTTTATTTGTAGCTATTCATTTTTTGGTAAAGTCTATTCAATTTTCCAAATGTTTTCAAACCCAGTGTATTCATTTTTTGTCATTGAGAAGCTTTCCTTTTTTTAATAAATATTTTCTTTGATACCGTTACATCTAATGTTGGTGTGTTTTTACTTTTTTTAAATTTACTTTAACATTCAAAAATAGGCTCATGCATCTGAAGCCTGCACTCTGGTCTTGCTAGTATCACTTTTTTTTCCACTGAGCTATTTGAATTTTAGGACCCCTTTCAGTATAATAAATTTTATTATTTGATATATTATTGAATTTGACCTATACTACTGTAGCCTACAGAAACGCATTGAATAACACATTCATAAATGGCGAAAAAAGAATGATGAGGAATAAGGATTTGAAGTGTCTGTCCTATATCTAGGAGATATAAGAAGGCTCAGGAATTATATTTTGGGACACATATTTAACCCCTTATTTTTGTTGCCACAAAGCTAACTCCATACCTGCACTCATTTGTATGGGTTACCTTCAGACTAGTCCCATGACACTTGTGGGGGTCGTAGAGTGTAACGGAGAACATCATGTTCATGAGTGTCTCGCCTTTCCACAGTCGGGCCATAGTTTGTAGTCAAAACGGTTCAGACGCTAATGACGAATTCGTAACAAGACCGTTTTGGTCTGACAAACACCGCTATAGCTATAGCTCAGCCTTCTGCATTTGCAGTGGAAGAAGACTAACAAAGGTGAAAGTGGTAGATTGAGACGCAGCCTATGCAATAAAACATATCTCTATCTTAAACCGGTGGATTTGGATAGGAATTGTTTTATTTTATGGATTAAAATATAGAGTACGTGTGTGCGTTTGTGCCTGTATATACATTTTGGAATGAGTGTTTGTATGACCATGGGACTGCACAGTTTGTGTTGGCTTGGTACCCTGTGGCTCCCTACGTCTCCTGGCATTGACTGTGAGCTTGGCTTCAACTGTACTCTGTGGTACTCTATGAGAGCAATGAGGCTCTGAGCTCTAAGACCTCCATAGGAAGCCATATTCGTACCCCGAGGCCTATAGCCATGGTGCTACACTGATGTGAGAACCCCCATGAGACAATCAACCAAGAGGAATGATCGAAAGCCCTTACTATGTGTGTTGGAGTTTGTTTTTTATGAGATTTGTCCTTGGCACATCTGAGACAATTGATAATTGATGTAGTTCAGGTGCCCAGAAGCACTACCACCATATATCAACGGTAGCAATAGCATTTCAATTTAAAGTATCTGTCATCCGTACCTGCAGCTCTTTTTCACAGTACTCCCCCAGTATTCCACTAGAAGTGTATAGTCCCTCCCTTTAATTGGCAAGAGAAATAATAGACCGAAGCTCCAGAAATCAGACCGCTAGCCAGGTCTACACTGTGCTGCTTTAAATTAGGTAGAGGAGGTGGTGCACTGGGTCCTGTAACCGACCTGTGTCCCCCCTGTCCCTTCTCCTGGAGATTTGTAGCAGGCTGGGCCAAGCGGTGCGAGGCCCCAGATATCTGGCAGCGGATCACACAGATGGGTCAGACTGAGCCAGCTGAACCCACAGGCAGCTGGGAGAGGACAGGATACTTCCTATCCACAGGCCTCACCGACGCACCACACTGGGCTGTGGCAGGATGGCTTCCAACAGGAGAGAGGGAATTAACAGGACACAAAAGATGAGAGAGAATAGAGGGGTGAAGAAAGAAGTGTGAGAGAATTTTGAAGGGATAGAGGAGTGAACAAGAGATCTCCAGAGGAGGATAGAGGTAAGGAAAGATACAAGTAGCTGGATGGAGAGTACACTAAGGCTGCATTTTAATATTTTTTTCACAAATTGGGCTTTTGACCAAACAGATCAGCTCTGAAAAAGATCAATGAGTGGAAAAACTGTCTGAATTGGGCTGCCACTGTAAATGCAGTCTAAGAGCAGTATAATAGGAGCAGTTGCAAAAACAATTACAGGCACTGTGGTGATAATGGATTAGGAGGAAAAGGAAAGTGAGGTGATCATTATTATGACTGCTGGGGGATAATGTAGAATAGAAAATACTGGTTAGTGGTAAACAGTCAGGCTTCACGGAAATGCAGCTGCATTTGTACATTTTCAAAGGAATGTAGAGTCAACACATTTTCTGTTTTATAGTATGTGTCCAAATGTATGATTCTGAGAGCAATGTTTATGATGAAGACAGGACACAGTCCAAACACTTGATTACACTATGATGCCTTATTTAGTGAGTGATAAATCATACACGTACATGGAATTCATCATGGAGATTGTGCATTATTTAACCGGCAAATTTAAAACTCTTAAGTAGTGTAAGGACAATTTTGATAAGCCTCCTTGTGGGGGTGTTATTCATAGCTAGAGATAGAGACACAGAGTGCTTTATACCTTTTAATTTAATTTCCATCTCTTCATTTCAATTAAAAGTTACAAGCTTGTCAGAGAAATACGTATTCTATTTGCATTGATGATTTGTTATTCCCAGACTGCAGTTATGTAATTAGTTGTATGAATTACCAATCTCTGGAGTGTGAGGGTGGCTATTGTCTGTCTAAAGCTGTGTTCTGAATTCACCTAAATTACCATCCAAAAGAGCAATTGTCCAATAACTATGCTTCAAATCTTGATTATATACATTGTGACAATTAACGAAACATCATGTGAATGTCTACAGGTATTCAGATAAGCATGAAATTCCTTTTTTTCATCCTATTTATAGAATATCGTGGAATTATCGGCCTATACCAATATAGCGTTAAGACCATCACCTGATAATATCGGTGAACCGATATACAGTGCATTCGGAAATTATTCACACCCTTCGACTTTTTCCACATTTTATTACGTTACAGCCTTATTCTAAAATTGATTAATTTAATGGTTTTCCTCATCAGTCTACACACAATACCCCATAATGACAAAGTGAAAGGTTTTCAGAAATGTTTGCAAATGTATAAAAAATAAATACATACCTTATTTACATAATTATTCAGACCCTTTGCTATGAGACTCTAAATTGAGCTCAGGTGCATCCTGTTTCCATTGATAATCCTTGATGTTTCTGCAACTTGATTGGAGTCCACCTGTGGTAAATTCAAATGATTGGATATTATTTGGAAAGACTCACACCTGTCTATATAAGGTCCCATAGTTGACAGTGCATGTCAGAGTAAAAACCAAGCCAAGCCATCGTCAAATGAATTGTCTGTAGAGCTCCGAGACAGGATTGTGCCTAGGCACAGATCTGGGCAAGGGTACCAAAACATTTCTGCAGCATTGAAGGTCCCCAAGAACACAATAGCCTCCATCATTCTTAAATAAAATAAGTTTGGAACTACCAATACTCTTCGTAGAACTGTCCGCCCGGCCAAACTAAGCAATCGGGGGAGAAGGGCCTTGGTCAGGGAGGTGACCAAGAACCCGATAGTCACTCTGACAGAGCTCCAGAGTTCTTTTGTGGAGATTGGAGAACCTTCCAGAAGGACAACCATCTTTGTAGCTCTCCACCAATCACACCTTTAGGGGAGAGTGGCCAGAAGGAAGCCACTGCTCAGTAAAAGGCACGTGACAGCCAGCTTGAAAAATTGCCAAAAGGCACCTAAAGGACTTTCAGACCATGACAAACAAGATTCTCTGGTCTGATGAAATCAAGATTGAACACTTTGGCATCCAACCTGGATTGAACGCTCCCCATCCAACCTGACAGAGCTTGAGAGGATCTGCAGAGAACAATGGAAGAAACTCCCCAAATACAGGTGTGCCAAGCTTGTACCATCATGGGGCGGCAGGTAGCCTAGTGGTTAGATCATTGGGTCCATAACTGAAAAGAACTCAGATCAAACCCCCGAGCTGACAAGGTAAAAATCTGTCATTCTGCCACTGAACAAGGCAGTAAACTCACTGTTCCTAGGCCATTTTTGTGAATAAGAATTTGTTCTTGACTGACTTGCCTAGTTAAATAAACTTGTTAGGGTTCAGGCTCCATTTCCGCCTGAATGACATGCCTAAAGCAAACTGCCTGTAGCTCAGGCCCTGAAGCCAGGATATGCATATTATTGGTACCATTTGAAAGAAAACACTTTGAAGTTTGTAGAAATGTTAAAATAATGTAGGAGAACATGACACAATACATATGGTTGGAGAACATCCAAAGAAAACCAACCGTAAATATTTGTTTTGTAGAGACCATCCTCTTAGAAACCATCCTCATATTGTAAAATAGCTCCCTGGATGCAATTCCTATGGCTTCCACAGGGTGTCAACGTTTCAGGCTTGTAACTTCAAAAACTATAAAAAAATAAGAGTTTTTGTATGAAGACACAGTCTTGAAAATCCGTGTTATCGCCCGCCATAGGAATTGCTTCCATGGGGCGGCAGGTAGCCTAATGGTTAGAGCGTTGGACTAGTAACTGAAAGGCTGCAAGATCAAATCCCCGAGCTGACAAGGTCGTTCTGCCCCTGATCAAGGCAGTTAACCCACTGTTCTTAGGCCCCCTTTGGAAATTAGAATTTGTTCTAAACTGACTTGCCTAGTTAAATAAAGAAAGGTGTAATAAAAATTATGAAGTTGCGTACCTGCTAAAATTGGTTTCCTATTGGCAATTAGAGTAATGATTTATTTTGTCTGCAGTCAAATTTTAAAGTCATTTGATAACATTTCAGTTCTCAGAAAGTTTGAAAAACAGCTATAACTAGCTACTAACTTTAGTAAGGGAATACCCCCTGAAGTGGACAAAAATGGATGGGAAGTCATTGGCATCGGACAAACCATATACACATTGGCCAATACCACCCAATTCGGCGTTGATTCGTGCAAAGTGTATTGCAACTGCCATATGGCGATTGCCTATTGTAACACTTTAAAAATTCAACAGGTGGCGAATCGCTCCACCATGGTTTTTCATATTGGAAAATGGCACCCAAGTCAACATCCAAAAGCAAAATTTTGAAAAAATGATTTTTTGTCAAAAACTTATCACCCCTTAAAAAAGTGCTTTCTGGACCGTTTTTCGAAATTCTTTCGATTTTTTTGTCAATTACACATGTGTAAGAACTGTATGAATATACTTTTGTCCAATTTTATCATCATATTTTTTTTTTTTTACATGGGCATAAGTAATATGTTTTGTCCATTTTCAATATGATTTCATAGGAAGTCAAAAGTCAAAAGTCAAAAATGTCAAAATTTTGTAAAAAACTTCACACACCCTTAAAAAAGTGCTTTCTGGACCGTTTTTTGTAATTTTGTGTCAATTACACACGTATAAGAACTGTATCAACATACTTTAGTTGTATTTTACCATATGAAATTTGACATGCTCAAAAATGCAAAATTGACTGGCCTGATGAACACAGGATGGCCGAGCAGTGATAGTTGTTCCTTTCCATCACTCGTTGTGTTGATTTCATCATGTCCATTTGGTGATGTCTTTTCACATACAATCATATTGCAAGTGCACGTGCATTTGCAATATGGTTCAATGGGCATTTACCATATGAAATTTGACATGCTCAAAAATCATGCAGAAATGCAAAATTGACTGGCCAGATGAACTCGGGATGGCCTGGCAGTGATAGTTGCTCCTTTCCATCGCTCGTTGTGTTGACTTCATCCTGTCCATTTTGTGATGTCTTTTCACATACAATCATATTGCAAGTGCACGTGCATTTGCAATATGGTTCAATGGGCATTTACCATATGAAATTTGACATGCTCAAAAATGCAAAATTGACTGGCCTGATGAACACAGGATGGCCGAGCAGTGATAGTTGTTCCTTTCCATCACTCGTTGTGTTGATTTCATCATGTCCATTTGGTGGTGTTTTTTCACTATAGAATCATATTGCAAATGCACGTGCGTTGTTGTGCAACTGGTAACCCAAAAATAAAAATATGGTTGTAAATGCATTTACCGGGACTCCTATTGTCCATGCCCGCTATGGGAGTACCCTGCTACGGCCCTCTATCCATGGGGGCCGTCCTGAGTGCTTTATGGACTGTTTAAAATAGGCACCTGGTAACCCAAAAATAAAAATATGGTTGTAAAATGCATTTACCGGTAATTCTGATATTAATGCCCGCTATGGGAACACAGGATGGCCGGGCAGTGATAGTTGTTCCTTTCCATCACTCGTTGTGTTGATTTCATCATGTCCATTTGGTGATGTTTTTTCACTATTGAATCATATTGCAAATGCAGGTGCATTGTTGTGCAACTGGTAACCCAAAAATAAAAATATGGTGATTTCATTATGTCCATTTGTTTATGTTTTCTTACTTTTGCAAAGTCACTGTGCATTTGCAATATGGTTCAATGGGCAGGTACCATCACGAATTTGTCATGCTATAAAAATGCTGCAGGAATGTGAAATTGATTGCCCCGATGAACACAGGATGGCCGAGCAGTGATAGTTGTTCCTTTCCATCACTCGTTGTGTTGATTTCATCATGTCCATTTGGTGATGTCTTTTCACATACAATCATATTGCAAGTGCACGTGCATTTGCAATATGGTTCAATGGGCATTTACCATATGAAATTTGACATGCTCAAAAATCATGCAGAAATGCAAAATTGACTGGCCAGATGAACTCGGGATGGCCTGGCAGTGATAGTTGCTCCTTTCCATCGCTCGTTGTGTTGACTTCATCCTGTCCATTTTGTGATGTCTTTTCACATACAATCATATTGCCACTTGCAATATGGTTCAATGGGCATTTACCATATGAAATTTGACATGCTCAAAAATGCAAAATTGACTGGCCTGATGAACACAGGATGGCCGAGCAGTGATAGTTGTTCCTTTCCATCACTCGTTGTGTTGATTTCATCATGTCCATTTGGTGATGTCTTTTCACATACAATCATATTGCAAGTGCACGTGCATTTGCAATATGGTTCAATGGGCATTTACCATATGAAATTTGACATGCTCAAAAATCCTGCAGAAATGCAAAATTGACTGGCCAGATGAACTCGGGATGGCCTGGCAGTGATAGTTGCTCCTTTCCATCGCTCGTTGTGTTGACTTCATCCTGTCCATTTTGTGATGTCTTTTCACATACAATCATATTGCAAGTGCACGTGCATTTGCAATATGGTTCAATGGGCATTTACCATATGAAATTTGACATGCTCAAAAATGCAAAATTGACTGGCCTGATGAACACAGGATGGCCGAGCAGTGATAGTTGTTCCTTTCCATCACTCGTTGTGTTGATTTCATCATGTCCATTTGGTGATGTCTTTTCACATACAATCATATTGCAAGTGCACGTGCATTTGCAATATGGTTCAATGGGCATTTACCATATGAAATTTGACATGCTCAAAAATCATGCAAAAATGCAAAATTGACTGGCCAGATGAACTCGGGATGGCCTGGCAGTGATAGTTGCTCCTTTCCATCGCTCGTTGTGTTGACTTCATCCTGTCCATTTTGTGATGTCTTTTCACATACAATCATATTGCAAGTGCACGTGCATTTGCAATATGGTTCAATGGGCATTTACCATATGAAATTTGACATGCTCAAAAATGCTAAATTGACTGGCCTGATGAACACAGGATGGCCGAGCAGTGATAGTTGTTCCTTTCCATCACTCGTTGTGTTGATTTCATCAAGTCCATTTGGTGGTGTTTTTTCACTATAGAATCATATTGCAAATGCACGTGCATTGTTGTGCAACTGGTAACCCAAAAATAAAAATATGGTTGTAAATGCATTTACCGGGACTCCTATTGTCCATGCCCGCTATGGGAGTACCCTACTACGACCCTCTATCCATGGGGGCCGCCCTGAGTGCTTTATGGACTGTTTAAAATAGGCACCTGGTAACCCAAAAATAAAAATATGGTTGTAAAATGCAAGCGAGCTACGGTCAAGCGGGATATCTCGTTGAACTCGGCACGGCCTAGGGATTATGGTAATGCCATTGCCTGCTCTCTGTGTCTTTAAGCACCGCACTTTGTCACTCCATCCTTGCTGTGTGTGTGTGTGAGAGCTTTTCTTTGACATCTGTTGGGAGAAATGACTGACTTACAGTTTATGGGGATTGCCTAATCACACATATGAAGTTTTGAAAAGATCTGACCTTTTTAACCCTTGGAAACTGCCACTATGACATCATTTAAGGCACTTCCGGTTGGCACAGGAAGCTATAAATAAACCCATATCCTGATTGGGGTATGCCTTTACAGAATCCTGAGTTTTAAGTCTTTACGTTAAGAACTGAGTTATTTACAGAGGGTTTAGTGAGTGTGTGTTATTTCAGAAAATCATAGAAAATCACAGAAATCTCGCAGAGCTCCGCAGCACACTTTAAAAAGATTCGTAAGAACACCCTGCAACTAGATCTGTAACCGTTGAAAAAAAAAAAAACACCTATCCGTGAACATCACCAATCTGTCATTGTACGATTTCTCTTAAAATGACGATAGATAAATGGCTGGTTCTTTTTTTATTGACACCGGAGGCTCCTTGACTTTGACATGAAGTGGAAAAATAATTTCTCTATTTTCATTTTGGACCTTTAATCCCAGATAAATGGCCATAACTCAAAAACCGTTGAGGCCTGGACGCCATCTTGTTCGGGGCCAACTGCCCATTATGCCAAACCTACGCTCACCGAGTTTCGGCTTCGAAATATTTTCCGTTTTCGAGATAAGGCCCCGTCGTGAATCGTGATGTTTTGTCCGATAGCAATATGATTGCTTATGCCCCCCTGTGGGATATTCTGGGACAGTGGAAAAATGACCAAAATCTTATTATTTTTGTGAAACGGAAACCGAATGTCCGACAAAGTTCATTTGATGACTTCCTGGTAGGTCCGGCCCTGCCGCTCGGCCCGACGCCGTCCGCGAATTTTAAAAACGTTTTCGGACGTCTAGTAAGGGACCGTACATTTGCAATGTGGACTTTCTCACTAACCATACGGCAAATGCCGAAATGTTCCCTTAAGGTATGCTATTACTTTGAAGAAATTAAATGATGAAGACATACACTAGAACTCCAGGGAATAATGTTAAGTACAGATGTAATCCATGCCACTTTAGAATATACCAGTAAGGTTTATGCTGCCCTCGGGTGACAAATAAACAAATCCATTCCACATGGACTGAGTCTAAACATTTCAGTCGTAGTGCTTTGTGTGACACTGAAACAGTGTTTGCTCTTGTTTGTCTCCTGGGGACTTGGGTGTGTGTGTGTGTGTTGGGACCTGTGTTGTATTTTGTCATATAATAGAACATCGCCAGCACAAATGTCAGGAGAGATTGAGATTGACATTCTGCCTGCCAAGGAGTGAGAGAAGAGGCAGCACATTAAAACAGCACTAAAGGTTAGGAGTCAACTGGGGAATATTGGAGAAACAAACATACTGGAACAGCTAGCTGCTTGTTGCCTGATGAGGACAGGGAGGGAGAGAGAGGGGGAGAAGGAATAGATAGGGAGAGAAAGAGGGTAGGGGAGAGATGTGCCATTCAAGTCCCCAAATTGGATTTTTAAAAAGTGCTGTGTAGATCTGGAGCCATGCTTTGATCAGCAGGGCCAAGTGGGAATGTCCCAGGGTGTCTATTATTAAAAGGTCTATAAAGGACCTCATTACAGCTTCGATGGATATGGAAAGGTGACTAGATGTTTGATAGATAGTTAATCCAGGGAAATAACTACTTTAAGGTCTGTCAGTGAAAGACAAATGGAAAACTGCCCATGTACTATCCCAATTTAAAATGGCACCTTGTGCATTCTACTATAACTATGCTCAAAAGCAGTAAGTTGAAAGCCCAACTCAGTGGCCACTCAGTGGTTATTGTATGATGTTTTCCCATTAACCCAAACAGTGTAGAATAATGGCTGGCTGAAGGGGGTGGGCCACATAAGCTCCATGTTAAATTTGCTCTCATGTATTGTCCTGCTTGATAAAAATGCATACAGTTACATGTTTTTGTGGCTATTGTAATTTGCTCTAAGGAAAACACCCTCTAAACTCAGAATAACACCTGGCTGGAGGGGTGGGTGGGCCAGCCATCTGATATTGTTAAAAATGTAGTTGTAGAAACATTAGGAAATCTTAATGCATCTTGGAAATATAGACCCACAGAAAAAGAAGTTGGTAACATCAACTATAAATATTTATGACGAATGTTTGTAAACAACAGGTGTAGACTAACAGTGAAATGCTTAAAACTGGTTGAGGATAGGGGGCAGTATTTTCACTTTGGATGAATTGCGTGCCCATAGTGAACTGCATCCTACTCTGTCCTAGATTGCTAATATATGCATAGTATTGTTATTATTGGATAGAAAACACTCTGAAGTTTCTAAAATTCTAAAACTGTTTGAATTATGTCTGTGAGTATAAGAGAACTCATAGGGCAGGCAATCTTCCAAACAAGAAGTGCATTTCTGAATGTGGGTATCAAATCAAATCAAATCAAATTTATTTATATAGCCCTTCGTACATCAGCTGATATCTCAAAGTGCTGTACAGAAACCCAGCCTAAAACCCCAAACAGCAAGCAATGCAGGTGTAGAAGCACGGTGGCTAGGAAAAACTCCCTAGAAAGGCCAAAACCTAGGAAGAAACCTAGAGAGGAACCAGGCTATGTGGGGTGGCCAGTCCTCTTCTGGCTGTGCCGGGTGGAGATTATAACAGAACATGGCCAAGATGTTCAAATGTTCATAAATGACCAGTATGGTTGAATAATAATAAGGCAGAACAGTTGAAACTGGAGCAGCAGCACGGTCAGGTGGACTGGGGACAGCAAGGAGTCATCATGTCAGGTAGTCCTGGAGCTCAGGTCCTAGGGCTCAGGTCCTCCGAGAGAGAGAAAGAAAGAGAGAAGGAGAGAATTAGAGAACGCACACTTAGATTCACACAGGACACCGAATAGGACAGGAGAAGTACTCCAGATATAACAAACTGACCCCAGCCCCCCGACACATAAACTACTGCAGCATAAATACTGGAGGCTGAGACAGGAGGGGTCAGGAGACACTGTGGCCCCATCCGAGGTCACCCCGGACAGGGCCAAACAGGAAGGATATAACCCCACCCACTTTGCCAAAGCACAGCCCCCACACAGCCCCCACACCACTAGAGGGATATCTTCAACCACCAACTTACCATCCTGAGACAAGGCTGAGTATAGCCCACAAAGATCTCCGCCACGGTAAACTTTGATGTCATCGCCCCTTCCTTTCCCAACAAGATATGGATCTGGTAGCACTTCCTATGCCTTCCACTAGATGTCCTTATTCAGTAGAATGTGGAATGGAGCTTTTGATGTGAACTTTGACCGAATGGGAGGGTTAGGTAGTCACGGGAGTCACGGTCTTGGCAGAATACAATTCCCCTGTGGCGCATTTCTCGGTATCTTTTTGAAGTTTTCGTGTGAGTTGTCCTGGACCAGCGTCAGCTTTTGGGCACGTGAGCTGAAAGTGCTAGCAAATGCAACTAATTGGACACTAGTATTGGACATTATGGAACAAAACAACGATTTATTGTGGAACTAGAACTCCTTGCACTGCATTCTGATGAAAGATCATCAAAGGTAAGGGAATATTTATGATGTAATTTCATATTTCTGTTGACTTCAACATGGCGGAGAAATACTTTTACGTCTGAGCGCTGTCTCAGATTATTGCATGGTAGGCTTTTTCCGTAACGTTTTTAAAAAATCTGACACAGCGGTTGCATTAAGAACCAGTGTATCTTTCTAACTGTATGTAAAACATGTATCTTTAGTCAAAGTTTATGATGAGTATTTCTGTTATCTGGCGTAGCTTTCTATAATTTCTCCGGACATTTTTGATAATTTTATGAACATGGCGTCAATGTAAACCATGATTTATGGATATAAAATGCATATTATTGAACAAAACAAATGTACTGTGTAACATGTCATATGACTGTCATCATCAAGATTTTCAAAAGGTTAGTCAATGATTTATTTTTTAATCCTGCTTTTATAATTTTATATTTTCTGGGACAAAATGGCTGCCTCTTGTCTTTGTTTCGGTGGTGGTCTAATATAAATATGTGCTGTGTTTTCGCCGTAAAACATTTAAAAAATCTGACATGCTGGGTAGATGAACAAGGTGTATATCTTTCATTTGAGGTATTGGACTTGTTAATGTGTGGAGGTTAAATATTTCTAAGAACATATTTGCATTCCCTGCGACACCGTTTCAGCTGAACGGGGGGGGAGGGGGCGTTCCCTGAGAGGGACCCCTCGCTTTAACAGGTTTTTAATAGTTATCTGTAGGAGCCAGATGGCTTTGGAATGTGCTGGGTAGAGGGGAGGCAGTTACAGGATTGCTATAGGTGATACGGGTGGAGAGTTTTGGATTATGCATCAAGGGGATTGAGGTCAGGTCACCTTAAGGGAGAAGGAATGGTTTATGACCCCATCACTTTGTCTTCCTGTCAAACCATAAAATATGTAAGTGTTGGAAAGAAGGAGTGTATTAAATTGGAGTATATATACTTGTGTTGGTGGAAACATGTTTTGTCTGATGCAGCTGTCTTGACCCTCTGGGAGAATAAACTTGGTTAAGCTGTCATAGTGTCCGTTTATTTTCTTACTCTGAGAATTAGAACCCAACAGTTGGTGTTGTTGACATGATTCACCACCATTTTTAATCAAATCAAAGAGTCCAGATCATTGGAACAGGAGCCGGGACAACAAATAAGGGAGGCACAATTCCTACACCTATTACCACTAATTTTGACATTGTTAGCAATGTGTGTTATTCTTCAATAACACAAACTCCAGGGGGAGAAAAATAGGTTTATTCAGAGAGGACAAATCAAGATGTAATGCTGGGAGGTAGCTGTTCAGATGTCCCCTGTACTTAGCGTTTCCCCACCGAACAAATGAACAGGATTCCATTTATAACCCCCAACCCAAGCCTGGGGTTGACCAATCATAGGTCCTTGCAGTACAACTTGGCCAATGGCCAAATAACTCGTTTCCTGCTCCCGACTCAATGTACAGACCAATGACAACGTGACACACGTTGCTCTGAATTCAAAAGTGACATTCCACACATTCTGAACAGATGTTGAACTGAAACCCAACTCCTATTAACAATTCGCTATTGACCATTAGTACTCGTGTTTAGTCCTCTCATCCTCTGTGTTGTGTATTTATCTTCCAAGTAATATTACACTTCCCATTTTAAAAATATATATACTTAAATGTATTTTTAGTCATGAAAAAATAAACATTATCAGTAAGCATAAAATCATTCACATTAAACACCTTGCATTTCTATAAAACACAAAGGGCATATTCTACTTACTGTTGCAATAAGAAAGATTTCACACACAGTTATAAACGAGTGTGATATCACATCTGAGAGAGCATGGTTCGTTACAGCACCGAGAACAGTTACCACGGGCACATTGACCACAATCATGAGGCTTGGTGTGATGATGAAGACCTTTATGATAAACACCATATTCTTGTGAACACCACTGACACTCATCTCCTAAGGGACACAGTTGATAAATCTTATGATATCCACTATCACTTTCAGTGCCTTACAAAAGTATTCATCCCCTTGGCGTTGTTTCCCTATTTTGTTGCATTATAAGCTGTAATTAGCTTTTTATTTGGATTTCATGTAATGGACATGTAATGCACAAAATAGTCCAAATTGGTGAAGAGAAAATAAGTACTTTTTTCAAAAAATGTACAACAATTCTAAACAGAAAAATGGTGCGTGCATATGTATTCACCCACTTTGCAATGAAGCTCATAAATAAGATCTGGTGCAACCAAATAACTTCAGAAGTCACATAATTAGTTAAATAAAGTCCACCTGTGTGCAATCTAAATGTCACATGATCTCAGTGTATATATATATATATATATATATATATATATATATATATATATATATATATATATATATATATATATATATATATATATATATATATATATATATATATATATATATATATACACACATACACACACCTGTTCTAAAAGGCTCCAGAGTCTGCAACATCACTAAGCAAGGGGCACCATGAAGACCAACGAGCTCTCCAAACAGGTCAGGGACAAAGTACAGATCAAATCAAATGTATTTATATAGCCCTTCGTACATTAGCTGATATCTCAAAGTGCTGTACAGAAACCCAGCCTAAAACCCCAAACAGCAAGCAATGCAGGTGTAGAAGCACGGTGGCTAGGAAAAACTCCCTAGAAAGGCCAAAACCTAGGAAGAAACCTAGAGAGGAACCAGGCTATGTGGGGTGGCCAGTCCTCTTCTGGCTGTGCCAGGTGGAGATTATAACAGAACATGGCCAAGATGTTCAAATGTTCATAAATGACCAGCATGGTCGTATAATAATAAGGCAGAACAGTTGAAACTGGAGCAGCAGCACGGTCAGATGGACTGGGGACAGCAAGGAGTCATCATGTCAGGTAGTCCTGGGGCATGGTCCTAGGGCTCAGGTCCTCCGAGAGAGAGAAAAAAAGAGAGAATTAGAGAGAGCATATGTGGGGTGGCCAGTCCTCTTCTGGCTGTGCCGGGTGGAGATTATAACATCATTCAAACAGTTGTAGAAACTTCGAGTGTTTTCTACTATACTATAATGATATGCATATATTAGAATCTGGGACTGACTGAGTAGGAGGCAGTTTACTCTGGGCACTCTTTTCATCCTAAAGTGAAAATGCTGCCCCCTATCCCAAAGAAGATAACCTCTGTGTACTTTTATTTTGCAATGCTCGCACACGTAACTTGTGTGGTGTGGTCAGCATGTTGCTTGATCCTAGATTCAAGTACATTTTGTCTTGAGGAAGGACTTGTTCTACACTTTTGGATGAAAACTGACTCTCTTGCAATGACTCTATGCACACACACTGGACTCTACCCTCACATACAGTAGCTACCACAAATACCCCGTACCCCTGCACATCGACTCGGTACTGGAACTCCCTGTACCATGTTATAACTCCATGTTATTTTTTACTCGTTGTTGTTATTCACTGTATTCCTCGTGTCACTAATTTAAAAAAAGTGTATCTTTATCTTTATTTTCCACAGGCCATCATTGTAAATAAGAATTTGTTCTTAACTGACTTGCATAGTTAAATAAAGATTACACAACTCTGCATTGTTCGAAAATAACCCGGAAGTAAGCATTTCACTGTTTGACACGTATTTAACACCCTTTTGGGGGTAGGCACAAAACTACTGTACCTTTTTATTCTTCCAATAGTTTATTTGGATATTTATTTATTTCAAGAAAAGACTGATTTTCTGGATGTCTCATGGTCTGACAAACATCTCTCAAGCTCTTCCACCTTTCACCGCAGATCTAGTTTAAACTGACAGATTTTGATGTGATTTTTTAAAATTACGTTGACTCACCAGTGCATCAATTGACTCTAGGGGGATCTATAAACTATTTTGCCTTAGTTAAGAACAATTATCATCCACTAGGCTTTGATAAAGTGTAAAATTTCTCCATCCAAATGGAAATACTGTAAGAGTTATTTATTTGTAGGCCAATTAAATCTTGGTCTGATCACATTCTATCTCCTCTCAAAACTTTTTAAAACATTTGATGCCAGAGAGAAAAGACAAAGTTGTCAAGATGACTAGCTTGATTAAGCCTTCTCCATGTACAGTACCAGTCAAAAGTTTGGACAAACCTACTCATTCAAGGTTTTTAAAAAACTTTTTTTTTTTTACTATTTTCTACATTGTAGAATAAAAGTGAAAATATGAAAACTATGAAATAGCATATAGAATCATGTAGTAACCAAAAAAGTGTAAAAATATATATTTATTTTAGATTTTTCAAAGTAGCCACCCTTTGCCTTTGTTGGAGAATAATCAGAATTAGTTGGTAACATAGGTAAGATGTTTTATATTTCATCATATGTTTGTAAGTTACTTCTCATCAGAATGTGTTTGTATAATACTGTGGCGGGGTTGCAGTATCTGTTCTATGTCAAGACTAAGTTACTTGGGCCGGAGAGAGGGGAGAGGTCAAGCGTGTATCTCTTGGCTCCACAATGTCTGTGTGCCAGTCAATGTGTCTCTGTGATCTTGTCAAGATAGGATGGATTTGATATTTAGCTGTTGATATGGAGGATTTGTTTATGGTTCTGAGTTTGAGAAAAGAACATAGTTTAGGAGACAAAGCTGAACGATAAATTATGCCTATGCTGTCTGGCTATGTGTGTCTTTGCTATAAAGGATCTCAGTTGCAATGTGTAAGGGACTCTCAGAGAATTCATTGACAGACACTGAATTGATCTGAGAGTCACCGGGTTGTGATAGAGCTCATATAATTAAAGATGGACTTAGTTATCACAAACTCTGACTTGTGTGTGGTTTGCTCTCATGATTTGGTAAATAGAGGAAATGTCCACGACACCTTGATGACGGCTTTGCACAGTCTTGGCTTGAGGAATGCTTTTCCAACAGTCTTGAAGGATTTCCCACATACGCTAAGCACTTGTTGGCTGCTTTTCCTCCACTACGTGGTCCAACTCATCCCAGACCATCTCAATTGGGTTGAGGTCGGGTGATTGTATTTTATTTAACCAGGTAAGTCAGTACTCTTGCTCTGATTTGTCATCATGAGGGTCCCAGATATAAAAATGTAGCATAGTCTTTTTGATAAAACAATTTTTATCATAAAATGTAGCAACTGGGTTCTACAGTTTGAACCCCTGTTCTATCTGGGGGGCACCAGTTAATCAAGGTAATATGTACATGTCACGCCCTGGTCTAAGTATTTTGTGTTTTTCTTCATGTATTGGGTCAGGCCAGGGTGTGGCATGGGGTTTTTGTATTGTGGTGTGTTTTGTCTTGGGGTTTTGGTGTGTGTGTATTGGGATTGTAGCTAGTGGGGTTATCTAGCAAAGTCTATGGCTGTCTGGAGTGGTTCTCAATCAGAGGCAGGTGTTTATCGTTGTCTCTGATTGGGAACCATATTTAGGCAGCCATATTCTTTGAGTTTGTCGTGGGTGATTGTCCTTAGTGTCCTGATGTCCTTGGTCTGTGTTAGTTTACACAAGTATAGGCTGTTTTGGTTTTCGGTACGTTTATTGTTTTATAGTGTTTGTGTTTATTGTGTTTGTCATTAAACATGAATCGTAATCTACACGCTGCATTTTGGTCCGACTCTCCTTCACCACAAGAGAACCGTTACAGTACATGCAGGTAAAGTGACTGTGCACTCTACCATTTTATTAACTGTTCAGGAGTCTTATGGCTTGGGGGTAAAAGCTGCTAAGAAGCCAGTGACTGATGTGGTGTACTCCTCAATGCCATCGGAAGAATACCAGAACATATTCCAGTCTGTGCTAGCAAAAAAGTTCTGTAGCTTAGCATCTGCATCATCTCACCACCTCCTTATTGAGCGAGTCACTGGTACCACCTGCTTTGTTTTTGCTTGTAAGCAGGAATCAGGAGGATAGAGTTATGGTTAATTTGCCAAATGGAGGGCGAGGGAGAGCTTTGTACGCAACTGTGTGTGGAGTAAAGGTGGTCTAGAGTTTTTTTTTCCCCTCTGGTTGCACATTTAACATGCTGGTACAAATTAGGTAAAAAGTCCACGGCCACTAGGAAGGAGTGTGCCACCTCTGGATTAGCATTTCTTGTTTGTTTATGGCCTTACACAGCTAGTTGAGTTCGGTCTTAGTGCCAGCATCGGTTTGTGGTGGGGAATACACAACTACAAAAAAATAAAGATACACTCTTGGTAATTGGTGTGGTCTACAGCTTATCATGAGATGCTCTACCTCAGACAAGCAAAACCTTGAGACTTTAAAACCTCGTGACTACTGGGCAGTATTTTCATTTTTAGAAAAATAACATTCCCAAAGTAAACGGGATATTTTGTCAGGACAAGATGCTAGAATATGCATATAATTGACAGCTTAGGATAGAAAACACTCTAAAGTAAATCCCTCACTTTCAACTCGTAAAAAAAGCAATTTAAAAAATCTTCCCAATACAAGGTGAGTAATAACTATCCTGATTAAAAGGAAAACACAATAGCACAATTGGTTAGGAGCCCGTAAAATGTCAGCTATCTCCTCTGGCGCCATCCTTACACAGCCTGGAGGTGTGTTGTTTCACTGTCCTGTTGAAAAACAAATTGTAGTCCCACTAAGCAGAAACCAGATGGGATGGAGCATTGTTGCAGAATGCTGGGGTAGGCATGCTGGTTAAGTGTGCACTGAATTCTAAATAAATCAGTGTCACCAGCAAAGCACCTTCACACCACCTCCATGCATCACGGTGGGAAGCACACATGCGGAGATCCGTTCACCTACTCCACATCTCACAAAGACATGGTGGTTGGAACCAAAAATGTCAAATTTGGACTCATCAGACCAAAGGACATTTCTACTGGTCTAATGTTCATTGCTCATGTTTCTTGGCCCAAGCAAGTCTCTTCTTATTGGTGTTATCATGAACCGGCTTGTAGCCCGTAACAAAGAGGGAGACAACGTGTAGATAAGGAATAACAAAAATATATTTATTAACTGAACCTATATTACAATAAACAATGATGTGTGTAGTCAATCAGTAGTGTAAGTGATTAGTTGTGTGCATAGAAGTGATAATGAAGGGTGTTGAAAGGTGCCAAAGCAAAGAAACAAGCAAACCAGCCCTGAAAATGCCACAACCAAAATCCAACAGTGTGTCTGCATGGAGAGAGTCTCCTCTAGGATTGGGGAAAAGGTGTATTTACCGGGCGTAGGTGTGTCCCATTTCATTGACGACCCTCCCAGCCCCGCCCACCGACATCCTAATAAGGAAAACAAGAGCAAAGAAAGAATACGGCAGACAGAGTGGGAGGGTCGTCACACCCCCAACCATATAACCGGGGACCAACAAGGACCCCGGAACACCACACCAATCACACAAACAACAAAATACTGCCCTGGATCCTAGAAGAAGATCCAGCCTGCATCCCAAATTCATGAGGGGTATGTGTTCACGCTTCCACTTGCCCCAGCTATGCTCATCCTTCCCAGACCTCAGTAACCTTTAAGAGGAAAGAAGAAAATGGGAACAGACAGTAGCGACAGAACAGAAAAATACCTAACAAACAGTGGTCAGTCACCTAGACATTCAGGAACAGGGCGCACGAGAGCATGTCAGCAACAAGCTCCAGTGAAAAAGAATGTCTCAGTGTCCTTGTCATTAAAGTTTGGCAACAACTGTAAATTTCCAACAATATCAAATGAGTCTGGGGCACGACCAACAGAGGAGCGACCCATAGGTAAATCTGAGTCACCTTCCCAGAGCAAACGCTCCCCTGAAAGCTTTCCTTCCCTAACCAACTCTAGTCGCTCTTGTTGCAACTTGATTTTAGCTCGCTCCAAATCCTGTTTAACCTGTTTATGACAGCTAGCGGAACCCCCCCCGTAACAGACAGTGAAAGTGCAGGGTGCCAAATTCAAAACAACAAAAATCTCATAATAAAAGTACCTCAAGCGTACAAGTATTTCACACCATTTTAAAGATAAAATTCCCGTTAATCCAGCCACAGTGTCTGATTTCAAAAAGGATTTACAGCGAAAGCACCACAAACGATTGTTAGGTCACCACCAAGTCACAGAAAAACAGCCATTTTTTCCAGCCAAAGAGAGGAGTCACAAAAAAGCAGAAAGAGAGAGAAAATTCATCACTAACCTTTGATGATCTTCATCAGATGACACTCATAGGACTTCATGTTACACAATACATATGTTTTGTTTGATCAAGTTCATATTTATATAAAAAAATCTGAGTTTACATTGGCGCGTTACGTTCAGTAGTTCTAAAACGTGGTGATATTGCAGAGCCACATCAATTTACAGAAATACTCATAATAAACATTGATAAAGATACGACTATTATACATGGAACTTTAGATAAACTTCTCCTTAATGCAACTGCTGTGTCAGATAAAAAAACTTTACTGAGAAAACAAACCATGCAATAATCTGAGTACAGATTAACAAAGCAGCCAAAAAGATACCCGCCATATAGGGTATTCAACATTACTCAGAAATAGCATTTTAAATATTCACCGACCTTTGACCAGTTATTTCTGGTGTTCAAAAGAAAGACTACTAGGATTGCGAGGCCATTGAAACGTAACAGGGAGATGGCCGAGTCCTCGGCAGAGGCTGCCCCAGTGGTAACTTCAAGAACACCACTCCATCAGACTGTCTTTCAATCTTTTTCGACTTTTATAACTAATTTCATCCTTGTAGTGTTCAGCGGTCTTCAACAGCTGTTCTTTAGTACCTAATTCTAACAGTTCTTCTGATGGAAAGCGAAGTATCTTGTCTACATTAGATGCTATAGTCAAGTAAATACAAAAAAAAAAATCTCGCTCGTCCCCTCTGCTGAGCACACCAGCCCGGACCACAACAAGAGAAACACCAATCACACTGATCACCACAGGAGAGAGATGAGATGATATATAAGGAGCTTGCCCAAATCCTACATTAACTCAATCCTATTCTTCGTGCGAATTCGCAGTGGGTAATTACACATTGTAGCCCGCTGGCATGGGAAAAATCCCCAGCAGGCTAGACGATTCCCCCAAGCTACGGATATGCCCCTGAGACAACTGCTCAGTCCACAGACACCACACAAAAATAACCATGCCCAACGTATTTGTCACGCCCTGGCCATAGAGGCTTTTATTCTCTATTTTGGTTAGGCCAGGGTGTGACTAAGCATTCTAGTTTCTTTATTTCTATTTCTATGTTTTGGCTGGGTATGGTTCTCAATCAGGGACAGCTGTCTATCGTTGTCTCTGATTGGGAATCATACTTAGGCAGCCTGTTTTGCCACCTTAGTTGTGGGTAGTTGTTTGTGTTAGTGGCCTGTATAGCCCTAGTCAGCTTCACGTTCCTTTTTGTTGTTTCTTGTTTTGTTGGAGACATTTATAATATTAAAAGAAAATGTACCCTCACCACGCTACACCTTGATCCGGTCATTTCCAAGACGACGTCCGTGACAGAACTACCCACAACAAACGGACCAAGCGACAAGTGACCAAAACATCAGCCAGGAAGCATAGGAACTGAGAAGTGGTCTGTGGTCACCACCTGCAGAACCACTCCTTTATTGGGGGTGTCTTGCTAATTGCCTATAATTTCCACCTGTTGTCTATTCCATTTGCACAACAGCATGTGAAATGTTTTGTCAATCAGTGTTGCTTCCTAAGTGGACAGTTTGATTTCACAGAAGTGTGATTGACTTGGAGTTATATTGTGTTGTTTAAGTGTTGCCTTTATTCTTTTGAGCAGTGTACTTAGGCAGCCTGTTTTGCCACTTTAGTTGTGGGTAGTTGCCTGTATTAGTGGCCTGTAAAGCCCTAGTCAGCTTCACGTTTGTTTTTGTTCTTTCGTTGGCGACATTTATAACATTAAAAGAAAATGTATGTTCACGACGCTGCACTGTGGTCCGGTCATTTCCCTGACGACGTTTGTGACAGTATTCCAAAGTGAAACACGTCACTAAGCCTAACAGGGGAAAAATAAAAGCTATAGCTCCGGGAAGCAAATGACACTACCCTACCCAAATCTCCCACACAGCAGATTGTATTCACCTCAGATGATGTCCCATCAGTGAGTAGAGCAAGAGTTTCCAGGCTGGGCAGGGGCCTGAAAATGAATCAATGTTACTCTCCAATGCAGCACACAAGCAACTATCCACTGCAGTGGCAAGTTTACCAAACAAGTAAAAGGCAACCAACACTGGGCCTACCAAACAATATAATTCAAAAAAGCTGTAACAAAAGATGCAAACAAAGCAACTACAGAGTTTATCAAAACAATAACTCCACATTTTCTCCTAAACATTATTATATTAGTCCTTCATAATGCAACAAAGTGCTATATGCCAAAATGTCGAGGAACCAACCTTATGATCCCCCACTTGTCACAAACCAGCTCGTAGCCCGTAACAAAAAAGGAGACAACGTGCAGATAAGGAATAACAAAAATATATATTAACTGAACCTCTTGATTTAAGTAACCTATATTACAATAAACAATGGTGTGTGTAGTCAATAATCAGAAGTGTAAGTGATTGGTAGCATGCGTGTGACAATGAGGGGTGTTGAAAGGTGCCAAAACAAACAAACCAAACAACAAAAACGCCACAACCAAAAACCACCAGTGTGTCTGCATGGAGAGAGTCTCCTCATTGAATTGGGAAAAGGTGTATTTATCCCCAGCTTCGTCCACCTACATCCTATTAAGGAAAACAAGAGCAAAGAAATAATACGGCAGACAGAGTGGGAGGGTCGTCACAGTGTCCGTTATTAGTGGTTTCTGCAGCAATTTAACCATGAAGGCCTGATTCACGCATTGTCCTCTGAACAGCTGATGTTGATATGTTTCTGTTACTTGAACTCATTTGGGCTGCAATTTCTGAGGCTGGTAACTCTAATGAAGGTATCCTCTGCAGCAGCGGTAACTGGGGCTTCCTTTCCTGTGGCGGTCCTCATGAGAGCCAGTTTGGATTTAGATACAATTTTGTTATAATTAAGGCTTTTAGAGAGGTTTAATGCCTACAACGTTAATAGTTTTAACCATCCAAACTCGTGTTCATCATATAAATATGCCTGTTTAGCTTTATCTGGTTTGCCATTCCAAATGAAATATTGTTTTTCTCAGTAGAGCCATGAATAAATATGTAAACTACAATATCACTAGAGAATTAAATCAGGGTTTATTTTCCCATAGATGGACAGGTGTTTCCCTCCACAGATTCAAGAGCTTAACTATTTTGTTTTCTATCAAAGTTAACTGTTGAAACATCACTGAACTTTTCCGGGATATATACATCAATTTTACCATCCACCCATTTAAATCGGAAGACCAAGTGACAATTTAAAGTTTGGATCTTTTAGATATCTAATCTGTAATATAGTACACTTATCATAGCTGTGTTTTAGTCCAGAGAAACTGAATAAGTTATCCAGGTCCTCAATAAGGTACTTCGAGGTTGGAGATCATTGGCGTACATTGATACATTTGTCTCACATTTTTTGCCCATTAATGTTATAATTAGATCTCATTTTTATAGCCACCAGTTTAATGAACATAATAAATATGTATGGTGACAAGGGAACCTTTAAAAACATTTTTTTATTCTTTGTGACAATTCAAAGTTCTGAGAAGTAACCGTTATTTTACATAAAGGATTGCTGTAGATTACCTTTACCCATCCTATAAAAGATATTCCAAAATCCAAGCATTTAAACAGATTCTGGATGTACTGTATCGTAGGCTTTCTCAAAACCTGCTATAAAGATAATACCTGGTTTCCCTGCATTCTAGTAGTTGTCTAATGTTCATAATCTTTTTGAATGCCAGGGGGTGATAGTTTGTAGAATGACTGCCTCTGCGGTCTATTGACGTACTTAAAACTGTTGTAGGCCCCTACCATTATAATTATTTGTATCTTGGAGATTAATTTAATTATTATAAATATTATCGAAAAAGCTTGGATCGTTATTATTTGATCCATGTAAATTTATAAGTGATATCTGTTTATCATCAAATAGTTTATTCAAAGCAATCCATCTTCTTTCCAAGGTTTATTGTATTGCACCTCAAGTTCAGAAAGAATATGCCTCGTAGAAATATGTTTAACTATTAATTAACAATGCATAATGCAAGTCTTGGCGATATAGGCTCTGCTCTTTTTATGGTAGCTCACTGCCCAAGCAAAACATCCATATAAAATTTAGCCTACGGGCAGTGAGCGTGGCAAGCTATACTAATCCCCCCTTACAGCCTGGAATTAAAATTGATACAACATGCCTACCACTTTGAAGATGTAAAATATTTTTTTATTGTGAAACAAACAAGAAATAAAACAAAAAAACAGAACTTGAGAGTGCATAACTATTTAAGGTCAATACTTTGGAGAGCCACCTTTTGCAGCAATTACAGCTACAAATCTCTTGGCGTATGTCTCTAAAGCTTGGCACATCTAGCCAAGGGGATTTTTGTCCATTCTTCAAAGCAAAACTGCTCAAGTTGGATGGGTTCTGCTGGTGTACAGCAATCTTTAAGTCATACCACAGATTCTCAATTGGATTGAGGTCTGGGCTATGAATAGGCCATTCCAAGACATTTAAATGTATCCCCTTAAACCACTCGAGTGTTGCTTTAGCAGTATGCTGAGGGTCATTGTCCTGCTGGAAGGTGAACCTCTGTATCAGTCTCAAATCTCTGGAAGACAAACAGGTTTCCCTCAAGAATTTCCCTGTATTTAGCTCCATCCATCATTCCTTCAATTCGGACCAGTTTCCCAGTCCCTGCAGATGAAAAACATGGTGTTCTCAGGGTGATGAGAGGTGTTGTTTTTTCTTCTTCTAGAAGCAATGGCATTTTTTGGACACTCTTCGTAAAGCCCAGCTCGGTGGAGTGTACGGCTTAAAGTGGTCCTATGGACAGATACTCCAATCTCCGCTGTGGAGCTTTTCAATTCCTTCAGGGTTATCTTTGGTCTCTTTGTTGCCTCTCTGATTAACCTCTTGAGCTTATGGCTCAATACTGCCCCCGTTGGAGGAAGTGCGTGCCCATAGTAAACTGAAAATATTTTTTTCCAAAATTGCTAATATATGCATATAATAATAATTATTGAATAGAAAACACTCTAAAGTTTCTAAAACCGTTTAAATTATGTCTGTATGTAAAGCAGAACTCTCAGGGCAGCCTTTCTCCCAAACTCTCTCTTGTCAAGAGAAAAGTTGGGTCAACTTTGACGTCATCGCCCCCACCCTTCCCAGGCAGCTACCGATCTGGGAACAGTATGTATTTGTTCAGCGCGATGTCTGCTTTCAATTGGCACGTTCATTGTTTGAATTTCGCGCTCCCTCATCCTTTGGCGGGCGAAAATGCCCGGTTCACTCTCACATACATGCACTCTATTGCGCGCGGCCGATTTGGGGAACGTTCTTTTCCAATAGACACCAGTTGAAGCCGGTTCGTTTGTTCGCGATGATCATTGTTTTACATGATAAAAACATCATTTTGCTCGATTCTGCACTTAGTTTGACCAGTTTAGTCAACATATAATATGTAATTTTGAAGTTTGATTGCGCAAGAGTGCGGGACCAGAAGGAGCAGAAGTTATTTTGGGTGCATTTCAGCTGAAGCTGTTAGCATATGCTAATACAAAGACGCACAACTTGAAACCAAACGATGTATTGGGTAAGTATGACTCCTTCTACGTCTTCTGATCGAAGAACATCAAAGGTAAGGGAATATTTATGTGGTTATTTTGGGTTTCTGTGGACTCCAAACGTAGAGGAGACACTGCTAATATCTGAGCGCCGACTCATAGCATAGACTAGTGAACGAATTCTGTAACGTTAAAAATAAATGTAACACAGCGGTTGTATTAAGAAGAAGTGTATCTTTGTAACTATATGTAGAACATGTATATTTAGTCATGTTTATTGCTTGTTATCTGACGTTATCTGTCCGAGCTATCATAATTTCTCCGGACATTTTGAGTAGCATTTTTTGAAATGTCGTCATTGTAAACAGAGATTTATGGATATTAATGGCATATTATTGAAAAAAAAAAAAATGTACTGTGTAACATGTAATATTACTGTCATCTGATGAAGATTTTCAAAAGGTTAGTGAATTATTTATTTTTTAATCCTACTTTTAAATTTTATATTTTCTGGGACAAAATGGCCGCCGCTTGCATTTTGTTTCGGTGGTGGTCTAATATAAATGTGTGCTATGTTTTCGCCGTAAAACATTTTAGAAATCTGACTTGCTGGGTAGATGAACAAGGTGTTTATCTTTCATTTGAGCTATTGGACTTGTGTAGGTGTGGAGGTTAAATATGTCTAAGAATATTTTTCACATTTTGCGTTATGCTAATGAGCTTGAGCCGTAGTCACGATCCCGGATCCGGGATGGGTAGCATCAAGAGGTTAATGCCCTCCTTGCCTGGTCTGTGAGTTTTGGTGAGTGGCCCTCTCATGGCAGGTTTGTTGTGGTGCCATATTCTTTCCATTTTTTATAATGGATTTAAATGATAGTCTGTGGGAATATTTAAAGTTTCTGATATGTTTTATAATCCAAACCTGATCTGTACTTATCCACAATTTTGTCCCTGACCTGTTTGGAGAGCTCCTTGGTCTTCACGGTGCCACTTGCTTGATGGTGTTGCAGACTCTGGGGACTTTCAGAACAGGTGTATATATACAGTGGGGCAAAAAAGTATTTAGTCAGCCACCAATTGTGCAAGTTCTCCCACTTAAAAAGATGAGAGGCCTGTAATTTTCATCATAGGTACACTTCAACTATGACAGACAAAATGAGAAAAAAAACAATCTGGAAAATCACATTGTTGTCAGGATTTGGCCAGGGTTGTTCCAGTCTTTGGTCACTAGATGCCCCCATTGTGCTTTTTGACCCTTTTTGTTCTCCCTTGTTCCCTGTTATTATTTGCACCTGTGCCTTGTTTCCCCTGATTGTATTTAAACCCTTAGTTTTCCTCAGTTCTTTGCTCTGTGTTTGTATGTTAGCACCCAGCCCTAGTATGCTGTGAACTTTTGTGGCTCCTGTTGGACTCTCTTGTGGAATTCTGTTTTTGTTCTTGTTCATACATTTTTGAGTATCCTTTGAGGGTTTTTTCATGCTATGCCTACCACCCTGTGGATTTACCTTTTTGTCTTGGAGGATTACCTTTGTTCTCGTGGAATTACTTTTGACGTTGTGGAGTTATATGTTTGCCTGAAGGACTTTCCTTTTTTACTTTATTAAATACTCCAATCAAGTACTGCTGTGTCTGCCTCATCTTCTGGGTTCTGCCGACTATTCGTGGTTCAGTTGGTTAAGTGACTGTTTCTCACTCCGGAGACCCGGTTTCGTTACCGGGTCCTGACAATTGTAGGATTTTTAATGAATTTATTTACAAATGATGGTGGAAAATAAGTATTTGGTCAATAACAAAAGTTTATCTCAATACTTTGTTATATACCCTTTGTTGGCAATGACAGAGGTCAAATGTTTTCTGTAAGTCTTCACAAGGTTTTGGCCCATTCCTCCATGCAGATCTCCTCTAGAGCAGTGATGTTTTGGGGCTGTTGCTAGGCAACACGGACTTTCAACTCCCTCCAAAGATTTTCTATGGGGTTGAGATCTGGAGACTGGCTAGGCCACTCCAGGACCTTGAAATGCTTCTTACAAAGCCACTCCTTCGTTGCCCGGGCGGTGTGTTTGGGATCATTGTCATGCTGAAAGACCCAGCCACGTTTCATCTTCAATGCCCTTGCTGATGGAAGGAGGTTTTCACTCAAAATCTCACGATACATGGCCCCATTCATTCTTTCCTTTACACGGATCAGTCGTCCTGGTCCCTTTGCAGAAAAACAGCCCCAAAGCATGATGTTTCCACCCCCATGCTTCACAGTAGGTATGGTGTTCTTTGGATGCAACTCTGCATTCTTTGTCCTCCAAACATGACGAGTTGAGTTCTTACCAAAAAGTTATATTTTGGTTTCATCTGACCATATGAAATTCTCCCAATCTTCTTCTGGATCATCCAAAAGCTCTCTAGCAAACTTCGGACGGGCCTGGACATGTACTGGCTGAAGCAGGTGGACACATCTGGCCCTGCAGGATTTGAGTCCCTGGCGGCGTAGTGTGTTACTGATGGTAGGCTTTGTTACGTTGGTCCCAGTTCTCTGCAGATCATTCACTAGGTCCCCCCATGTGGTTCTGGGATTTTTGCTCACCGTTCTTGTGATCATTTTGACCAACCAGGGTGAGATCTTGCATGGAGCCCCAGATCGAGGGAGATTATCAGTGGTCTTGTATGTCTTCCATTTCGTAATAATTGCTCCCACAGTTGATTTCTTCAAAGCAAGCTGCTTACCTATTGCAGATTCAGTCTTCCCAGCCTGATGCAGGTCTTCAATTTTGTTTCTGGTGTCCTTTGACAGCTCTTTGGTCTTGGCCATAGTGGAGTTTGGAGTGTGACTGTTTGAGGTTGTGGACAGGTGTCTTTTATACTGATAACAAGTTCAAACAGGTGCCATTAATACAGGTAATGAGTGGAGGACAGAGGAGCCTCTTAAAGAAGAAGTGACAGTGAGAGCCAGAAATCTTGCTTGTTTGTAGGTGACCAAATACTTATTTTCCACCATAATTTGCAAATAAATTCATTAAAAATCTCATTTTTTTAAGTGGGAGAACTTGCACAATTGGTGGCTAACTAAATACTTTTTTACCCCACTGTATACTGAGATCATGTGACACTTAGATTGCACACAGGTGGACTTTATTTAACTAATTATGTGACCTGAAGGTAACTTTTCATTCTTTAGACTTTTTTGAAACAAGTTATTTTTTATATTACACTTCACAAATTTAGACTATTTAGCACTGGCAGATAAACTCAAACATTTGTGCATCCAAAATCACCTCGGCATTTAATCTAATATGTGACCAACCGCCCCGATTCGGTCTTATGTAGCAACATTTGAAATGTTGTTTTTTATATTGGATAACAGTAGAGACGACTCAGAGCTATAAAATGGTATATCATACACAGCAGATGATGAACAATGTGAAAGTAATTCTGCTTTGAAAGTTGATAAACGTGTTACCCCACTTTTGAGAAAATGGCCCTTGAATGTTTTGGTACACCTGCTGGAAAGCTCTTTGTCTACACCCATTCAGTATTGTTCACACCCTCTTAAGCGTTAGCCCCACCCATCTCTTTAAGAATTCACATGTGAGGCAGTTTGCTAAGCAGAGTGATAAGTGTAGTAACAACCAAAGATTTTAAGACTAAAATTTGTGAAAGTTGTAGCATACAATAAGGAAAAATTCCAGGTAAAAATACACTATCTAGTCCTTGGCCTACAGTATATCCTAATCTGACTTTGGTGCAGGTCATGTTGTTCTTCACATTACCGGCGCTGGTAAACACACACTATATAAAATAAAAAGTTGATTTGTCACATGCACAGGATACAGAGGGTGTAAACAGTACAGTAAAATGGTTACTTGCATAGTAGCAATGTCAAAAACAAAGTTTACAGGTACAAATATTTTTATAATAATTAGATGGCACTTACCTGACACACTTGTCTAAATTGATGGGTCATGTGAAGGAAATGCTATAACCAACCCCCAGCCACATCTAGCTAAGTGGATGGGTCACTATTGTCTAGACATGTACACATATTCATGAAATACAATAGAAGGCCGTAAACACCCCCAGATACACCTGGCTAACATGATGGGTCATGTAATGTCATCAGGTGAAGTGTTTTGGTTAGACATGTAGCTAGCTAGCTAACTAAACAATTAACTGGCATAATCCCAACTCATACTACCACCAACCAATACAAACATTGTCATAGCTGTAGTATGAATCTGCAGGTAGCTAAAGCTAACCAATCAGGATCAATGTTAGTTAGACAACAATAGGCTATAACTATGAATGAAAATTGATTTTTGATTTGAATAATATTACTACACAGATCATACACATAACGTTAGCTAGCGAGCTAGCAAGGTAACGTTCGCATTATACAATGCACTGTCACCTATTGCAGTGATCAATTCTAATGACTCAGCTATTCAAATATTATATAATATATATTCATTTGATACTGGCCTCTTGTGCTTTGTTGTTTAGCCTAGTGTAGCATATTCGGTTCCTGTGAAGGTATGCTTTAACTTGCAATAAAAATTACTTTTACAAAATTAGTAACGTATAATATCTGAAAATGTAACTAGACTCTTATCCATAAACATGGATGAACACTTCACAGCAGACTAACCATTTAAAAATTTGCTAGGGATCGGTGTCCCGCTAGCGGGTCAACTTCTGGATAAACTGGAGGGTGAGGAATTCAAATAAATTCTAAAAGTTATTATAGCGGTTAAACATTTAGGTACATTTAGTTACATATAAGTGTCTTATATCGGCTGAAAGCTTAAATCCTTGTTAATCTAACTGCGCTGTCCAATTTACAGTAGCTATTACAGCGAAAACATGCTATGCGATTGTTTGAGGATGGCGCCCCACATCAAAATATCAAAAGATTTTTCCACCGGCACAGGTTTCATACATTCACATATAATTATTAAATATTCACTTATCTTTTGAAAATCTCTCTCTGATTTGTCATCCAAAGGTTCCCAGAGATAACATGTAGTGTCGTTTTGTGAGATAAAATAATTTTTCATATCCCAAAAAGTCTGTATAGTGGGCACAATTGATTTGAGTAATCCATACGTTCAACATGCAGAGAAAGGAATCTGAAAATCAACCCCTAAACTTTGTTTCAACAAGTCAAAATATGTTTGTATTTACTCCTCAGACACCCTAAAATGGCATTAAACTATAATTTATCTTTTGGAATGAAGTATGTTCAATAGGAAACCGATTTTAGCAGGTGTGCATCTACTATTCGTTTTTTGAAGTTACAAGCCTGAAACTTTGTACATTGACTGCTGACAACCTGTGGAAGCCATATGAATTGTATCCAGGGGGCTCTGTAAAAATATGACCTTTCTCTTGCATTTCTAAGAGGATGGTCTCTCCAAAGAAAATAACATTCTGGTTGGTTTATCTTTGGATTTTCTCCAACATTATGTTAACATTACTACAAACTTCAAAGTGTTTTCTTTCCAATGGTACCAATACTATGCATATTCTGGCTTCAGGGCCTGAGCTACAGGCAGTTTGTTTTGGGCATGTCATTCAGGCGGGAAAAAAGGGACCTGATCCCTAAGCAAGTTTGGTCAGCATTATGTCAAGTCACTCCGGTTCACACTGGCCATCTGCAGAAAGTAGCAAATCACTTTTTCCAACTGATCTGTCAATAGCACCTGCTAAATTCATGGCATCAATGTTGTTGAGAAAAGTAGCAAATCTTTTGCCTCGATGCCTAACGTTTTATATTTCAAAAACCGCGCGGTAGAATGGACTATCAACACACACTGAGCAGCTTGCATTATAAACAGAAGTAGAATTTAACAATTGTATTTGTATTTACAGATAGAATACAAGTTTGTTATTAAGGCACATGAGAGTTTATATGTTCCAGAAGGCATTTCTGCCCAAAAATGCATTTTGATAAATTAATGTTTACGTTCAAATGCCTCCTGTGAGGTAGTGACGTGCGGCATATGCCAAGTTTCCTGAAAGGAGTCACATACAGCGTTTGTAGGAATCAGAGGACCAGCACCCAATGATCTTAAGTGAAGATACAGGAACAGATAGAGAAGCTGTTGAAGCAGCGCAGATGCAAAATTAATGGGCTGTGTATAGCTCAGGAGATGGCCCACAGCGTTGGCAGAGGAGATGGAACTGTGATGAAAACCAGTATCTCGTCATTGGCTTGCCAGAATCAGTGATGAATAACAGATTCCCCGACGTGCCCAGTGGTCGACATTGCAGGTACTGTAATATGGAATAGAGAGGACAGAAAGCAGTGTTTGTTCAAGCAATGACAACTGGCGTACCTTTACCCTTCCTATGAGTTTTAGAATCCGTTAAGTGAACATGAATGCCCATAATTAAATCAGAAATTGTGAGATCATGCAATGGATTAAATGGAAATGAATTTGAAGTGTATTCCCCAACCATAAAAACCTCTAGAAAGCCATAAGACAGACAGCCTCTAATAAAATATAATTGTATGACCCGAAACACCCTTTCCTTAACCTGACATTTTTTTGCAATAGAGGGTGATAGGTCATATTGTGTCATTGCCTAAAGATCACTCTTTTTGAAACTCCTCGAGTATTAGACGGATAGTTGAATTCACCAGCAGACTACACACAGAAGTATCCTGATTCTGCAGCTGGAATTGAATATTGATAAAAGGAACTGATGATCGACCCTTATTAAGAAACCAAAAATAGTCGCTCATCAGAAAACAATAACTAATAAATGAGCCATTGACATGCGAAACAGGTTTTAAAATGGGTTTTGAAAGGCTCCCATGGGGGATGAATACTGACTGGGTGCTGGCCAAGCAATCTCGAGTAGGGTCTTAACACCCACCATGGATGCCTGCTAGTGTTGCCAGACATCAAACAACGTAAGGAAAGAGAAACCCCCCACCAACTGAGGTTAGGGAGCAAAAGCAAAACTTCAAACAGAAGAAAACAGATAAAAGGCTTTGTTTGACAACGTACAGAGGATGCTCTAAACAGCCATGTAGCTCTTCCAACATCTCTCATGCCAAGTGGAGCATTGGCTCTGCAACTCTTAAATATTACCAGTGCCAGCACAGGTGAAACTAAACTCTGACTAACCAAATCAAATGTATTTATATAGCCCTTCTTACATCAGCTGATATATCAAAGTGCTGTACAGAAACTCAGCCTAAAACCCCAAACAGCAAGCAATGCAGGTGTAGAAGCATGGTGGCTAGGAAAAACTCCCTAGAAAGGCCAAAAACTAGGAAGAAACCAGGTTATGAGCGGTGACCAGTCCTCTTCTGCTGTGTCGGGTGGAGATTATAACAAACGAGGCGACAGGTGCAACACATGAATTAGTAAGACACATGGTCTAAAACCAAGTACTTATTAGGACAGTAGATTCTCAGTGGTTACGGAAGACCAACATGCACAACAAGGATCTACAGAGAACTTGCTCTGTTTCTATCCCCCAACACATGGCTCAGAGGTGCTAGTGTGAGAGCTTCTTCCCCTAACCTACGGCACACTGGAACTCATGCTGTAATGGGGATAAACCTTGCTGATACCACGGCAATACTGGCTTCCATATTGAATAGAATGAAACCTCATACATTTACACTAACTCACGCCTACTGAACAAGATTGGTTGACTGAGGAAAATAGCTAACCATTGCGGATACATGTGATACAGTTCCAGAGATGATTGCTGATTCCGCTCAGCCCCTAGGCAGGTTATTCCCTAACCTGGTCTGGCTCTGTTTCTGTTTGCTCCCAGCGTTCACTCACCTGTCAGCAACACCAACCATTAGCACAGGGTCTGTTTTTCATATTACATACAACATCGCATCCCCTCCAGCCACACAAAACAAATATAACATGAGTGATCTGATGTTCCCACCTCTGCAGCCCACATGGGCAGAGAGCTTGCTTTCAAACCGCACCACATTATTTCTTCCATATTAAATAAAAGCAGAGCTTGGCTGGGAAATAAGAGTGCAGGGCAAACAGACCTCAAAGACATAAGCCTACCATGGTTCTGTTGAAAGTATATATTTTCTCTGGACCAACAACCGTACCACTTAGCCATTTAAATTGATGACCCTGTGGTGCCAATGAAGAGAATCACATAGCCCATTTGAATAACACAACAGACCAAAGAGCAGGTTTTCCTTTAAGGAAGACAGCAACGAAACAGATAAATAAAGCAGTAATTCATAAATATGGTATTTCCAAAGGGGATGAGTCACTCAACCATCTGAACTTCCTTATCTTCTGACTGTACATGCATGCCATACACTATATTGCCATTTTTTACTCAGCTTTTGTTTTGTGAATGTATGGCCTCTGCTATTGATACTGGTGGACAATTCTTGTTCCAGTTTCTGAGAGAATCTAGGTACAGCATGGCGAGTGATGCCATTCAAAACCATCTCATCAGAAAGTATATACAAGTAAAAGAATGAGCGAATGTCAGTAACATGGCCTCTCCGCAGTCCTCTGCCACTTGAGGCTGATTTAAGACCTGTTGTTTTTATGGTCATAAATATGAGGAGTCTGGGAGTGCACCATGGTTTATAGGCTGGCTGCCTCTCTCTCTCTTCCCTGGCCTGGCTTTACTACAGGAGGGGTGTCATTTAAACAGCCTGCCTCATAAGCACCAGGAAGCAATACCGACCTCTAAATTAATTTTCTCATGCAGAGATGGCCACAATAATCCATAGTTTGTGAAAAAGATGGTGGGAAGGTGCACAGTGAAAATATAGGATGCAAGAGTAGATCTCCTTTGTTGTAAAATTATGGTGGATGTCTTAGACTAGATTTCATAAGAGCAATAGTGATCATGATGGAATAGGTTACAATTTCCATTGGGTCAATGGCTGTGTATCTGTAGTTCTGATAATCACTGGCTTTATTAGATAAACGCATGATTACACAAACTGAATCAATGTATGTGGGTTGATTAGCATAGGAATGCTTATGGTTTGAGAATTATCTGTCACACAGGACACAATGTGTGATTTCTGATGGTGTTGAGACTAGTTCTCTGGATATTACAAAAGGTGTACCGCAGGGGTCGGTATTGGGACCTGTTCTCTTTACTATTCATATAAATTATATTGGTCTGTTAAAGATAGGGCTGACTACTGCCCCCTTTGGAGGAATTGCGTGTCCATAGTAAACAGAAAAAAAATCTGTCAGAAATTGCTAATATATGCATATAATAATTATTATTGAATAGAAAACACTCTAAAGCTTCTAAAACCGTTCAAATTATGTCTCTATGTAAAGCAGAACTCTCAGGGCAGCCATTCTCCCAAACTCTCTCTTGGCAACAGAAAAGTTGGGACAACTTTGACGTCATCGCCCCCACCCTTCCCAACCAGCTACAGATCTGGGAACAGTTTCTATCTCTTCAGCGCGATGTCCCCTTTCAGTGGGGCCTGCCATTGTGAGAATTGCTCGCTCCCTCGAGTTTTGGAGGGCTGAAACCTCCGGGTCACGCGAAAATACGTGCACTTTCATGCGCACGTCAGGTCCGGAGCTCTCTTTGTTCCAAGATTCACCAAACGATGTAGGTTTGTCTGTTCACGCTAAGGATTGTTTTCTATGTTTAGAACATGCTAAAGCTCGATTCTGCACTTAGTTTGACCAGTTTAGTCGACATATAATATGTAATTTTGAAGTTTTGATGCGCATCCACTAGAATTTTGCCTGCATTTCGACTGGAATTTGTCGTGTTTGATAACCTAAAGACACAGACTTGAAAACCAAACGCAGTTTTTGGTAAGTATAACTCCTTCCACGTCTTCTGATCGAAGAACATCAAAGGTAAGTGAATATTTGTGTTAATTATGGGTTTCTGTGGACTCCGAGATAGAGGAGACATAATGCTAATTTCTGAGCACCGTCTCATATTATAGCCTAGTGAACGAATTCTGTAACGTTAAAAATAAATGTAACACAGCGGTTGCATTTAGAAGTGTATCTTTCTAAAACTTGTAATATTAATCTGTATGCAGACAATACAGTTACGTATGCCATTACCCCAACTATTGACCAGGTGTTAGTTGCAATCTGACTCTGTTGCCTTACAGAAAGCCCTGGTTGGTTTAAAACTTGTACAGGGATGATTTCTATGATTTCTGTATTGATAAAAGTACACATCTTAAACTTAATAATTGCTGACAAGAAAAACATTTTGGGACTATGTCAACAATATACAAATTAAATGAATACCAAAAGATAGGTTTTGGGTGGAGTTTTTATTTTTAATGTGGGCAAGACGAAAGATATGTACTCTACTTCTTGCCAAAATGTTTCAGAAAGACTACATATGTATTAATTGAATGGTTATCCCATCGATCAAGGTTCCGCCTATACATATTTGGGCATTTAGATTGACAAGGAATTAACATTTTAATTAACATTATTTAAAACATACTTATGAGCTAGTTAAAAAGCTAAGATTTAAAGTGAAATAGATTTTTAGAAATAGATACATCCCTCCCTAAACAGCAGGAATCAGATTGTACCATCAACTTTCCTGCCAGTTCTTGAGTATGGTGACACCATTTACCAGAATTCAACAGCCACTACTCATAAACCTTTGGATGCTGTGTACCATAGCACTCTTCGCTTTATAACAGGTGACAGTTTTAATACTCATCAGTGCATCCTGTATCTGTAAGGACCAACGCTGGAGAAGAGAAGCAGGTATGGGGAGTAGAACATTTAATATGGAACAGACATCAAACAGGACAGCGACACTGTCAGAACCGGGTATGCAAAGACAAACAACCATTAATCCTGAAGCAGGGAACTGTCACATGAGATGACGCTGGAGAAACAAAGCAGGTATGGGGAGTAAACCATTTAATAAAGATGGGCATAGGAACAGCGTCAGCAAACTAATACTAAAGACCAAAACAATACAATGCAGCAGCGGGGAACAGATCTGGGAACTGACAAATATAGGGGAGGTAATTAACAGGTGAAAAGTGAGTCCAATATCTCTGATGCGCGTGACGAGGGAAGGCAGGTGTGCGTAATAGATGATAGGAATGAGTGATGCAGGCAGCCTGGTGCCCTCAAGGGGGAGCAGACGTGACAGGAACAGAGCTTGGGAACAGACAGATATAGGGGAGGTAATGACACTGGTGATTGAGTGCAGGTGAGTCCAATAATCGCTGATGCGCGTGACGGAGGAAGGCAGGAGTGCGTAATGCTTGGGAGCCTGTCACCTTCGAGCGCCAGGGAGGGGGGAGTGGGAGCAGGCATGACAGTATCAAAAGGTTGGATGGTCATCATTAATATTAAGGGGGGAGGGTGGGATTCTACTAAGCTTAAATATGACTTTTTTTTAGATGGTCACACCATGGATCATTTAGGTAAATTATTTTACTTAGAATTTTAGGACCCCTGTAGGTATAAAACAATTGATATACAGTGGGTTTGAGGATGAGTATGTAGCGAGGACCAGCCAACGAGAGCATACAGGTCGCAGTGGGGGGTAATATATGGAACTTTGGTGACAAAACGGATGGCACTGTGATAAACTGCATCCAATTTGCTGAGTAGAGTGTTGGAGGCTATTTTGTAAATTACATCGCCAGCATAGTCAGTTTTACGAGGGTATTTTTGGCAGCATGAGTGAAGGAGGCTTTGTTGCGAAATAGGAAGTCTATTCTAGATTTAATTTTGGATTGGATATGCTTAATATTAGTCTGGAAGGAGAGTTTGCAGTCTAACCAGAAACCTAGGTATTTATAGTTGTCCACATATTCTAAGTCAGAACCGTCCAAAGTAGTGATGCTAGTCGGGTGGGTGGGTAGCGATCGGTTGAAGAGCATGCATTTAGTTTTACTAGTATTTATGAGAAGTTAGAGGCCACGGAAGGAGTGTTGTATGGCATTGAAGCTCGTTTGGAGCTTTGTTAACTTCTTATGGTATAGGGGACGCTTGCGTCCCACTTGGCCCAAAGCCAGGGAAAAGGCAGCGTGGCAAATTAAAATAAAATGATAGAAAAATCAAACTTTCCTTAAATCACACATGTAAGATACTCAATTAAAGCTACACTCGTTGTGTATCCAGCCAACATGTCAGATTTTAAAAAGGCTTTTCGGCGAAAGCATAAGAAGCTATTATCTGATGATAGCACAACAGTAAACAAAGAGGGTAGGATATTTCAACCCTGCAGGCGCTACTCAAAACGCAGAAATAAAATATAAAACATGCCTTACCTTTGACGAGCTTCTTTTGTTGGCACTCCAATTGTCACACCCTGGTCTTAGTATTTTGTGTTTTCTTTATTATTTTGGTCAGGCCAGGGTGTGACATGGGTTTATTATGTGGTGTGTTTAGTCTTGGTTTTTTTTGTAGGTATTGGAATTGTGGTATAGTGGGGTTTTCTAGAAAAGTCTATGGTTGCCTGAAGTGGTTCTCAATCAGAGGCAGGTGATTATCGTTGTCTCTGATTGGGAACCATATTTAGGCAGCCATATTCTTTGAGTGTTTCGTGGGTGATTGTTCCTGTCTCTGTGTTTTGTTTTCACCAGATAGGCTCAGTCACTTTGGTTTTTATTTTTTCCTTGTTTTGGAAGAGAAGAGAACGAGCGCCATTCTCCTTGCGGAGATGGTGCAAAATACATCAACACGGTCGGTCCCTGGGATTGGGCTGGCCAACACGATTCAGTTTGCTTGGAAGGAAAAGGAGTTGGAGCCTTTTGGAAGGATATTATTGATGGGGATTCTAAAGCTGACGGTGAAGGACGTGTTTTGTTTCCAAGGCAACTCGTTGGAGGGAGCATACGACGTGGCACTATATACAGAGGAGAAACACGATGATATCCTGAGAAGGGCAAGAGCAGTGGGAGGTGAGAGGCCGATGAGCCACTATGAAATAACAAGCCTGGCGAAGAACAACTTTAGGGTTGTAACTGTCAACTTTTACAACCCATACGTTAAGGACGAAGAGGTGAGGGCCTTTCTGGGGAGATACATGGATAACGTCTCCTCAGCAAGGCACCTCAAAGACTCCCTTGGGTTTTGGAATGGGAGGAGAGGCTTCCAGGCCCTCCTCAGGGAGGACCCAAAGGGACATGGTGGCTACCTCCATCCTCCTGCCCCCCCGAACCCCTATTATCTGTTACAATTGTAATCAACCAGGACATATTGCAGCCTACTGCCCTATTAAAGAAGAGCCAATGCAATGTAACCTCGGTGAAAATGAAGATGATATACGGTATGCATGTCCTGTTGTAACCACTGTACTTGAAAGATCAAGAAACAAACATATGTGCAGGGTGAAGGTTGAAGGGAAAGAGGTTGAAGCACTGCTGGATTCCGGCAGTATGCTAACCCTGGTCGTTGCAAGCCTAGTGCCGAATCATAAACTGGATACAAGACAGGATATCAGTGGTACATGTATTCATGGGGATACCCGTCTGTACCCCACTGCCTTAGTGAGCATACAAACAGAGGACGGTCTGCTGGATTATGAGGTCGGTGTGGTCCCAAAGAAGCCATATGATGTAATACTGGGTAGAGACTTTCCTAACTTTGCGAAGTTAGGCCACAAGAATGGCATATTTGAGAAGCCAACAACCCTGACCAAGCAGGAAGAAGCATGGGGCCTTCAACCAAAGCCAAGAAAATAGGTCTCCCAGGGGACAACATCACAGGTGCTAGTAGGGGAGGAGGAGGATGAAGTGGCAAACCTTGCTGATAATGAACAGCCCGGTACTAGTGGGGCTGGGGTCGATCTGAATCCAGAGGACGACGATCTAGAACCAGCAGACCTGGCAGGGTTCTTGACTCATTTCGGGACGGCCCAAAACCAGGATCCAACCCTGCAGCAAGCCAGAGCAGATGTGCAGGTCGTAGATGGTACTCCCATAAATGTTGGGATGATGCCTAATAGTTTTCCCCACTTCATCATGAAAAAGGGTTTGGTGTACAGAGTCTCGAAAATAGGGGTTGATGTGGTGGAACAGTTGTTGGTTCCCATTCGGTACCGGAGGACAGTACGGGATCTAGCTCATGGGCACATTCTGGGTGGACACCTTGGTATCGATAAAACCCGAGACCGGATTGTAAGGAGGTTTTACTGGCCAGGAATTCAAGCTGAAGTGGCTCGGCATTGTGGAGAGTGCCCGGAGTGCCAGTTAACAGCTCCCCGACCAGCTGTTAGGAACCCGTTAGTGCCACTCCCCATAATTGAAATGCCATTTGAGAGGATAGCGATGGATTTAGTGGGCCCACTACCCAAATCCGCCAGAGGGCATCAATACATTCTGGTCATTCTAGATTATGCCACTCGCTACCCAGAAGCCATTCCCCTTCGGACGATGGCTTTCAAAAATATCGCAAAGGAATTAGTGCTCTTGTTCACCGGGGTAGGGGTTCCAAAGGAGATCCTTACCGACCAGGGGACCCCCTTTATGTCCCGCCTTATGGCGGACCTTTGTAAACTGTGGCAGGTGAAACAGTTGAGGACATTGGTTTACCATCCTCAGACGGACGGGCTGGTTGAGAGATTCAACCGAACCCTGAAGTCAATGCTCAGGAAGGTAATCGATAAGGATGGGAAAAACTGGGACTGCATGTTGCCGTATCTGATGTTTGCCATTAGAGGTTCCTCAAGCCTCGCTGGGGTTTTCTCCCTTTGAGCTGGTATATGGGAGGCATCCCCGGGGAATCTTAGACATCGCCGGGAAACCTGGGAGCACCAATCCACCCCGTATACTAGTGTCATAGAGCACGTCACGGCAATGCAAGACAGGATAGCCACAGTCATGCCCATCGTCAGAGAGCACATGAGACAAGCACAGGAGCACCAGCGGCACACTTATAACCGGCAGGCTACCCTGAGGGAATTTCAACCAGGAGATAAGGTGTTAGTGCTGATCCCCACGGTAGAGTGGAAACTACTAGCCACATGGAAAGGACCATATGAAGTACTGGAGAGAATAGGAGAAGTCAATTATCGGATCCGACAGCCAGGTCGATGGCCCCAGGAACAGATGTATCACATAAACCTGTTAAAAGCATGGAGAGAGAGAGAAACACTAATGGTCACATACCCCACACACACTCAGGAGACAGCCGAAGTAAATATTTCACCCACTCTGTCCCCAGCGCAAGTACAGGAAGTAAAGACCCTGATCCAGAAAAACAGAGATGTGTTTTCAGAGGTACCTGGCCGAACTGCGGTTTCGGCTCATGATATCGTTTCCCTATCAGGGAGAAAAGTGAGTATACCCATATCGGGTACCCGAGGCTCGACGGGCAGCGATTAGAGCAGAGACGGAGAAAATGTTGACAGCTGGAGTGATCGAAGAGTCACATAGTTAGTGGTCTAGCCCAATTGTGATGGTCTCCAAGCCCGATGGGTCTTTGCGGTTCTGTAACGACTTTCTGAAGGTAAATGAAATCTCCAAGTTTGATGCCTACCCCATGCCCCGAGTAGATGAACTACTGGAGAAAATTGGTAATGCTCGGTACATTACGACCCTTGATCTGACAAAAGGGTACTGGCAAATTCCTCTGACCCCCAGGGCCAAAGAAAAGACAGCCTTTGCAACACCTGACGGTTTGTTTCAATACACCGTCATGCCATTCGGCTTACACGGGGCCCCAGCCACCTTTCAACGGCTCATGGACAAAGTCCTAAAACCGCACAAAGCATACGCCACAGCTTATTTAGATGACGTGGGGATCTACAGCCCAGATTGGGAATCCCACTTACCCCGGGTACAGGCAGTGTTAGACGCCCTTAGAAAGGCAGGGCTCACGGCAAACCCTGCCAAGTGTTATGTGGGGTTAGAGGAAACAGAGTATCTGGGATACACTGTGGGAAGAGGGTTAATCAAACCCCAACATGAGAAGGTGAAGGCAATTAGAGAATGGCCGAAACCAGTAAATAAGAAGCAGGTTCGAGCCTTCCTAGGGCTGACCGGTTACTACCGGAAGTTCATCCCAAGTTATGCCACAGTGGCCGCCCCACTTACCGACATGACTAGAGCCAGAGGGCCAAACATGGTCAAATGAGATGAAAGGGCCACCAAAGCATTTAGGACATTACAGGAGGCTCTCTGCTGTAATCCAGTGCTGGTGGTACCAGACTTTGAGAAAGAGTTTGTGGTTCAGATGGATGCCTCAGAGGTCGGCTTGGGAGCAGTGCTATCCCAAGAGGTAGAATGGGTGGAACACCCCATCCTGTTTTTAAGCAGGAAGCTGGAACCACGGGAAACCAACTACTCAGTCGTTGAGAAAGAGGCGCTGGCAGTAAAGTGGGCTCTAGAAAGTACTACCTGCTGGGGCGCCACTTCACCCTCATCAGTGACCATGCCCCACTCACCTGGATGCATAGGGCTAAGGAGAAGAACGCTCGGGTGATGCGGTGGTTTTTGAGTCTCCAACCGTTTAATTTTGACTTGAAACACAGAGCAGGGAAGGAAATGGGAAACGTGGATGGGTTATCCCGCATGCACGCATATTTTGCTGCGGTAGCCCGACCTAGTGGGTCGGATCTAGGGGGAGAGATGTGTGGCAAAGAAGGGGGTCGAGTGATAAATGGCAGATATGTGAGAGCAGAACTAATAAACGGGCTCTGCCCGATCACTAAAATGGCCCCCCCTGTCAGAACTACAGATCACAAAATGGCCGAACGCCAAAACTACAAGTCGCCGAAAGCTAGGGGAACCCTCAGAAGGTGGAGCCGACCCACAGATAAAGGGTCAAGAAAAACCAGGAGGAGAGAGAGAGAGAGAGAGAGTGCTGGAAGGATCTATGAACAATAGAGAAAGAGACAATAGAGATTGGCTGGATTTACCATGTATGAGCTGGATTGTTTTGGACTTACCTGTTGGCGTTTGGACCTGGACCTACCGAGAACCCGATTCGTGTACCGAACCCTGCTATCCTTGACCTCGCCTACGGCCTGGGTGGACCAGGACGGAGAAACAAACACACAGGTACTGTCCTGTTCGAAAGAACTCTCATTCTTGGGTGATTTGGTGACAGTTTACCACTTAATTTGTGACAAACGCTCCTAACCCAGAGGAGGTTTGCCACAGTATGTCCAAATAGCCACTTGTTGTTCGCGTGTTCAACCCATTAATCCATCTTCATGAGGTGCAGACACTTCATCCAGACAAAAACTATATATTTTTTTTAGAAACATGTCAAACGATGTATGGAATCAATCGTTAGGATGTTTTTAACATAAAACATCAATAATGTTCCAACCAGAGAATTCCTTTGTCTTCATAAAAAGCACTGGACCGCGAGGTAACTCTGTCGGGAGCGCGCGTCAGGAGACCAAGGCTCTCTGCCAGACCACTGACTCAAAGAAGTCTCATGAGCCCCTCCTTTATAGTAGAATCCTCATTCAAGTTTCAAAAGACGGTTGACATCTAGTGGAAGCCGTAGGAAGTGCAACCTCATCCATATCTCAATGTGTATTTGGTAGGCCAAGCTTTGGAAAACTACACACCTCAGATGTCCCACTTCCTAGTTGGATTTTTCTCAGGTTTTCGCCTGCCATATGAGTTCTGTTATACTCACAGACATCATTCAAACAGAGTGTTTTCTATCCAATACTAATAATAATATGCATATATTAGCATCTGGGACCGAGTAGGAGGCAGATCACTCTGAGCACGCTATTCATCCAAAAGTGAAAATGCTGCCCCCTATCCCAAAAAGGTTAACCAGCATTGCTACCACAGCATTCTGCAGTGATAGGTCTTCCCATTTGGTTTTCGATTAGTGGGACTATCTTTTTTTTTCAACAGGACAATGACCCAACACACCTCCAGGCTGTGTAAGGGCTATTTTACCAAGAAGGAGAGTGATGGAATGCTGCATCAGATGACCTGGCCTCTACAATCAACCCAATTGAGATGGTTTGGGATAAGTTGGACTGCAGAGTGAAGGAAAAGCAGCCAACAAGGGTTCAGCATATGTGGGAACTCCTTCAAGACATTTAGAAAAGCATTCCAGGTTAAACTGGTTGAGAGAATGCCAAGTATGTGCAAAGCTGTCATCAAGGCAAAGGGTGGCTACTTTGAAGAAACTCAAGTATATTTTGATTTGTTTAACACTTCTTTGGTTACTTATGGTTCCAGATGTGTTATTTCATAGTTGATGTCTTCACTACTATTCTACAATGTAGAAAAGATTTAAAAAATACAGTAAAACCCTGAATGAGTAGGTGTGTTCGAGCTTTTGACTGGTACTGTATTCATTTTTTGTAACCTGTAGTTTTTATTTGTTCAATATTTTTATTGGAATATTCATGTATACATTTTTGAAAATGAGACCCTGGTCTCAATTGGCTCTGCTGATTATCAACACACTTAACAAAAGGCATCTGACAAGTGGTCTATGGCGATTGTGTATTGCAAATTTGTGTTTTTCCTATATAAAGACGGATGAGTAAACAACTCATCGCTTTGTGTTAAGATGTGGGGAGACTGTCCATTAAATACAGTCCGAGGATGAGAATATATGTTTTTGTCATTGTTTCTGTCTCATTAGTCTCTGCTATCCCTTCTTTTGAGGGATACATGGTAGAGGCTTATAGGGTAAAAGCACATAGATGAAAATACAATGTGCACAGAAACAGATAAATAATGGTGTGAAGGTGAGCACTATATATCAGTCCACAGTGGGAGCGACTGCAGAGGTGATCTGCTCACGCCAGTGGAGTGAGACAGGCCAAGAGCAAACAAATGGCATGTACTTGACTCCTCTCTGTGTGACAAGAATAACATTAATGTTCGATCACGGCAAAATGACATCTAGGCCTAGGCCATATATGGGAGTTTGACTGCTGAACTGTATGAAGTATTGTCATATACGACAATGGTGAAGTTCTTGTATACAGTGTCTGACAGGTGAGATTACATAACTTTCTAGCCTTTTTGAAAGCTTGAGAAGGTTATGTGACAGAGTAAAACATTTTAGACACAGTGAAGTGGCTACTCATGTTATTTCTTATTCAACTTATATCTAATGTAATTTCGGTTGCCACTCTCTCTTTGACCTTATATAAGACAGAGACGTTACCCCGGATAAGTGTTAGATGTAAATTTAGATCAAGACAAACAACGGCACGGCGACCCAATCCAGTCAAAGTCATAACTGAAGTGTCGTTCAAGAGAGCGGGAGACAAGCATTGTTTTGTATTTATTTTTTACATTACAGCTTGACTCTCCAAAGCCATTTCTGGAAAAAACAAACAGCCAGAAGAACAAATAAAGCCCAAGCTTGAACTTATTCACCTCGTCAGCGGGATGCCCTATCCCTAGAAAATAATCTGCTCTTTCAGGTCAATCAATGGAGGATGCTTGTTTACATGCTATTTTGATTTTCTCTCTCTTCATCCTTAAATATTCTCCCCCTCATTCCACTCTGTCATGTCGTCTGATGTTCCATCAAAAATTGATTATTTAGAAATATTATCTGCACACAAATATGCAACCCAATTAGTGTTCCGATGGCGGCTGAGTTGTTTGGGAGACATTTTTTATATTCTCCCTGAAAAGAATGTTAGACTGGTAGCAAAATAACATTTTGGAGACCTTGCAGAGAGAATAATGTAGTCAATATCCAATGGCACACCGCAGTCAAATGTGAGATAATTAGTATTTCGGAGGTGTTCCTCCCATTGAGCATTCATTTGCCTGGCCTTCATTGCAAAGCCCCTGCAGCTCAAAGGGAGGGCAGGAATGCTAGTGATGTATTGGGCAGTTGTCTTGTCCTATAACTGATCATTATCTGCTACCACAATCAAAATACAGAAATGAGCTAAGTTGTTTCATTTTTTACCATGTCAAATTTTCTTCCCCTTGATGGCCTCAAAAAAATGTCATATGCACTAAACTCAACAGGTGTAGTAGACCTTAGTGTGAAAAGCTGACTTATAAGCCCTTTAACCAACAAAGCATTTCAATAAAATTAATACAATATATAGTAAATAAAATAAAGTTTAAAAAATATATAAATATATCAAAAAGTAACAAGAAATTGACAACAATAACGATGCTATATACAGGGGGTACCGGTACCGAGGCAATGTGCGGGAGTACAGGTTACTCACACACTGTAGACCACAATCTACCAATCAAAACAACATCATGGGAAACTGGTGATGCTCTCAACAGTAGTTTACTATGCTGTTGTTGTGACCGTGTCTTAAACATGCCAGATATGATACTGTACATAGATCTGGTTCACACTGCCTACATTCTACATTTTAAGTTATTCCAACAATTAAAGGTAGACATCAGTGGCAGTCAGTGCAGTTTAAGATGAGGGAGAACGATTATTTTTTTCTGAGCATGGCCTTATTTCTATTACAGCATATTGGATGACTCATTCATATTCCATTCACCCAGCTCAATGTAACATGAATAGGTTTAGGCTACGTACCATATGATACTCACATTTTCCCTATACCAATCACAAGGTTGCTAAAACCTAGCCTCTGAATGAAAGTTTACAACAGGCCGAGAGAAATTTCAGTAATAAAGGTGACAGACATTGACATATTCAATACCGCCTTGCACATTCTTGCCTGCATCTAGCTGATCTAGGGTGTAATCATTAGTGCAACAGTTGCAAATGAGAGTTAGGTATGTTAGGTATGTTTCGTGCTGTTTGCTTCCGTTTAAGAAATGGTTTTCAACAGAATTGGCAGATTGAATACATCCCTGATCACACACAGACAGATTGTTGTATAATTCCTTTCTGCATCTACGCGCTCTCCTCCTCTCACCTTTTCCCTTCACTTGTGGAATTCAGAGCACAACACATCAGTAGTCTCTGACCAGGCAAAAACTTTCCAAGCCAAACCTTCATATCATAACCGCCATACACAGCCTACATTGTTGTCACCATTATAGCTAACGTAAAGTCAACAACACATCTACTAGAACTAACATGTTAGTAAACCCGCTACCATCATGCAGTGCAGTTAAACAGGTAGTTCCTGGTGCCAATAAATTAATAAAACCAAACGCTTACCTTGCACTGGAAGAGTTCCAGTGTTGAATAGCTTTAGCAAGCAAGGTAACATAGCATCTGTTTGAGCCGAGTGTTTGAGTAGGCTAAAATGCTACCTAGCCTAGCTAGCTAAGTGGAAGTAAAAAAACATATTTAAATATATTTCTCTTGCTGTTAATTGATTTATTCAAAACTGTTTAACTTGTTGTCTTTCTCTCTCTTTGAGTCAACTACTCACCACAAATTATGTATGCACTGCAGTGCTAGCTAGATAGCTTATGCTTTCAGTACTAGATTCATTCTCTGATCCTTTGATTGGGTGGACAACATCACAGTTCATGCTGTAAGAGCTCTGATATGATGGTTGGAGGACATGCTCCAAACCTAAGTACTAGTACTGTGTAAGGGGGTGAGAACCACTAACTTTCTAGGTTTTGGATTGAAGTCAATGTACCCAGAAGAGGAAACTAGCTGTCCTCCAGCTACACCTGCAGAGTGCTGTTGAGATTACTGAAGACCCTCATTGCAAAACTGTGTTTTAAATCAATTATTTGTTGACGTGAATATATTTAGTATAATTATCTAAAATGTATCACTAATGTTTCACTATTTTTATGAAATTCACTGAGGTATATGGTCCTCCCCTTCCTCCTCTGAGAGGCCTCCACTGGTAGACATACACTTTACCCAAAACTGTCTGAGCAACACAACTAATAACATTTCACACTTACTTTCCTCAGACATACTTCCCTGAGAACTACAACCCCTAAAACTACAGGGAATGTGCAATTTAAAAAGGTGAAAAAATGGAGTGACTATTACAATTTAAGAAATCAGAATTGAGCCGAAAGTCAAACAGATTTGATTAATTTCATGCTTGACTGGCAAGCCTGAGCTTTCACTTTCAAACTAAATGAGAAAAATACATATTTGAAAAACATGATGCAAGGTTTCTCAAAGCTGTTGGGCAGTGGTGTAAATCCAGTACCAGTACATGGCTGAGACATCCAACTGACAACTTCTACCCCCCCCATATTCATCCTGCTGATAGATGCCCCAATTACACGTCTGGCTGAGAGAGATCACATTTCATCAAATCTCTGCTCTTAAATGTTGGTTTGTCAGCTACCATTGGAGTAATATTGAGCAGTTTTCTAAAGCACCAAGACAAAGAACAAGACGTCAATCATTTTAGAGGCGCTGCATGAGGACTAAAAAGCTGAAATATTGTATTTTGTCCATCCTTGATGCGAATAACAGTGATTATGTGGTACTTTAGACAAGTTGAAGTAATGTCTGTAGGTCTAATGAGTGGTTATATCCTGGGCGCTTGTTGAAAATGAGGCCATTTTAAGTCTTACTTGGAATCGGATGAAAAGATTCCACTTTAATTTATATTGGTTATGTTAGTTTAAATGTACAGCTTTAAATATAATAGATTCATTTACTATTGAATTGATTTCTGAGAGAGATGTGTTATGCTTTTTAAAACCTCAGGAGGCTGAAGAAATTTGGTCTGTCCTCGAGGGCCCTCACAGTGTTCTACAGGAGCACCATCAAGAGCATACTTTCGGGCTGCATCACAGCCTGGTACGGCAACTCCACTGCCGCTGACCGCAAGACTCTACAGAGGGTGGTACGCTCAGCCGAAAACACCATTGGGTGCACACTGCCTGCCCTCCAGCACACCTACAACACCAGGTGTCGCAGGAAGGCCAAGAAGATCATCTGGGACCCCCCACCCGAGCCACAGCCTGTTCTTCCCGCTTGCTCTGACAGTATAAGAGCATCATGGAATAGCCACCACTTGTCAGCTACATGTTCCCCCTATGGACATTTACCGACTCCCCAATGCACATTTATCATGGTTACAGTTGTAAATATGTATATATAATTCTTGTTATTGTTTCATTCACTTCTCTTTGACTGGAGCTCTGAGTTTAAGAATTTCACTGTACCCTGCAATTATATCTGGAATACTGTGCTCGTGACTAATTCTCTAAATCGAGGGACACACACACTATTGCTAACATTATCTGAGAGCAATGTAGTACTACACACTACAATACATGTAATCTACATACTGACCCTGATTTGATTATGACTACAGTATAATAGATGAGGGTGAGTCTTCCATTAGTTATATTCAGCCAGCAGTCCAGTCCAATCTGTCCAGCAGGGGTCACTGTGGTGCTGGAAAGGCTAACAAACCAACCCTGTCTGAAGAACCAGAGTTAGCTGGGAGACACAGTCACAGAACAGCCCACTCTCAACAGATGCCCAATATTAAATAATTTATACTGGAAAACAGCTCATCCTTGGAGTTTGATAGATGTGTACCTTAAGCATGGCATTCCAAATCCTACTCCCATTCCCCGTCCTCAGTCATCCGAGTAGTGACAAAGCAGGGGCTCTTAAGAGGTCCAATGCAACCATTTTTATCTCCTTCCCATTAGCCATTTTCTTTTCTTTTTGATGATTTTAATGGGATACTTCATTCCTTACCCAGAAATGAGATTTTTAGATAGATAGCACACACATCTGCATACCATACATCTTTTTTTTTCTCTAAGTTTGTAAGGCTACACTATAGCAGTGGTGTGGTGCAGTGAAAAGAGAGATGCAGAGACCATGGGAAGGCCCATTCCACTGCTCTGCGACAACTATGTGTTCCAATGATAGCATTCCTGCACCCATACAGAGAGCTGCATGGCAAGAGGAGCCACTTGGTGTTTGTTTCTGTGTGTCTGTGCGTGCATGTGTCTCACTAAGTGAGAGGGTATCAGGCTATGAGCCTCTATTTCAACAGTCTCAGTTTCAACAAAACCGCTGGCCTCCTATCTACACCCCGTCTCAGACAAAGGTAATACAGACACATCCATATGACAGTGGCTCTCCCTCTGTCCTCAAATAGCTCTGCTCTGAGAATCGAGAAATGATTAGAGTAATTAGCCAGACATTATCCTCCATGCCCATCAGTGGCAGACTGAGCCTGTTTTTCCACTGCAGAGACCCCTGGGGTTTTGTCTCGCTCACTTTTGGCAGAGAACTGGCAGCAGCTGCCCGTTTACACAACGCAGGGTTGTGACAACGTCGGTCTCTGGTCAGCGCCGATGAGCTAATGGGGGCCTATTGGGAGTTTTAGTATGGAGGTCAATGAGTGTCGAATTTGGTTAACAAAACATTTTTATGGCTTATTTGCTATGTTTTGCTAATTTGATTGAATAGAGGTTTCGTAATTATTAGGTTCTTACAAAAGTACTGATATAAGTAGGACACGACATCCTCGTATCCCAGAGCCGTTTGCTTGGCTAGTTAGAGCCTAATGTTAGCTAGCTGGCTGGCTCGCTATCGTTGTGTGTATGATGTTATTATTTGTATCAGAGCCATTTTCTTTGCTAGCTAGACCCTAATGTTAGCTAGTTAACATTGAACCTAGTTGGTTAGCAACCACTACCAGCAGATTCATGCTTGGCACTATGCTCATTGTTGTTTAACTAGCTAACGTTATCAGGATGGCTCGCTAGCTAACATTATGCATATGATCTTACATGTTGTTTAGCTAGCTAACTACATGCCTAAGTTAAAGTGTACTGTTAGCTAGCTAACATTAGCTGGCTGGCTCCCTAGCTAATGTTACATATGATCTTATGTTGTTTACCTAGCTAGCTATATGTCTTTAGTTAAAGTTTACCGTTTGCTCCCTAGCTAACATCACGTGTATGATATTATTATTCGTATCCCAGAGCCATTTGCTTGACTAGTTAGAGCCTAATGTTGGCTGGCTCGGTAGCTAATGTTGTGTATGATATTCATAGAGCCATTTGCTTTGCTAATTAGAGCCTAATGTTAGCTAGCTAACATTGAAACTGGTTATTTAGCTCCCAGCAGATTCATGCAGGGTAGTAAGGACATGATTTGGCACCATGTTCATTGTTGATTAACTAGCTAATATTAGCTGGCTGGCTCGCTAGCTAACATTACATGACGTGTGTGATCTTACACGTTGTTTACCTACCTCGCTAGCGACATATCTTAACAGACTCCAGTATATGTAACCATTTCGGGTGTGTTCGTAAAATCAGTCCAAGTATGCCAGAGCGCAGAATAACTGATGAATTTACGAACGCAACACCTGTTGAATATGACCGGTGTCAGTAAATGTCGGCAAAGAAGCATGGCTGTTTTCATGTTATCCAAGGGTAAACAAATCGTCCAGAGCAGCAATTGTACGCTCTGAACGCGCTGAGAGCGAAACGAGATGGGTGGGGATAAAGCTTAAGAGGGTGTGAACGATGCTGAATTGGTGTAGACAAAGAGCTCTTCACTAGGTTTCAAAACATTCAAAGGCCATTTTCTCAAAAGTGAGTTTACAAGTTGATATCAAGGCACAAGGCGAGACCCAAATGCAGAGACACAGGAGGGAGATGGTTGGAGTCTTACAATTTTTACTAATCCAAAGGGGTAGGCAAGAGAGTGGTCGTGGATATGGTAAAAGGTCAAAGCCAGATCAGAGTCCAGGAGGTACAGAGTCGCAGACAGGCTCGTGGTCATGGCAGGCAGAATGGCCAGGCAGGCAGGTACAAAGTCCAGAAACAGGCAAGGGTCAAAAACGTGGAAGAATAAAAAAAATAAAAAAAAGGAGACTGCAAAAAGCGAACGGGAAAAACACTGGTTGACTTGGAAACATACAAGATGAACTGGCACAGAGAGACAGGGATAAATACGGGGAAAATAAGTGACACCTGGAAGGGGTGGAGACAATCACAAGGGCAGGTGAAACAGAACAGGGTTTGACAACTTTCAAAGCAGAATGACTTTCCCATTGTTCCTTAACTGTAGTGTATAATATACAATTTTCTAGCTCTGAGTTTCTACTTTTATCCAATGTAAAAAATATAAAAAAATTCAAATGTTTCTACATAAGACTGATTTGAGCCGTTCGGTTACATATCAAATCAAATTTTATTTGTCACATACACATGGTTAGCAGATGTTAATGCAAGTGTAGCGAAATGCTTGTGCTTCTAGTTCCGACAATGCAGTAATAACCAACAAGTAATCTAACTAACAATTCCAAAACTACTGTCTTATACACACAAGTTTAAGGGGATAAAGAATATGTACATAAAGATATATGAATGAGTGATGGTACAGAGCGGCATAGGCAAGATACAGTAGATGGTATCGAGTACAGTATATACATATGAGATGAGTATGTAAACAAAGTGGCATAGTTAAAGTGGCTAGTGATACATGTATTACATAAAGGTGCAGTAGATGATATAGAGTACAGTATATACGTATACATATGAGATGAATAATGTAGGGTATGTAAACATTATATTAGGTAGCATTGTTTAAAGTGGCTAGTGATATATTTTACATAATTTCCCATCAATTCCCATTATTAAAGTGGCTGGAGTTGAGTCAGTGTGTTGGCAGCAGCCACTCAATGTTAGTGGTGGCTGTTTAACAGTCTGATGGCCTTGAGATAGAAGCTGTTTTTCAGTCTCTCGGTCCCATCTTTGATGCACCTGTACTGGCCTCGCCTTCTGGATGATAGCGGGGTGAACAGGCAGTGGCTCGGGTGGTTGTTGTCCTTGATGATCTTTATGGCCTTCCTGTAACATCGGGTGGTGTAGGTGTCCTGGAGGGCAGGGAGTTTGCCCCCGGTGATGCGTTGTGCAGACCTCACTACCCTCTGGAGAGCCTTACGGTTGAGGGCGGAGCAGTTGCCGTACCAGGCGGTGATACAGCATGCCAGGATGCTCTCGATTGTGCATCTGTAGAAGTTTGTGAGTGCTTTTGGTGACAAGCCGAATTTCTTCAGCCTCCTGAGGTTGAAGAGGCGCTGCTGCGCCTTCTTCACAATGCTGTCTGTGTGGGTGGACCAATTCAGTTTGTCTGTGATGTGTATGCCGAGGAACATATAAAACTTGCTACCCTCTCCACTACTGTTCCATCGATGTGGATAGGGGGGTGTTCCCTCTGCTGTTTCCTGAAGTCCACAATCATCTCCTTAGTTTTGTTGACGTTGAGTGTGAGGTTATTTTCCTGACACCACACTCCGAGGGCCCTCACCTCCTCCCTGTAGGCCGTCTCGTCGTTGTTGGTAATCAAGCCTACCACTGTTGTGTCGTCCGCAAACTTTGATTGAGTTGGAAGCGTGTGTGGCCACGCAGTCGTGGGTGAACAGAGGCCGAGTCTTCTCTGGTCTCTACTCCTCTCGTTACGGGGTCTGAGACGCCGAAGCTTCCCACCATTAGCTCTGACAAATTGAAAACTCTAGTCATTGGCGACTCCATTACCCGCAGTATTAGACTTAAAACAAATCATCCAGCGATCATACACTGTTTACCAGGGGGCAGGGCTACCGACGTTAAGGTTAATCTGAAGATGGTGCTGGCTAAAGCTAAAACTGGCGAGTGTAGAGAGCATAGAGATATTGTTATCCACGTCGGCACCAACGATGTTAGGATGAAACAGTCAGAGAACTCTAACTCCTCTAGCTCCACAATGAAATGGGGTGCAGGCCAGGCAGCAGGCTGCTAGCCAGCCTGCCAGCATAGTGGAGTCTGCCACTAGCACAGTCAGTGTAGTCAGCTCAGCTATCACCATTGAGACCGTGTCTGTGCCTCGACCTAGGTTGGGCAAAACTAAACATGGCGGTGTTCGCCTTAGCAATCTCACTAGGATAAAGACCACCTCCATTCCTGTCATTATTGAAAGAGATCATGATACCTCACATCTCAAAATAGGGCTACTTAATGTTAGATCCCTTACTTCAAAGGCAATTATAGTCAATGAACTAATCACTGATCATAATCGTGATGTGATTGGCCTGACTGAAACATGGCTTAAGCCTGATGAATTTACTGTGTTAAATGAGGCCTCACCTCCTGGCTACACTAGTGACCATATCCCCTGTGCATCCCGCAAAGGCGGAGGTGTTGCTAACATTTACGACAGCAAATTTCAATTTACAAAAAAAAATGACGTTTTCGTCTTTTGAGCTTCTAGTCATGAAATCTATGCAGCCTACTCAATCACTTTTTATAGCTACTGTTTACAGGCCTCCTGGGCCATATACAGCGTTCCTCACCGAGTTCCCTGAATTCCTATCGGACCTTGTAGTCATAGCAGATAATATTCTAATCTTTCGTGACTTTAATATTCACATGGAAAAGTCCACAGACCCACTCCAAAAGGCTTTCGGAGACATCATCGACTCAGTGGGTTTTGTCCAACATGTCTCTGGACCCACTCACTGTCACAGTCATACGCTGGACCTAGTTTTGTCCCATGGAATAAATGTTGTGGATCTTAATGTTCTTCCTCATAATCCTGGACTATCGGACCACCATTTTATTACGTTTGCAATTGCAACAAATAATCTGCTCAGACCCCAACCAAGGAACATCAAAAGTCGTGCTATAAATTCACAGACAACACAAAGATTCCTTGATGTCCTTCCAGATTCCCTCTGTCTGCCAAGGAGCCAGAGGACAAAAATCAGTTAACCACCTAACTGAGGAACTCAATTTAACCTTGCACAATACCCTAGATGCAGTTGCACCCCTAAAAACTAAAAACATTTCGAATAAGAAACTAGCTCCCTGATACACAGAAAATACCCGAGCTCTGAAGCAAGCTTCCAGAAAATTGGAACGGAAATGGCGCCACACCAAACTGGAAGTCTTCCGACTAGCTTGGAAAGACAGTACCGTGCAGTACCGAAGAGCCCTTACTGCTGCTCGATCATCCTATTTTTCTAACTTAATTGAGGAAAATAAGAACAATCCGAAATTCCTTTTAGATACTGTCGCAAAGCTAACTAAAAAGCAGCATTCCCCAAGAGAGGATGACTTTCACTTTAGCAGTGATAAATTCATGAACGCATTATGATTATTAGAAAGCAAATTACGGACTCCTCTTTAAATCTGCGTATTCCTTCAAAGCTCAGTTGTCCTGAGTCTGCACAACTCTCCCAGGACCTAGGATCAAGAGAGACGCTCAAGTGTTTTAGTACTATATCTCTTGATACAATGATGAAAATAATCATGGCCTCTAAACCTTCAAGCTGCATACTGGACCCTATTCCAACTAAACTACTGAAAGAGCTGCTTCCTGTGCTTGGCCCTCCTATGTTGAACATAATAAATGGCTCTCTATCCACCGGATGTGTACCAAACTCACTAAAAGTGGCAGTAATAAAGCCTCTCTTGAAAAAGCCAAACCTTGATCCAGAAAATATAAAAAACTATCGGCCTATATCGAATCTTCCATTCCTCTCAAAACTTTTTGAAAAGGCTGTTTCGCAGCAACTTACAGCCTTCCTGAAGACAAACAATGTATACGAAATGCTTCAGTCTGGTTTTAGACCCCATCATAGCACTGAGACGGCACTGAAGGTGGTAAATGACATTTTAATGGCATCGGACCGAGGCTCTGCATCTGTCCTCGTGCTCCTAGACCTTAGTGCTGCTTTTGATACCATCGATCACCACATTCTTTTGGAGAGATTGGAAACCCAAATTGGTCTACACTGACAAGTTCTGGCCTGGTTTAGATCTTATCTGTCGGAAAGATATCAGTTTGTCTCTGTGAATGGTTTGTCCTCTGACAAATCAACTGTAAATTTCGGTGTTCCTCAAGGTTCCGTTTTAGGACCACTATTGTTTTCACTATATATTTTACCTCTTGGGGATGTTATTCGAAAACATAATGTTAACTTTCACTGCTATGCAGATGACACACAGCTGTACATTTCAATGAAACATGGTGAAGCCCCAAAATTGCCCTTGCTAGAAACATGTGTTTCAGACATAAGGAAGTGGATGGCTGCAAACGTTCTACTTTTAAACTCGGACAAAACAGAGATGCTTGTTCTAGGTCCCAAGAAACAAAGAGATCTTCTGTTGAATCTGACAATTAATCTTAATGGTTGTACAGTCGTCTCAAATAAAACTGTGAAGGACCTCTGCGTTACTCTGGACCCTGATCTCTCTTTTGAAGAACATATCAAGACCATTTCAAGGACAGCTTTTTTCCATCTACGTAACATTGCAAAAATCAGAAATCTTCTGTCCAAAAATGATGCAGAAAAATTAATCCATGCTTTTGTCACTTCTAGGTTAGACTACTGCAATGCTCTACTTTCCGGCTACCCGGATAAAGCACTAAATAAACTTCAGTTGGTGCTAAATACGGCTGCTAGAATCCTGACTAGAACCAAAAAATTTGATCATATTACTCCAGTGCTAGCCTCTCGACACTGGCTTCCTGTCAAAGCAAGGGCTGATTTCAAGGTTTTACTGCTAACCTACAAAGCATTACATGGGCTTGCTCCTACCTATCTCTCTGATGTGGTCCTGCCGTACATACCTACACGTACACTACGGTTACAAGACGCAGGCTTCCTAATTGTCCCTAAAATTTCTAAGCAAACAGCTGGAGGCAGGGCTTTCTCCTATAGAGCTCCATTTTTATGGAACGGTCTGCCTACCCATGTCAGAGACGCAAACTCGGTCTCAACCTTTAAGTCTTTACTGAATTCTCATCTCTTCAGTGGGTCATATGATTGAGTGTAGTCTGGCCCAGGAGTGGGAAGGTGAACGGAAAGGCTCTGGAGCAACGAACCGCCCTTGCTGTCTCTGCCTGGCCGGTTCCCCTCTTTCCACTGGGATTCTCTGCCTCTAACCCTATTACAGGGGCTGAGTCACTGGCTTACTGGGGCTCTTTCATGCCGTCCCTAGAAGGGGTGCGTCACCTGAGTGGGTTGATTCACTAATGTGGTCATCCTGTCTGGGTTGGCGCCCCCCCTTGGGTTGTGCCATGGCGGAGATCTTTGTGGGCTATACTCAGCCTTGTCTCAGGATGGTAAGTTGGAGGTTGAAGATATCCCTCTAGTGGTGTGGGGGCTGTGCTTTGGCAAAGTGGGTGGGGTTATATCCTTCCTGTTTGGCCCTGTCCCGGGGGTGTCCTCGGATGGGGCCACAGTGTCTCCTGACCCCTCATGTCTCAGCCTCCAGTATTTATGCTGCGGTAGTTTGTGTGTCGGGGGCTAGGGTCAGTTTGTTATCTGGAGTACTTCTCCTGTCCTATTCGGTGTCCTGTGTGAATCTCAGTGTGCGTTCTCTAATTCTCTCCTTCTCTCTTTCTCTCTCTCGGAGGACCTGAGCCCTAGGACCATGCCCCAGGACTACCTGACATGATGACTCCTTGCTGTCCCCAGTCCACCTGGCCGTGCGGCTGCTCCAGTTTCAACTGTTCTGCCTTATTATTATTATTCGACCATGCTGGTCATTTATGAACATTTGAACATCTTGGCCATGTTCTGTTATAATCTCCACCCGGCACAGCCAGAAGAGGACTGGCCACCCCACAAAGCCTGGTTCCTCTCTAGGTTTCTTCCTAGGTTTTGGCCTTTCTAGGGAGTTTTTCCTAGCCACCGTGCTTCTACACCTGCATTGCTTGCTGTTTGGGGTTTTAGGCTGGGTTTCTGTACAGCACTTTGAGATATCAGCTGATGTACGAAGGGCTATATAAATACATTTGATTTGAGTACAGGAGAGGGCTCAGAACGCACCCTTGTGGGGCCCCAGTGTTGAGGATCAGCGGGGTGGAGATGTTGTTGCCTACCCTCACCACCTGGGGGCGGCCCGTCAGGAAGTCCAGTACCCAGTTGTACAGGGCGGGGTCGAGACCCAGGGTCTCGAGCTTGATGACGAGCTTGGAGGGTACTATGGTGTTAAATGCCGAGCTGTAGTCGATGAACAGCATTCTCACATAGGTATTCCTCTTCTCCAGATGGGTTAGGGCAGTGTGCAGTGTGGTTGAGATTGCATCGTCTGTGGACCTATTTGGGCGGTAAGCAAATTGGAGTGGGTCTAGGGTGTCAGGTAGGGTGGAGGTGATATGGTCTAGTCTCTCAAAGCACTTCATGATGACGGAAGTGAGTGCTACGGGGCGGTAGTCGTTTAGCTCAGTTACCTTAGCTTTCTTGGGAACAGGAACAATGGTGGCCCTCTTGAAGCATGTGGGAACAGCAGACTGGGATAGGGATTGATTGAATATGTCCGTAAACACACCGGCCAGCTGGTCTGCGCATGCTCGGAGGGCGCTGCTGGGGATGCCGTCTGGGCCTGCAGCCTTGCGAGGGTTAACACGTTTAAATGTTTTACTCACCTCGGCTGCATTGAAGGAGAGGCCGTATGTTTTGTTTGCAGGCCGTGTCAGTGGCACTGTTTTGTCCTCAAAGCGGGCAAAAAAGTTATTTAGTCTGCCTGGGAGCAAGACATCCTGGTCCGTGATGGGGCTGGTTTTCTTTTTGTAATCCGTAATTGACTGTAGACCCTGCCACATACCTCTTGTGTCTGAGCCGTTGAATTGAGATTCTACTTTGTCTCTATACTGACGCTTAGATTGTTTGATTGCCTTGCGGAGGGAATAGCTACACTGTTTGGGAATGTTGTAATCGTTGCTATGGGAACGACATCTTCAACGCACGTTCTAATGAACTCGCACACCGAATCAGCGTATTTGTCAATGTTGTTGTCTGACGCAATACGAAACATATCCCAGTCCACGTGATGGAAGCAGTCTTGGAGTGTGGAATCAGATTGGTCGGACCAGCGTTGAACAGACCTCAGCGTGGGAGCTTCTTGTTTTAGTTTCTGTCTGTAGGCAGGGATCAACAAAATGGAGTCGTGGTCAGCTTTTCCGAAAGGAGGGTGGGGCAGGGCCTTATATGCGTCGCGGAAGTTAGAATAGCAGTGATCCAAGGTTTTGCCAGCCCTGGTTGCGCAATCGATATGCTGATACAATTTTTAAGATTAGCCTTGTTAAAATCCCCAGCTACAATGAATGCAGCCTCAGGATGTATGGATTCCAGTTTGCAAAGAGTCAAATAGAGTTCGTTCAGAGCCATCGATGTGTCTGCTTGGAGGGGAATATATACGGCTGTGATTATAATCGAAGAGAATTCCCTTGGTAGATAATGCGGTCGACATTTCATTGTGAGGAATTCTAAATCAGGTGAACAGAAGGACTTGAGTTCCTGTATGCTTTTGTGACCACACCACGTCTCGTTTGCCATAAGGCATACACCCCCGCCCCTCTTCTTACCAGAAGGATGTTTGTTTCTGTCGGCGCGATGCGTGGAGAAACCAGCTGGCTGCACCGACTCCGATAGCGTCTCTCCAGTGAGCCATGTTTCTGTGAAGCAAAGAACGTTACAGTCTCTGATGTCCCTCTGGAATGCTACCCTTGCTCGGTTTTCATCAACATTGTTGTCAAGAGACTGGACATTGGCGAGAAGTATACTGGGGAGTGGTGCACGATGTGCCCGTCTCCGGAGTCTGACCAGAAGACCGCTACGTTTCCCTCTTTTACGAAGTCGTTTTTTTGGGTCGCCGGCTGGGATCCATTCCGTTGTCCTGGGTGAAAGGCAGAACACAGGATCCGCTTCGCGAAAGTCATATTCTTGGTCGTACTGATGGTGAGTTGACGCTGCTCTTATATTCAGTAGTTCTTCTCGACTGTATGTAATGAAACCTAAGATGACCTGGGGTACAAATGTAAGAAATAACACATAAAAAAAAAAAAATGCATAGTTTCCTAAGAACGCGAAGCGAGGCGGCCATCTCTGTCGGCGCCGGAGTTACACACATATGTGGTAGTGGTGGAATCGGGGCCTGAGGGCACATAGTGTGTTGTGAAGTCTGAATGTATTGTAATGTTTTTAAAATTGTATAAACTACTTTAATTTCGCTGAACCCCAGCAAGAGTAGCTGCTGCCTTGGCAGAAGCTTATGGGGATCCATAAGAAATACAAATTTGACTCAAGACATTTCAGGGAAAAGAATGGCATTAATTTGTAAAAATGTTGAAAATCATAATTCCTGAAGTTAAAAATGTACTTTTTACTCCATAAATCTTCCCTGACACCCAAAAGAACTGATTACATGTTGAATCCTTAGAAGGACAGGAAAATGGTCCAATTCAGGCACTTACAAGATAATATCCCTATGGTCTCTGATCTGATGGACTCACTAAACACAAATGCTTAATTTGTAAATGATGTTGGAGTGTGCCTCTGGCTATCTGTGCCATCTGGTATGCTTAATATAATATATATATATATTATATTTAATATAATTGATTTTACCAATTACATTTACTTTTGATACTTAAGTATATTTAAAACCAAATACTTTTAGCCTTTTACTGGGTGACTTTAACTTTTAATTCATTCATTTTCCATTAAGGTATCTTTAGTTTTACTCAAGAATGACAATTGAGTACTTTTTCCACCACTGATTGCCCCCATACAAAAACTCCTCACTTGGTTAATAATTAATGATCTGCTTAACGTGGACAGAGTTTGGATAAAGTAAAGGGAGGTACCTAGTCAGTTGTCCAACTGAATGTATCCAACTGAAATGTATCTTCCACATTTAACCCAACCCCTCTGAATCAGAGAGGTGCGGGGGTCTGCCTTAATCGATATCCACGTCTAAACCCTCTAGATTTGACTCTTCCTTTCTGCTTTCTATGACTTTGGCTAAAGGAATGACAGTGATGTTTGTGATGCTAACATTAGCTCACGAATGTGTGGATATGAGATTTAAAAAACCCGGTCTGTTTATAAAGAACAAGTCTCGTTCTTTCAGCATAACATTGGCAATGATTGGTAGTTCTGCTGCATGTAATAAATGTGCGGGATGTACGTTGACTTCTATGATTGGATAGCTTGCAATGGAGCACATGTGCAGCTGTGCTCTGGATGATTTAAGTACTGCCAGTCGTGCCAGGCAGCGGTCCCATGTGGGCAGAATTTAAATCTAAACGCAACCCAAGGAAAACGGTAACTACTCGATTCCTTAAATATCTCACAAATCAGTTTTGGAAAATACTGACTTTATAGCCCAAATTATTCTATTTACACTTTATAGTCAATTTTGATACCACAGGCCATTTTCAACCAGAGAAGTTGGTGGAGCTCCCCTTTAAGACTATTGAGACACCTCAGTCTGAATCTCTATTTATTAAATAGCAGCCTCTGGAGAAACCAGCTCTATACGAACCAATATATGAAAACAACAGAGGATCGTTTCCTTGGAGCCTTCAGTCAATGAGATAGGCTTGTTTCCTGCCCGTGCTGCCACACTTAGCTGTGGAGTGATTTTGGCCTTCATCTCAGAGAAGTTTAGGGAAACATTTCCTCTATTCATATTTTATTTAAATGGTGTGTAGATTTCATGGGGCTGGGAATGTGGGGGTGGAGGGATGGGTTGGCAGGGTGATAGAAAGAAAGGGGGACTAAACAGTTGCTCGCTTGAAGCTATTGCTTTCATGTAACTAAAGCTTTCAGAAGGGGAAGGCGGGTGAGAAGGTGTGGGCTATGGGAGGAGGTTTATGTGGAGATACATGAGCCCTGTGCTTTTAATATAGAAAACACACACACAAAGATAATGTCAGTGAACTTTGATGTGCCATCTCTAAGTGCTAACAGCGCTGTTGCTGGTGTTAGGAATGGTGATGGAGGATGTGCCTGTCAGGCTGCTGCTCACTATCAAACCTTCCCAGACTGCTCTCTGGAAGGACCTCAGGGCCGCCAAATGACATTGGCCAATCACAGCGTTAATTTTAAAGGCAACTGCAAAACTGAGATTAACCACTAAATATTCATTGGGCTTCAATAAGTATTTTGGCATTCTGTTGCCATATACTTTATTCCTGTAAGCAACCTTTTAGAGATGTTGAAGTTCTGGTTATTTTGGTTATTTTCCAACATCGCTCCAATAGGTGGAGTGATATTTACACAGGATGTCCATCCATCTTTCATTATTCAGGAATACCAAGGTGTATCCTAAACCATTTTAAAGGCAGATACTGTATGTAAAACCCACAACAAACATATCGGCGCTATTATTTTCTTCCAAATGGATGGCCATGTTGAAGACCTAATCATAGCCCTAGCTAAATCACTTGCACAAGCTTAGATAAACACACCCCTTCATAGCTCAAATATAAGTCTGATTTATTTGTCTGTATATTTATAGTATAGCATAAAGAAATCACAGTTGAAGAATGAGGGCATGTAGAGCTTCCCAACACCAACAGCATAATAGCTCAATTTGATGGATTCATAGCTGTGTGTGTGTCCGTGGGCCTGCAGTCTCATTCCCCTCACGGAAGCGAGCAAGCAGCAGTCTAAACACCTAAACACTACAATATGATACCAGGGTATGTTGGGATGTGCTTTGTCATCCAACTACAAATGCTGTCATCCTCTCTCTGAGGAGGAAACCTAGATGTGTCTACAGTAGCCCCCTACAAGGCAGGGTTACAGGTTGAGCCCCTCTCGTGAAACCATCAGGGTTGATATATGAGATGAGATTGCTGACAAGCTAAGAGGTATTCTAGAAATTCTCTAACCTCTGCGACTTCCAGATCTCGTTTATGGTGTACAGAGGTGCATGTCCAACTCTAACCTCTTTCCTGACAGAAAGGCGAGTGGAGAGGCGTGTGTGTGGCCCCACTGGATTCTCATGTTACCCACATATTGTATCCTCCCTGTTACTTAATGGCCCAGCCAGCCATGTGTTCCTTTCAGTGTCGGCTCCTGGTATAAGCGACATAAGCAGTCACTAGGGGAGGAGACTCAGTCGTGGTCTCAAATTAGTGTTGAGAGTTAGAATACACAAGATTCAAGGTCGAAATTTGGTTGTGCATCAGCAATTTCTCTTGTTATGTCAGTCACTAACAGTCACTCAATTAGCCATGCCAGCTAACAATTTTTAGCCAGCTATCTAAACTCATGGACGAAAAGCAACCGGTCAAGCAGGGCACGTGTCCAGGGGGCCCACATTGATTTTGTTAGTCACTCTCACTCAGATATCATTAACATGGCATAAATTATGGCAAAATGTGTAGAATTGCAGGAATTTAGCTTTAAAACATTATCTCCACTCCATGGCAAAATGGGTAGAATTGCTTGAAATTTGCAGTAAAACTGCAACTCAAAATTGTATATATTTTCTATTAATTTGCTACATTTCAACTCCACCCCATGGCAAAATGTGTAGAATTGCAGGAAATCCACTTCAAAACAAAAATTATTCTATCTACCGTCAAGAAGGAGACCACTAAAATGTTGTGCGTGTTTGTGTCCTGTCGGTAGCATTTACATGCTGCAGTTATAGGTAAGGTATCATATCACCACCCAACATATTGTGTACCCATGGGACTGGTACTTCAAAGTATCTCTTTCCCACTGGTGCCGTTGTACTCAAAGTTGGGGAGGATCCAGTAATCTGATGAAGTCTACTCCCACTCCTTCCCTCCAGCGCTTGACGTCCCAGGTATAATAATCACAGGGCCTAGCAACCCATCATTACGCACACCTGCGCCTCAACATTAGGCACACCTGGACTTCATCACTTCCCTAATTACTCCCCCTTCATCTAGCACTATGTTTTTGTCACCCATCAGGCATTATTGTTTTTGTGTTATATTCAGATGCTACGCTTGTTCATGTATCCACTCTGTTTGTCCTTATTAAACTTTGTGTCTTTGTTACATCTGCTTACAAAAAAAGAACTGTAAAAATATTGTAATTACATTACAGATACTTTTGAAAACCACTAGATTACTTCTTTGTGAAAAAATACATTTGTTACCTTTCTGTTTTCTAAATGACATTTAATTCAGCATTGAAAAAAGGCACTAGTTTAAGTTTGTTCCACCTGAATGAGTCTGAACTCTATGATGACACACCAAATGCATTTTATGGATCCCTTTTGTGTTTATCTAATACCTCTTAAGAGGAAAGTAATCCAGAATAATTTACTGATTGGGGATACTGAAAATTACTGATTAAACATTTTGGACAGGTAACTAGTAACTGTAACACCCAACCCTGTTTGTACTGTAGGTATGTTAATCATATCACAACCCAGTACACATACTGTACTGTATGCACATGTACTGTGTGTATAGTATACCCATGGGACTGGTTTTTCCTCAGTGCCTCCTTCCCAGTAATAACCAAAATATGCTCCAGAAAAAACAGAGTGTCTGATAACAGCAGGTCGCTACACATACTGCAATTAGGAGCGCTCTACTTCACAGTGGGCTTTCAACATGCACCGTGGAGGCCATATAGCAGCATGTAAGCGCAGTGTATGTGTGCATGTTTATCTACTCATTTGTGTACCTTGATGGTGCTCTCTCTCTTCCTCGATGGCTTTGACACATCTATGAATCCACTTGTCTATAGCTACCTTGGCCATGGAAATCTACAGGCAGGACATGGGGCAAGAAATATGGGAGGGAGAGAGAAATGAGATGAGGAGAGATCAACTGAAGAGCATGGGAGTGAGAGACAAAATATTTTCTTATCAGTATTTGTTAACTCTCCAATCGTAAGAATTAGTGGCTGTTGGCTTGTGCATAATGCCTTTCAAGGTCAATAAGCCTAGAGAGTTTTAAAAACAAGAAGGACAGTCGTCATTGTCCCCCTCCCACACACACACACACACCTATCTGCTGACCTCACCTCTCCTCCACACCCCAGACCTCTACAACTCTTCACAGGTATATTATAATGTTGTAAAGTGACAGAGAACAGTATAGACTTGTTTTAAAGTCCATAGGGAAACTGGTGATATTTAAATACATGAGTGAGTAAATACTAAGAGAGGGGTCCTGCCCTTTCATATCTTCCCATATAGAAGTGAATTACAGTGTGAAAAAGAAGAAAGGAAAGGGATGTAACTATACAAATGGAGGAATTGGCCTGGGTCTACAGCATATCAACATTCGGTTCCTACATGTATGCCTTCTAGTCCATGACCTCACTCTCAACTGCAACGTCTAGTGGTTCCAAACTGACCAACACACACCCACACATATGCACACACAATATCACTGCATACACATGCATGCACACACAAACCACAGAAAGTCTCAAATCACTTTTATTAATTGAGTAAGTCGTAGGAGGTTAATTGTTTAATTTTGTTCACATAATTATAGTGAGTGTGTGTGCTTGCATGCGTGTTAGCGACTCTCCATTGTTGATTTGATTGTTTCCTCCACCAGCACTGGCTCCAGCACCCACTGTCGGCCTCTACTTCAAACTCCAGGTCCATTCATCAACTACACTCCGCCTGCTGATTGTTCCAGAATGGCAGCATATTGCCATTACGAGCTCATTAGGAGGAAAATATTTTTCTTAGCGTCAGTTTGCATGTGTAATCAGTGTCAATGGAGAGCGTGAGATAATCAGGCAGATTTTCTGGATAAATGAGCAGCCAGGAAAACAAGGCAATAATGAAGCAATGCATTGCCATGTGGAGGAGGAGAGGAATTCAGACACTGAACAACTCCCAGAACAACAGACACTGACCAACACACAACTAAAGACACTGACCAACACAAAACTAAAGACACTGACCAACACACAACTAAAGACACTGACCAACACACACACACAACTACAGACACTGACCAACACACACAACTACAGACACAGACTAACACAACTACAGGGACTGACCAAAACACACAACGGATGTGGGCCGATGAAGTGGATGCTGAACTACAGGACTGTTTCGCTAGCACACATAGCACAATATGTTCCGGGATTCATCTGATAACATTGAGTTTACCACATCACAAGTGCATCAACGATGTCATCACCACAATGACCGTACATACCCCATTAAGAAGCCATGGATTACAGGCACCATTTACAGGCACCAAATCCCTCACACAAACCATCAAACAGGTAAAACATGAAAACAGGAACAAAGATTGAGTCCTACTATGCCAGCTCGGATGCTCAATGAATGTGGCAGGGCTTGCAAACTATCATGGATTACAAACGGAAACCCAGCTGCGAGCTGCCCAGTGACTTGAGCCTTTGTAAGACCGAACTGCCCAGTGACTCTGTAGCCATTGTAAGACCGAACTACCCCTCCCGGATCCGGGAGAATTGTCATCAACTGACACTAATTAGCATAATGCAACGGACAAAAAATATTACTAGAAAATATTCATGAAATCACAAGTGAAATATAGTGAAACACAGCTTAGCCTTTTGTTAATCACCCAGTCACCTCAGATTTTGAAATGATGCTTTACAGCCAAAGCAAGACAAGCATTTGTGTAAGTTTATCAATAGCCTAGCATAACATTATGTCCAGCTAGCAGTAGGCAACTTGGTCACGAAAATCAGAAAAGCAATCAAATTAAATAATTTACCTTTGATGAGCTTCGGATGTTTTCACTCAAGAGACTCCCAGTTAGGCAGCAAATATTCATTTTGTCCCATAAAGATTATTTTTATAGCCGAAATCCATTGGTTGAGAAATCCACCGGAAACTGTGGTCACGACAACGCAGAAAAATATTCAAAATTAGATCCATAATATCGTCAGAAATATGGCAAACGTTTTTTATAATCAATCCTCAAGGTGTTTTTCATATATCTATTCGATAATATATCAACCGGGACAGTTGGCTTCATAGTAGGAAAGAGAAAAACAATGGCCGCATTTGTCTATTACGCACAAATCACTCTGAGAGCCACCAGCTGACCACTGACGCAATGTTGTCGTTCACGGCTCATTTTTCAAAATAAAAGCCTGAAACTATGTATTGTAACACTAGACACATTAGGGAAGCCATAGAAAAAGGAATCTGGTTGATATCCCATTCACTGCTCAATAGGGACGCATAGGAACGTAGAGCTTTCTAAATAAGAGTCACTTCCTGATCGGATTTTTACAGTTTTGGAAACTTTAGAGTGTTTTCTATCCTAAGCTGTCAATTAAATGCATATTCTAGCATCTTGTCATGACCAAATAGCCCATTTACTTTGGGAACGTTATTTTGTGATTTCATGAATATGAATATTTTCTAGTAAGATTTTTTGTCTGTTGCGTTATGCTAAATAGTGTAGTTGATGACAATTGTCCCGGATCCGGGGTAGTTTCAAGAGGTTAAAGAGCATATTGAAGTTTGAAGCAATAGTATTTATAACAATAGCCTACAACTATTGTAGCACTGTTTTGCACTGCATGGGGACTGGTCTTGATAAATCAAAGAGTTTTTATTTTCACTGCATCTATTTGGTTAGACTACAATTATACAATTAGGGTGTAGAAATGTTATGCTCTTAGAGTAACCTTTATTTAATTTGACAAGTCAGTTAAGAAAAAATTCTTACTTAGAAGGACAGTCTCCTGCATGCTCGCATGACACAGGGATTATTTCGCTAAATAGCCAAGTACTGTAGCCGACACCCGACCATCACATTGTACAGCGCCATATTTTTCCATTCAATCCTAATGGAAATCCAGAGGGTTTTTCTTTTTTTTTCTTGGAATAGAAACACCATAATACTAATCAAATTATTTAAGCAACATTTCTTAAAATCAGTCCCATATATTATATTCTTATAAAAAGGTTTTAACCTCTTGGATATAGGGGGCGCTATTTTAATTTTGGGATGAAAAACGTTCCCGTTTTAAACAAGATATTTTGTCACGAAAAGATGCTTGACTATGCATATGATTGACAGCTTTGGAAAGAAAACACTCTGACGTTTCCAAAACTGCAAAGATATTGTCTGTGAGTGCCACAGAACTGATGTTACAGGCGAAACCCAGATAAAAATCCAATCAGGAAGTGCCGCATTTTTTGAAACCGCCTCATGCCAATGGCTCCTTATATGGCTGTGAATGAGCTACGAATGAGCTTACATTTTCCACGCATTCCTCAAGGTGTCTACAGCATTGTGACGTCTTTTTAGGCATTTCCATTGGAGAATGCCTGTAAGGGACCATATATAGCGAGTGGTCACATGGTGTCTCCCGGAGAAAATCTTGCGTAAAATACTGAGGTAGCCATTTTTCCAATCGTTTCTTATGAGAAACCAACTGCCTTGACGGATATATTATCGAATACATATGTTAAAAACACCTTGAGGATGGATCCTAAACAACGTTTGCCGTGTTTCTGTCGATATCATGGAGCAAATTTTGAAAAAAGTTCAGCGTTATAGTTGAAGAATTTTTCGGTCGATTTCTCAGCCAAGCAGGATGAACAAACAGGAGCTTTTTCGCCTACAAAAATATTATTTTTGGAAAAAAGGAACATTTGCTATCTAACTGGGAGTCTCCTGAGTGAAAGCATCTGAAGTTCTTCAAAGGTAAATGATTTAATTTGGTTGCTTTTCTTATTTTCATGAAAATGTTGCCCGCTGCCAGCAGAGCATAGCATTATGCCATGATAAACTTACACAAATGCTTGTCTAGCGTTGGCTGTAACGCATATTTAGAAAATCTGAGATGACAGTGTTGTTAACAAAAGGCTAAGCTTGTGTTTGAATATATTTATTTCATTTCATTTGCGATTTTCATGAATAGGGTGATTAACAAAAGGCTAAGATGTGTCTCAATATTTTTCATTTGTGATTTTCATGAATAGGAATATTTTCTAGGGAAATTTATCTCCGTTGCGTTATGCTAATTAGTGTCAGGCGATGATTACGCTCCCGCATGCGTGATGGGGAGTCACTAGAGGTTTTAAAAGCTAACTTCTTGTTAATCCTTTGTCAGATTTCAAAAAGGCTTTACGGCAAAAGCATACCATGCGATTATCTGAGGACAGCGCCCGCGTACAAAAGCATTACAAACATTTTCCAAACAAGCAGAGGCGTCACGAAAGTCAGAAATAGAGTTACAACAAACCACTTACCTTTTGAAGATCTTCCTCTGTTTGCAATCCCAAGGGTCCAAGCTACATAACAAATGGTTGTTCAATAACAAATCACATTTTTCAAAAAGCAAGCCTGAAACTCTTTCTAAAGACTGTTGTCATCTACTGGAAGCCTTAGGAACTGCAATGTGGGATTTATTCCTTTGATATTCCCATAGACAGTCATTTCAATGAGTGGTGACCTAAAAAAAAAATATTCATGGATTGATTGTCCTCGGGTTTTCGCCTGCCATATCAGTTCTGTTATATTCACATACATTATTTTAACATTTTTAGAAACAGTAGAGTGTTTTCTAACCAATACTACCAATTATATGCATATCTAACAGGCAGTTTACTTTGGGCACCTCAGTCATCCAAACTTCCGAATACTGCCCCGTATCCCTAAGAAGTTTTAAGGGATTTTAAGTAAGCATTTCACGGTAAGGTTGAACTCGGCGCATGTGACAAATACAATTTGATTTGATTGATTTTCTCTAAGGTGTAAGAGTTCACCCATCCCTCAAACAACCTTGTGTCTGGTACTGTGGGTTCCAACAACCGATGTGCATCACACAAATGTATGGGGCCTTGCTCTGCCAAATGGGCAAAATAATTTCAGAAAAACTTTTGATAAATACATTTGTCAATCAAAGATATCTCATGTGGCTGACGGGCTCTTATTACAGAGCTTCATTCGACGGCTCAAAATGTCAGACGCCCCTCACATTTTCTCCAATGATTTATAATGACTGGTCTCGCGACTGACTTTTTTCATTCTTTCTCGATGAGAGAGAGAGAGAGAGAGAGAGAGAGAGAGAGAGAGAGAGAGAGAGAGAGAGTATGAGAAGTAAGGAGCAAAAGCTTCTTCCCATATACATCCCCTTTTGTAAATGAAAAAATTGCTCTAATGTTATTTATAATTCCCTGACCTGCCTTGACTCTTTCATCCTTTTCTATTCTCTTCTTTTTCCCTCTCTCTCTCCTTCTTTTTCCCTGTTGCTCTTTTCCTGCTGACAGAGAGAACTAAGCAGTAGCAGCCATGCTCCCTCTAAACTTGAACTCTATGTTGGTGGAATAAGGTATAGCTTTTATTTTCTGTTTGAATTTTCCGTTCAATGAGATTTGGATGTGACTTTTATCCCTTAGGGGAGAAAAAGGAAGACGCTCTTATGCACTCACATGGCACGGCACTTGGGTGACTGAGAGAAATTATAGAAAGAGAGAAAAATGAACAGTTGAAAAGCTACAACACTGGGACCCATTTACTTAGCAACTGTTATCTCTGTGTAAGACTCTTGGACTGCTTACTGAGACGGAAGTCAGCACAGCATAATATGAAATACAAAGATTTGTTATCGGATAGAAGTAATGGAGCCATGCACCCAGATATTCCAAAGCTTACTCTGCCTGTTTAATTTCCTCCTGAGAGAATGACATGACCCACAGCATTAACCTTCAAAGCAAAATAGACTATGCTTTTCCTTTAACACAAAAGGGGAGAATTATTATCTAAAAATCACACAGTCACTGAGGGACAAAGTTTAAGATTGGTGCCAAGGGGTTATCCCAGGTGTCCAGCAATGCTATTGTGAAACCACATCAAGGCTAATGTCAAAATCTGAATCACCCAATCCCAACACACGCCTCCCTTTCAGCTAACAGGATCAAAAAGTCTCATTCAAGCAGCTGTCTATGTATCTGAGGGCCATGCCAGTTGACGGCAATGTCAGATCCATTTCTAATGAGTCCAGAGAAGTCGAGACGTGCCCTGAGGGTCACCGGATGGAAGGGTCACATAGGTGTTTTAAAATTGTGATTAGGCAGTGCGGGCAAAGGGCATTTATTCTGTAGTGCTCCTTGAAGTCTGGCTCAATACACCGCTCCCCTGAGGTTTAACCCCTCTCTTTCTTTTCCCCTTTCATCCCCTCTATTCTATTTTTCATTTCATTTCTAATCCCAACCTTTTTAGAGGATGCGGGTTGGCTTATAGTGTCAGCTCAATAAGACTCAAGTTAATAAAGTGGGTCGGTGGAAGATTGCAAAAAAGTTATTTTCTGTACATTTATATGGTGCTCAATAAACACCTCAACATGATCCTATATTTAATTGTTTTCACCATGAAGTCTCATCTGAAAGTAATTGTTTTCTGTTTTGATCCCATCTTTTAACCTAATGTACAGTTTATTGATATAAAAATTATTTCCACCAAAAAGATCACAACTTTAAACTGGGTAAAATAGAGCATTAACATGCTTTAGGTCTCTATCTCCCTTCTTCCTAATGTTTAAGTGGTGGCTGCTCAGCCCAGCCCGCTAATGACAACAGCCACATAAAATTACAAACAGCACACTCTGTGTTCACAGATGCCTCTGATAGGTTATTGTCAAGATTATCCACGCTGCTTTGGGACTGACTGTGTTCTTTCAGGGTGGGGAGTAAAGTTAACAAATTACAAAGCAAGCAGAGACAATCACGGAGCATACACCCTGATACGGCGCCGTGCCAACACTTTCTCCAGCCCAGGCTGTGTGATGCATCTCCCTGGCTGTTTTCTGTTAACTCTGCTCTTTCAGGGCCATCTATTCTACCATGCAGCAGCCTGATGTCGCTGCAACAAACTCTTTCATGTCCCCCTCCCTCCCATTCCCTCCTCCACCTACACGATCAATTCATTGGACATTGCAGATGTGTTAGGAGTGTCTATGGATGCCAGTGGGTGTTGTGGTGTGGAGGGCTGGCTAGAAGGGGACACAGCTATCCTATCCACAGAGTTTACAGTACAGTATACATCTGTGTTATTCCTGCCATGTCATGAGATTTCACCCCTGTAGTTTCTAGGGAGCAGAGGTGCAGATTTCCATTGCCATGGAGATCCTTTCCACCAGTATTTCTATGAGGAGACTCCCAGACCATGGTTGATCACATTCTTACTGTTGATCAGCCATATCTCTCCCTCTTCACTGATTCCCTTTTTATTGCTCTATCCCCAACCTTTGCCAATGAAGATAACACTACAGCAAAATGGTGTGTATTCTAGCCTATTCAACTGCTGTCAGGCTACTTTATCATTCATGCGAGCCAGTCAGGAGTAGTCCAGTGGAGTAGCCTACAGCGCAGTCTCTCTGAGGGCTCAATCTTTGAGTCAAGTGCTCTCCCTCTCTTGGTTTTCTCTGGGAAACATAAAGATAGTGGTGGCTAATGGGTTTTTATTTATAGGTGGGAATACCTTTTGGTGGGGGGGAAAGCCTTGTAAAAAATAAGTGTGACATTCCAACATATGTGCTTTGGGAAGTTTATGATGAAGATGGTATGTCATTGTCACCCACCACCTGAGACATAAAAGTAGCATTTTTTCCTGTAACATAGTGTCTGAATGAAATGCAGTTCTAACTCCCAGTTCAGACTGCAATATTTTGGCGAGTTGAACTGAATATAAATTAAGAGAGGGATGTAACGGTTAGCGGCTTTGCTTGACGTACCGATTGGTTTCATATAACTGCTCTCAACACTACAGCTGACTTCCTCATTGGTTTTGGGTAAATTCAGGCATAACAGCGACCTCTTACAGAAGTCCTCCAACTGTGAATCCGAGACCATGATTGTGCTTATGTTGTGGGTGTGGCAGCAAAGCAACCTTTATTTCGATAAATAAACATACATTAATATGCATGACCATTTCTCCTGATAGTGGAAGAACTGCTCTGCTGTGTTGCATGAAATGGCGGCGTGTTTCACCTGCACCACGCTGAAAGAGCGGCAGAGACTGCCGAATTATCGTCAAAAGACTGACGCCGAGTGTAGCAGCTGTCTAAGGCACTGCGTCACAATGTTGGGGCGTCACTACAACCTAGGGTTTGATCCCAGGCTGTGTCACAACCAGCCGTGACTGGGAGTCCCATAGGGCGGCAAACAATTGACCCATCATCGTCCAACTTAGGGGAGGGTTTGGCTAGGGGAGTTTAACTTGGCTCATCACGCTCTAGCCACTCTTTCGAGTGTCTAACAAAGCCCTGGACAGGCCTTAGTATGTCCAGAACTCCGCTGCCAGGGTCCTCACATGCACAAAACCCTGGGAACACATCATCCCCAATATGCACCACCTTCAGTGGCTCTCAGTCAAATTACGCATCACCTACAAGGCCCTTCATGGCCTTCCCACCTGACCTCTCCTACCTCCTCCACACACATACACACTTCCACTGACTCTGCTCCTCTGAACTACTCACCATCCCAAAATCAAGACTCTGCACCATGGAGGTCCAGGCATTCAGCGCCGCTTCCCCAAACTTTGGAACTCTTTTTTTTTCCCAGCCACCCACAACTCTGACTATCACCACATTGAAAAACAAACTCAAACATCACCTGTTTGGCCTAACTTTCCTCTCAGCTTAGCTCAGCTTTACTCATGCTTTATCTTATTTGAAATCTTGTTTTGTTTTTATCATCTTGCTGTACAGCATCCTTGAGTTTTTTGAAAAGCGCTTTAAATCCCATGTATTAGTACTATTTCTCCAGCTGGCGCCAGATCACTCCTAGGGATGAACCACAACCATTCTCCACTCTCTCTCTTAGTGTCTCGCTCAGATCACAGTGTGCTGTAATCTCAAATGAAATAAAAGGAAGTGAGTAGCTACTCACTGATAAAACTGCATTTGAATGGATCTGAAAGCCTACAATTTGTGCGTAAATTAGAAGATGAAAACTCTGAACTAAACATCAGATATTCTTGAACCATGGAACTCATAGTTACCTTGTAGTCCTACTGCTGGTTCATTTCACAACGATAACACACTTACTTAGTTTAATCAGGTGTGAGAATAAAAGTTGGTATCAGACACTTAAGTCACAGCGTTTGACATAACATTCCATAAAGACTCCTTTGTGTTAGGGCCCGCAATTTCCACATACAGTACATACCACCTGACATTGTTACAGTGCACAGTACAGTATCCTCAGCATTTTTGTTGAGACTATACTCTCAGGTCTTGTTCACCAACATTTTTACAGGATGTGGCAAACACAACAGATGAGAATGTTTAGCTTAAAATGTTGATAAACTATTAGGCTATTTCTTCACGTAATAAGCGCAGCAATGCACACATGGTAGTAGGCTTTAACCGCAAATATTAATGTCACACACTGTTTATGTATGCCAGTTAGGCTCTACACCCCTTGTAAAGCGGAATAGTGTGCTTAATTTCAAGAAGTTGTTTGGCCACTTTAGTGACACAAACCTTTTCAAAACATACAGGCCTATGGGCTAGACTGCATGAGATGTGCGACTGTGATTAGACAAAATCACAAAAAAAGGCATTGTTTCTTATGCTGGGCATCATTCACAAGTGATAATATATATTTCACAAGTGAAAGGCTAATATTGTCACCCATCTGACTATTCTTGATTTAATATCAAATCAAATTTATTTATATAGCCCTTCGTACATCAGCTGATATCTCAAAGTGCTGTACAGAAACCCAGCCTAAAACCCCAAACAGCAAGCAATGCAGGTGTAGAAGCACGGTGGCTAGGAAAAACTCCCTAGAAAGGCCAAAACCTAGGAAGAAACCTAGAGAGGAACCAGGCTATGTGGGGTGGCCAGTCCTCTTCTGGCTGTGCCGGGTGGAGATTATAACAGAACATGGCCAAGATGTTAAAATGTTCATAAATGACCAGCATGGTCGAATAATAATAAGGCAGAACAGTTGAAACTGGAGCAGCAGCACAGTCAGGTGGAAGTTGAAACTGGAGCAGCAGCATGGCCAGGTGGACTGGGGACAGCAAGGAGTCATCATGTCAGGTAGTCCTGGGGCATGGTCCTAGGGCTCAGGTCCTCCGAGAGAGAGAAAGAAGGAGAGAATTAGAGAACGCACACTTAGATTCACACAGGACACCGAATAGGACAGGAGAAGTACTCCAGATATAACAAACTGACCCCAGCCCCCGACACATAAACTACTGCAGCATAAATACTGGAGGCTGAGACAGGAGGGGTCAGGAGACACTGTGGCCCCATCCGAGGACACCCCGGACAGGGCCAAACAGGAAGGATATAACCCCACCCACTTTGCCAAAGCACAGCCCCCACACCACTAGAGGGATATCTTCAACCACCAACTTACCATCCTGAGACAAGGCTGAGTATAGCCCACAAAGATCTCCGCCACGGCACAACCCAAGGGGGGGGCGCCAACCCAGACAGGATGACCACAACAGTGAATCAACCCACTCAGGTGACGCACCCCCTCCAGGGACGGCAAGAGAGAGCCCCAGTAAGCCAGTGACTCAGCCCCTGTAATAGGGTTAGAGGCAGAGAATCCCAGTGGAAAGAGGGGAACCGGCCAGGCAGAGACAGCAAGGGCGGTTCGTTGCTCCAGAGCCTTTCCGTTCACCTTCCCACTCCTGGGCCAGACTACACTCAATCATATGACCCACTGAAGAGATGAGTCTTCAGTAAAGACTTAAAGGTTGAGACCGAGTTTGCGTCTCTGACATGGGTAGGCAGACCGTTCCATAAAAATGGAGCTCTATAGGAGAAAGCCCTGCCTCCAGCTGTTTGTTTAGAAATCCTAGGGACAATTAGGAGGCCTGCGTCTTGTGACCGTAGCGTACGTGTAGGTATGTACGGCAGGACCAAATCAGAGAGATAGGTAGGAGCAAGCCCATGTAATGCTTTGTAGGTTAGCAGTAAAACCTTGAAATCAGCCCTTGCTTTGACAGGAAGCCAGTGTAGAGAGGCTAGCACTGGAGTAATATGATCAAATTGTTTGGTTCTAGTCAGGATTCTAGCAGCCGTATTTAGCACTAACTGAAGTTTATTTAGTGCTTTATCCGGGTAGCCGGAAAATAGAGCATTGCAGTAGTCTAACCTAGAAGTGACAAAAGCATGGATTAATTTTTCTGCATCATTTTTGGACAGAAAGTTTCTGATTTTTGCAATGTTACGTAGATGGAAAAAAGCTGTCCTCGAAATGGTCTTGATATGTTCTTCAAAAGAGAGATCTAATATTGTCTTTCCATATACTAAATCATATGTGTGAAATTTGTTTTGATTTAAAATGGACCATTATCATGCACCTGTGTCAAAACAGGGAAGTGGGAAAAAATGTATGTCAGCTATACACTTAAATAGCGAATGGAGGAAACTTTTCCCATGGTTAATTTTCATTCAAGGATTTACTCCTGTTGTAAAAATAAGTAATGTGCTTAATAATAGGGAAAGTTGAGAAATAAATATAGTAGGCCTAGCCTATAGAAAGCTGATGGGATCCTCCTCTTTTTAGTAGAGGCCATCACTCTGTTTTCTCACAATTGCGTTGCCTATAGAAATGTTGCGCAACATGAGCTCATGGGCTCTCATCAAGTGTTTGATTAGATTTTCAATTACATTGACATCATAGTGATTAGAGGTGCTGAGTACCAGACAATAGAGTGCTGACTACCAGGCAGTTTTCAAGTTTGGTAAGCTAGTAGTGACCAGCAGCAGCATCAGAGCTTGGAGACACTTAACGAACATGTTGAATTTGACTGCCTTCATGACTCGTGACCGCCGGTGTGGCGGTAATACGGTCACCACAACAGCCCTAGTACCACTTACTAATTCCGCTCACACCGAGGCTCTGCCTTGCTAGCACACGTGACTGCCCTCCTGAAGCGTCTTACTAGTCGATGACACACAGAAATGTATCTATCCACTGGCAAAAGTGGGACACCTCAGGCTGAGAAGTAAGTTTCACACATCCCCATGTGCAAACTTCACCCCTCAAATTTACTCAACAGCAACCCCAGCATTGAGCTGAGTGCAACTGTAAATCCGAGTCACTAGGCACCACTGTAAAGGACTTCATGCTGCTTGCTTAGTGAATATCACATCTTCCTGATCCTTAAACCTAAGACCTCTGCCTTGCTACACACACTGTGAGCACAAAACATTAGTAACACCTTCCTAATATTTAGTCACAACCCTTTTGCCCTCAAAACAGCTTCAATTCGTTAGGGTATGGACTCTAAAAGGTGTCGAAAGCATTCCACAGGGATGTTGGAACATGTTGACTCCAATGCTTCCCACAGTTGGGTCAAGTTGGCTGGATATCCTTTGGGTGATGGACCATTCTTGATACACACAGGAAATTGTTGAGCATGATAAACCCAGCGGTGTTACAGTTTTTGACACACTCAAACCGGTGTGCCTGGCACCAACTACCATACCTTGGTTGAAAGGCACTTAAATTTTGTCTTAGCCATTCACACTCTGAATGGCACACATACACAATCAATGCCTCAATTGTATCAAGGCTTAAACATCCTTATTTAATCTGTCTCCTCCACTTCATACCTTGTTCAAAAGCACTTCAGTATTTTGTATTGTCCATTCACCCTCTGAATGGGACACATACACAATCAATGCTTCAATTGTTTGAAGGCTGAAATATCCTCCCCTTCATATCTCGTTCAAAGGCATTTAAGTGAATCAAACTGTTTGGAAGCTACATACATTTTTGTGAGAAAATCGAATTTTCGGGAAGTCTCATGGTCTGACAAACATCGTTTAATCTCTGCCACCTGTCACCGCAGATGCGAAAGTGCAACGTCGGCTGATGCGGTGGATTGAGATGCGTCCAATCCACAAACTGACATATTTTGCTGGGGAATTTTTTATTATATTACTTAGATTGACGCACCGGTGCATCCATTGACTCTAGATTTCTTTTTAAGACACACACAAAACACACCTTTCTTTTGTGCCGAAAAAGGCTCTCATTAATCACAACAAATTATCTTCTTCCACCGATCTGCTAACCTCTAAGCCATCATATTTTCTCAACTGTTGTGACAGTTTTTTGTTGAGCTTGGTACAATGTTGTTATCCATCATATCAATCTGACTCAGTTGTAGGCCCTGTGAAAATCAAACACAAAATAAAATATTATGCTTATTTAAAGTTTTGACTATACTTCCTAATATTGCCTTCAAGACAACATTTTATGCATGATTGTTATACAAATTACAGTTAAAATAATCAGGATTCCATCCAAGTAAAGTACTTATAAGATAAAAAATGTCACAACAGGCCTGATGAAAAGAGCACATTTGTTGGTAAACTTTCAAAATGTCGACAAAACAAAATACGCTAGACAAGGTGCTTTTATGCACAAATATTGATATATTAACCGACATAAACTTGGAGTCATGGGATGACGTGTGGTCCACCCACTACGACTCGGGAAAGCATGCAGTTTATTAGGCTACTGATGACATAAATTATGATGAACTTCACAAACGGGTGAAAGTGCAAGATGATGAGATTGATGCTCCTTTCCAATAAATATTGAGGGTCTTACAGTGGGGCAAAAAAGTATTTAGTCAGCCACCAATTGTGCAAGTTCTCCCACTTAAAAAGATGAGAGAGGCCTGTAATTTTAATCACATTGCAGGATTTTTTATTAATTTATTTGCAAATTATGGTGGAAAATAAGTATTTGGTCAATAACAAAAGTTTAAAATGGTTCCGCTGGCCCGGGCTCCCATACATTACATATCCTATTTAGATACCATATTCCATACCAAGCATATTGGTCTCCACCATTTCTCCTTTGATTCAGCTTCATATTTCAAAGGCAGAATCTACATTTGACTTCTTTTTTTGTTGTTGCCGTTTTCTCTTCTGAAGCCACTTGATCAGCTTCAATGTGTTCTCCTGAAAAGTGCCCCCATTATTAATGAGCATTTGTAGCTTGATGAGTCTACTCATCGTTGCACATTTGCAGTTTCATACAATCAGTATTTTTTCTATAACTCATACATAACAGCCGATTTATATAATTTTCTTGCTTTAGTAATTTACTTATACATTTCCTAGTGATGTCTGTTCGCATACGATCCGGCTCAAGGAAGGAATTTGCAATCCTGCTATTAACGCGTCAGCAACATGAGACGATCAGAGGAGCCAGATGTTTTGCATGAGAGCAAAGTTACTGGAGAACCTGAAAATTGCAACAACCAAGACAAAAATATGACTTTTTTCATATGGGGTGGCAGTTAAACTAGGCTGTCATTGTAAATAAGATTACTTTCTTAATTGACTCGCCTAGTTAAGTAAAAAATAAATAAATACATTCCCAAAGTCAGCAGAAAGGTGTTTATACCTGGTCCAAAAAAGAGAACAATGGCAAAATGAATGCATTGCAGGAAGAAAGGCCCAGTGGCAGTAGTGGTGCAGCTAGTCAATAAAGATGCAGCTAATGTCATTACTTTAAGTGTGAAAAATGAACTACCTTTTAATGTATACATTTTAGTCATTTAGCAGCTGCTCTTATATAGAGCGACTTACCATAGCGTGCACATATATTTTCATACTTTTTTCCCCATACTGGTACCCTGTGGGAATCAAACTCACAGCCCTGGTATTGCAAGTGCCATGCTCTACAAACTGAGCCACACAGGAACTTTTATAGAAATGTTTCATGCATGGTGGCTAGCTATGACAATCTGTTTGTACTGTAGCTATGAAATGGGATTATGGTTCATTGTTTAGCTAGCAAGCTAGCTACATGTCTAAACAAAACACTCCACTTTGCCTGATGATTACATGACCATTCCACGTGGCTAGGGGGTGGTTATAGTATTTGTGACTGAAAGCCCAGTTTTTTACAATGGAAAAAAGTAGAGACTCTAGAAAATGGTACATCATACACTACAGTTGAGGAACAATGGGAAAGTATTTCTGTTTTGAAAGTTGATAAACTTGTAACCTCACTTTTGAGAAAAAGGCCTTTGAATGTTTGGGTAATACTACTGGAGAGCCCTTCTTTATCTACACCCATTCTGCATCATTCACAACCTCTTAAGCTTTAGCCCCACCCGTGTCTTTAAGGGTTGATCTGAGTGTTCTGTCCTAACAACAGCAGTCAAGCAACCAAGCTAACTGGCTTACGTTGACTGGCTTGCTACTTCCATACACAAATGAGAAAACAGCTCACTCTGACCATTTTACTCACCCTAGCAGGCTGTTTTTCTGTTATCCAGAGTGCTGCAACTGTGCTGCTGGCAACAATTCATGCTTTTTTCCCAACGTTTCCTGACACCGGCCATATTCAACGGTGTTGAGCGTTTGTAAATATGTCACTTATTATGCGCTCTGAACACAATCAGACGAGAGTGCTCTGAAATCAGAGTAGATGGCCAGAGCGAATTTAACAGCTACGTCTATCAACAGTTTTCGCAGTGACATCATTAACATTCTATTGAAATGGTTACTTGCATAGTGGAGTCTTTTGTTAAAACATGTAGCTTGTTAGCTAGCTAAACAATGAACCACAATCCCAACTCATGACGTTACTACACAGCATGAATCTGCAGGTAGCTAACCAACCAGGTTCAATGTTAGATAGCTAGTTAACATTAGCTTACACCTAGCAATGCAAATTGATTTCTGAGATGCAAATAAAATTACTACACAGATCATACACGTAACGTTAGCTAGCGAGACAGCCAGCTAATGTGAGCCATACTTATTTTCCACCATAATTTGCAAATAAATTCATAAAAAATCCTACAATGTGATTTTCTGGATTTTTTTCTCATTTTGTCTATCATAGTTGAAGTGTACCTAGGCCTGTAATTTTCATCATATCTCATCTTTTTAAGTGGGAGAACTTGCACAATTGGTGGCTGACTAAATACTTTTTTGCCCCACTTTATTTGCATTACACAGTACAAATATTGGTTCATTTGTTTTTAAGAAAAATGTTTTTTTTTATTCATGCAGTATGGAAATGTGGACTATGTGGACTTAAAATAAGGTTGGACTTATGGTAATGCAGAATGGGTATGATATGGAACTTTGGACTAAACGGACGTAATATCAGGTTTTGATTTAGGGAAAGGAAATGATGGGTAAGGCTGACCTTTTTTCTTCATGATTTTTTACGTATTTAATTTGAATATTGTACATTAGAAATACCAATATCATTTTTTGGGGGGGGTTAAAACCAGTTATGCATTAGGGGGCGCTATTAAACATTTTGGATGAAAAACGTTCCCGTTTTAAACAAGATATTTTGTCACGAAAAGATGCTCGACTATGCATATAATTGACAGCTTTGGAAAGAAAACACTCTGAGGTTTCCAAAACTGCAAAGATATTGTCTGTGAGTGCCACAGAACCGATGTTACAGGTGAAACCCAGATAAAAATCCAACCAGGAGGTGCCGTATTTTTTTAAACCGCCTCATGCCAATGACTCCTTATATGGCTGTGAATGAGCTACGAATGAGCTTACGTTTTCCCCAAGGTGTCTACAGCATTGTGACGTCTTTTTAGACATTTCTATTGAAAAATGGCTGTAAGGGACCATGTATAGCATGTGGTCACATGGTGTCTCCCGCAGAAAATCTCACGTAAAATACTGAGGTAGCCATTTTTCCAATCGCTTCTTATGAGAAACCAATTGCCTCGACGGATATATTATTGAATATATATGTTAAAAACACCTTGAGGATGGATCCTAAACAATGTTTGCCGTGTTTCTGTCGATATTATGGAGCAAATATTGAAAAAAGTTTGGCGTTATAGTTGCAGCATTTTCCGGTCGATTTCTCAGCTAAGCATGATGAAGAAACGGGAGCTATTTCGCCAACAAAAATAATATTTTTGGAAAAAAGGAACATTTGCTATCTAACTGGGAGTCTCCTGAGTGAAAGCATCTGAAGTTCTTCAAAGGTAAATGATTTAATTTGGTTGCTTTTCTTTTATTTAGTGAAAATGTTGCCTGCTGCCAGCAGAGCCTAGCACAGCATTATACCATGATAAACTTACACAAATGCTTGTCTAGCGTTGGTTGTAACGCATATTTTGAAAATCTGAGATGACAGTGTTGTTAACAAAAGGCTAAGCTTGTGGATGAATATATTTATTTCACTACATTTGCGATTTTTTGCGTATTTATGTCCGCTGCGTTATGCTAATGCATTTGAGGCTATGATTACGCTCCCGGATACGGGTTTGCTCGTCGCAAAAGGTATGATATGGCCTATTGTAGAGGTCAGGTACATTATGACCTAAAAGCTATAATATAGTGCAGCCCTTGTTTGCCGATGTGAATCAGAACGATTAGCTTTTAAGATAAAACTTAATAAATATGAATAAATCTATTGTAGGGCTAGGATAAAGGATTATATCAATAAAAACCTGCTCAGGTTCTCTATGATCCTAAAATATTTGGTGTTATTATCCTTTTACATTTAAAAAATGAATCTCAATATAAAAATGTAATTGATGATTATTCTTCCGATACACACTGGCAAATGGATGGATTAGGTATTGTCAACAGGGTTGTTGTCTCTAGTGTGTGGCAGGCTGGTTAACAATGGGATAAAGTGATTTAAATTAGCGGTAGAACTAATACAATAATTGGCTTATGGAATGCACTTCTCTAAGTGAGACAAAGGTATATTATAAATTTCTATATAAGCTATTTATGCTACCTTTTATATTCTTGATCCTAATGATATGGGCCTACGTGTAAAACAGCCGAGGTGATAGAGCAACGACCCTAGAATAAAAAACAAAATGTGTATGGGTGGAGAGAGGGTTGGTTTTACAGGTTTACTCGCTCTGGATTGTCAGTACTGCATGTGTTCTTGGCTGTCGTGCCGTGGCTGTGTCGGAGTCGATTGTGAATTGAACTTGGGTACGCTTTCCCATAAAGGAGTGCCCGGGTTTGGCTTGCGGTCATCTCTGGCACGACCATGGCGCGATATAACAGGAATACACCTTCGGCTAAGGTGTATTAAAAGCTCAGAAGTGGGTTTGACCAAAACTTGACCTTCCATCACAAGTATAGGGTCATAACAAGGTGAACGAGTCCATGCATCTTCTGGCAGGTGGCTGTTTTCATCAGCCCTGCTGCAGCCTTGTGTTCTCAGAAAACCAGTCGTATTCTCAGAACCCCAGACAGGCAGAGAATGAACGAAGTCGGTTTCCGCACTCTGATAGTGTCTGAAGGGCACAACACTCAAAACAGGTGTTAACACACACACACACACACACACACACACACACACACACACACACACACACACACACACACACACACACACACACACACACACACACACACACACAGAGACCTTACAGTTTATCATAACACAATTTATTAACCCTTTAAAAGGTATGAGGCCTTGGTTTAACCCCTTCAAAGCAATAAAACTGTCCTATAGACTAGTTGAGTATCTGGAGAACTGCATATAAGCATCTGTGGGTTTGATTTGTTCTGAGAAATGATGGCTATTCCATGTGAGAAATTGCCAAGAAATTGAAGATCTCGTACAATGCTGTGTACTACTCCCTTCACAGAACAGCGCCCACTGGCTCTAACCATAAAAAGAGGAGTGGGAGGCCCTGGTGCACAACTGGGCAAGAGGACAAGTACATTAGAGTGTCTAGTTTGAGAAACATACGCCTCACAATTCCTCAACTGGCAGCATCATTAAATAATACAGTCAAAACACCAGTCTCAACGTTAACAATGAAGAGGTAACTGAAGGGATGCTGGCCTTCTAGGCAGAGTTGCAAAGAAAAAGCCATATCTCAGACTGTCCAGTAAAAAGAAAAGATTAAGATTGGCAAAATAACACAGACACTGGACAGAGGAATTATGTGCTGATGATCCAGATACTCAACCTGTCTGAAGAAGGCCAGTTTTATTACTTCCTTAATCAGGACAACAGTTTGAGTATCTGATGATCAATTAGCCTTTTAAATGTATAAACTTGGATGAGCTAACACAACGTGCCATTGGAACACAAGAGTGATGGTTGCTGATAATGGGCCTCTGTACGCCTATGTAGATATTCCATAGAAAATCAGCCGTTTCCAGCTACAATAGTCATTTACAACATTAACAATGTCTACCTTGTATTTCTGATCAATTTGATGTTATATTAATGGACAAAAAATATGCTTTTCTTTAAAAAACAAGGACATTTCTAAGTGACCCCAAACTTTTAAACGGTAGTGTATATGTGTGTAAAAAGTTTGCCAACCATTAACTAATACTTTAATAATCATCTCATTAAACAATAACTAATTTACAACTGGTTTGTAAATGCAATTTTAAATCATTAATTTATAAACGCATGACAATTCAGTTATCAAATACCTTCTAATGGATCGAATTAATTATGAATTAATCAGTTATAACAATGTTTATGGATTGATAAAATACTGTTTATGAATAGCTTACTAGCATTTATACATTTAACAATGCTTAATAAATTATGATAAAAAATGTACTAATTCATTATAAATGCTTTATTACATGAGTTCTTATAAAGTTATTATAAAGTGCTACCCCATATTCTTCAAATTACCTGGTGGACTATAAGACAACACCTTCTCTCAAGTCAACATTCCAGATAATCCACAGAAACCGCTGATATGTCCAGGAGTCCCATCATAGACAACAAATATGGAGCAGAATCAAAAGAGAGATGACAACTCTCGTGTCAACCAGTCCTTTGAAATGCTCTCTTCAGATACCCATCATATGTCATTATCAGGCAGAAAAGATCACCATAACTAAGCACAACATTAAGAACCCACACACAAATCCATCAATCCTTCCAGTTTCTCCATCAGGTTTATACAACAATGTCTCAGGACACCTTCCTCTCTGTGATGGGTGGTTAGCACTATGTCTGCGTACTGCAGTCAATAGGGCCATCTCAAACCATGAGCTCCATCTGTCACCCGGGCCTGCTGTTGCATGTGTGGCCCAATACATGTGGGCCAGCTTTGGGCCAGACTTGTGTCGAGTGTCCAGGCCCAAAAGCCTGGGAGATGGGGGTAGACGGGTGCCTTGGCAGGGGGCCTTCAGATCTGGCAAGGGGGAGAGAGCGACAGCTGTCTAGGAAAACTCCCTGTCATCTGAGGTACTTCACTTCCACAGACATCCAAAGAACTTAAGCACAGCATGGATGAGAGGCCTTTCAGACCATCCAAAAACTGGAGGAGAGGCAGTCTCATGCTCCATGCCTAAAATGTGGGTATATACACTTTTGAAAGGTTATGGCTGCTCATTGTTATGGCTATTTTAAACAGATTGGGTATTCCAAATGTATCTACATGTAAGATACAGTATCTACTGTGAATTGTAACATGTACTGTATTCCGTAAAACTTAAATTAATAGCCCAGGCGTTTCTTTTCTTAAATCACTGAACACAGCATGCACTTGTTAGAGACAGGCTTCATATTTCAGGCGTATATTTCCTTAAACCTTGTGTGGTGTTTATGTTTTTGTTATTCACCCAATGTTTGCGGGTTTGATGGACCCACAACATTATTCGGTTTTTAAAACAATACAGCCATAACAATTTACGTAAAAATACTTACTGTAGGTGACGACTTATATCAATTACAGGCAATATAGACAGCATACATGGTTAATATTTGCCATTTACCTCTGCTCGATCACATTTATCAATAAAAGTGCTTTTTAAAATGTTCTTTTACAAGGTGTGATTATAATCAAGACATGGGTGGAATAAATCATGTTTATCTTGAACAAATATAAATGAAACATGGTTTTCATCAGTAATGATTTTTAATGCTTTAAACTGAACAAATTGGAAGGACACATTTTATTGATGTCATAAATGAGCACCATTGAACACAAATTAAGGCTGGTGTACACACCACATGAGTGACAGAGTTTTACTGTGTGTGTGTTGCAAATGTCTTTCTTGCATTTGAAGAATGTCTACTTCTTGTGTCTTCCTGTCCTTCTTTGGTCCGCAGACATCTCAGCGCTTTTTCTTGTTGCTACCGGCTGCAATCTAGAATGTTGAAAACATTTACTCTCATAACAGTCAACATTTGGGACACACCTACTCATTCAAGGGTTTCTTAAAAAAAAAAACTTTTCTACATTGTAGAATAATAGTGACAACATCAAAACTCTGAAATAACACATATGGAATCATGTAGTAACCAAAAAAGTGTTAATAAACAAATTTGTCACATTTGGGCGGTCAAGATACAACATTTTGAACAGAAATGCAATGCTTCATTGGATCAGTCTAAAACATTGCACTTATACAAAATATTGCACTTCAGCTGGAATAACGTGGACTGGGATATGTTTCGTATTGCGTCAGACAACAACATTGACGAATACGCTGATTCGGTGTGCGAGTTCATGACCGAATACAAACAGTGTAGCTTTTCCCTCCGCAAGGCAATCAAACAAGCTAAGCGTCAGTATAGAGACAAAGTAGAATCTCAATTCAATGGCTCAGACACAAGAGGTATGTGGCAGGGTCTACAGTCAATCACGGATTACAAAAAGAAAACCAGCCCCGTCACGGACCAGGATGTCTTGCTCCCAGGCAGACTAAATAACTTTTTTGCCCGCCTTGAGGACAATACAGTTCCACTGACACGGCCTGCAACCAAAACATGCGGCCTCTCCTTCACTGCAGCCGAGGTGAGTAAAACATTTAAACGTGTTAACCCTCGCAAGGCTGCAGGCCCAGACGGCATCCCCAGCTGCGCCCTCAGAGCATGAGCAGACCAGCTGTCTGGTGTGTTTACGGACATATTCAATCAATCCCTATCCCAGTCTGCTGTTCCCACATGCTTCAAGAGGGCCACCATTGTTCCTGTTCCCAAGAAAGCTAAGGTAACTGAGCTAAATGACTACCGCCCCGTAGCACTCACTTCCGTCATCATGAAGTGCTTTGAGAGACTAGTCAAGGACCATATCACCTCCACCCTACCTGACACCCTAGACCCACTCCAATTTGCTTACTGCCCAAATAGGTCCACAGACGATGCAATCTCAACCACACTGCACACTGCCCTAACCCATCTGGAGAAGAGGAATACCTATGTGAGAATGCTGTTCATCGACTACAGCTCGGCATTTCACACCATAGTACCCTCCAAGCTCGTCATCAAGCTCGAGACCCTGGGTCTCGCACCCCGCCCTGTGCAACGGGGTACTGGACTTCCTGACGGGCCGCCCCCAGGTGGTGAGGGTAGGCAACAACATCTCCACCCCGCTGATCCTCAACACTGGGGCTCCACAAGGGTGCGTTCTGAGCCCTCTCCTGTACTCCCTGTTCACCCACGACTGCGTGGCCACGCACGCCTCCAACTCAATCATCAAGTTTGTGGACGACACAACAGTGGTAGGCTTGATTACCAACAACGACGAGACGGCCTACAGGGAGGAGGTGAGGGCCCTCGGAGTGTGGTGTCAGGAAAATAACCTCACACTCAACGTCAACAAAACTAAGGAGATGATTGTGGACTTCAGGAAACAGCAGAGAGAACACCCCCCTATCCACATCGATGGAACAGTAGTGTAGAGGGTAGCAAGTTTTACATTCCTCGGCATAACCATCACAGACAAACTGAATTGGTCCACCCACACAGACAGCATTGTGAAGAAGGCGCAGCAGCGCCTCTTCAACCTCAGGAGGCTGAAGAAATTTGGCTTGTCACCAAAAGCACTCACAAACTTCTACAGATGCACAATCGAGAGCATCCTGGCAGGCTGTATCACCGCCTGGTACGGCAACTGCTCCGCCCACAACCGTAAGGCTCTCCAGAGGGTAGTGAGGTCTGCACAACGCATCACCGGGGGCAAACTACCTGCCCTCCAGGACACCTACACCACCCGATGTTACAGGAAGGCCATAAAGATCATCAAGGACAACAACCACCCGAGCCACTGCCTGTTCACCCCACTATCATCCAGAAGGCGAGGTCAGTACAGGTGCATCAAAGCTGGGACCGAGAGACTGAAAAACAGCTTCTATCTCACGGCCATCAGACTGTTAAACAGCCACCACTAACATTGAGTGGCTGCTGCCAACACACTGACTCAACTCCAGCCACTTTAATAATGGGAATTGATGGGAAATTATGTAAAATATATCACTAGCCACTTTAAACAATGCATCCTAATATAATGTTTACATACCCTACATTATTCATCTGATATGTATACGTATATACTGTACTCTATACGTATATACTGTACTCTATATCATCTACTGCATCTTTATGTAATACATGTATCACTAGCCACTTTAACTATACCACTCTGTTTACATACTCATCTCATATGTATATACTGTACTCGATACCATCTACTGCATCTTGCCTATGCTGCTCTGTACCATCACTCATTCATATATCTTTATGTACATATTCTTTATCCCCTTACACTTGTGTGTATAAGGCAGTAGTTTTGGAATTGTTAGTTAGATTACTTGTTGGTTATTAGTGCATTGTCGGAACTAGAAGCACAAGCATTTCGCTACACTCTCATTAACATCTGCTAACCATGTGTATGTGACAAATAAAATTGGATTTGATACATTATGACCTTTCTCTTGCATTTCAAAGAATGGTACAAAAAAATACAAAAGAACGGTTGGTTTGTTGTTTGTATTATCCTTTACCAGATCTACTGTGTTATATTCTCCAACATTCCTTTCACATTTCAACAAACTTCAAAGTGGTTCCTTTCAAATAGAACCAATAATATGCATATCCTTGCTTCAGGGCCTGAGCTACAGCCAGTTAGATTTGGGTATGTCATTTTAGGCAAAAATGGAAAAATAGGGGAAATCAAAATATGTTTTAGATTTCAGATTCTTCAAGGTAGCCACCCTTTGCTTTTATGACAGCTTTGCACACTCTGTATCAAGAATCAAGGTAATACCCAAGTGCAGACTGTGTGAATTAACCATGTTTATTGTAACACCAGGGGCAGGCAAATGACAGGTCAAGGCAGGCAGGATCAGGGTCAGGGACAGGCAGAATTCAGAAATTAAAGAGGTGGAGCAAAGGTACCAGACGGCAGGCAGGCTCGGGGTCAGGGTAAGCAGAGGTCAATAATCCAGAGGTGGGACAGAGGTACAGGACGGCAGGCAGGCTCAGGGTCCGGGACAGGCAGAGAGGTCAGGCAGGCGGTTACGAGGTCAGGACAGGCAAGGGTCAAAACCAGGATGATGAGAAAAAGAGAGGCAGAAAAAATACAGGATCTGACAGGACGAACGCTGGTAAGCTTGACAAACAAGATGAACTGGCAACAGACAGAAAACACAGGTATAATGACACAGGTTAATTGGGAAGATGGGCAACACCTGGAGGGGGCTGGAGACAAGCACAAGGACAGGTGAAACAGATCATGGCGTGACATAACCCCCCTCTCCAGGGATGCCATCTGGCGTTCTACAAGGGTGCATACCTGGTTGATCTGGGTGCCGGCGTTGGAACTCAGAGATAAGGCCTGGTTCCCCTCGACCGAGGTCAAACCTTCAGGATGTGTCTAACCATGTACGCTGTGTCTAACCATGTACGCTGCGTACCAGCGCCTCAGGCTTGACCTTCTTGGACACAGGTCGGTTCTGCGGAAGCGAATTCGCCCGGGCCTTACTGAACCCCTCCTGGAGGTCGTAGTACTCTGCAGGGCTGGTGGAGAGGTCCAGGGAAATTTCCAAGCCTCCTGGAAGATGTCCCGGGGTTAGGCAGAGCTGACTTCAGGAAATGAGTGTGGCAGGAAGGGCTCAAATCAAATCAAATTTTATTTGTCACATACACATGGTTAGCAGATGTTAATGCGAGTGTAGCGAAATGCTTGTGCTTCTAGTTCCGACAATGCAGTAATAACCAACAAGTAATCTAACTAACAATTTCAAAACTACTGTCTTATACACAGTGTAAGGGGATAAAGAATATGTACATAAAGATATATGAATGAGTGATGGTACAGAGCAGCATAGGCAAGATACAGTAATGGTATCGAGTACAGTATATACATATGAGATGAGTATGTAAACAAAGTGGCATAGTTAAAGTGGCTAGTGATACATGTATTACATAAGGATGCAGTAGATGATATAGAGTACAGTATATACGTATGCATATGAGATGAAAAATGTAGGGTATGTAACATTATATTAGGTAGCATTGTTTAAAGTGGCTAGTGATATATTTTACATCATTTCCCATCAATTCCCATTATTAAAGTGGCTGGAGTTGAGTCAGTGTCAGTGTCAGTGTGTTGGCAGCAGCCACTCAATGTTAGTGGTGGCTGTTTAACAGTCTGATGGCCTTGAGATAGAAGCTGTTTTTCAGTCTCTCGGTCCCAGCTTTGATGCACCTGTACTGACCTCGCCTTCTGGATGATAGCGGGGTGAACAGGCAGTGGCTCGGGTGGTTGTTGTCCTTGATGATCTTTATGGCCTTCCTGTAACATCGGGTGGTGTAGGTGTCCTGGAGGGCAGGTAGTTTGCCCCCGGTGATACGTTGTGCAGACCTCACTACCCTCTGGAGAGCCTTACGGTTGTGGGCAGAGCAGTTGCCGTACCAGGCGGTGATGCAGCCCGCCAGGATGCTCTCGATTGTGCAACTGTAGAAGTTTGTGAGTGCTTTTGGTGACAAGCCGAATTTCTTCAGCCTCCTGAGGTTGAAGAGGCGCTGCTGCGCCTTCTTCACGATGCTGTCTGTGTGAGTGGACCAATTCAGTTTGTCTGTGATGTGTATGCCGAGGAACTTAAAACTTGCTACCCTCTCCACTACTGTTCCATCGATGTGGATAGGGGGGTGTTCCCTCTGCTGTTTCCTGAAGTCCACAATCATCTCCTTAGTTTTGTTGACGTTGAGTGTGAGGTTATTTTCCTGACACCACACTCCGAGGGCCCTCACCTCCTCCCTGTAGGCCGTCTCGTCGTTGTTGGTAATCAAGCCTACCACTGTTGTGTCATCCGCAAACTTGATGATTGAGTTGGAGGCGTGCGTGGCCACGCAGTCGTGGGTGAACAGGGAGTACAGGAGAGGGCTCAGAACGCACCCTTGTGGGGCCCCAGTGTTGAGGATCAGCGGGGTGGAGATGTTGTTGCCTACCCTCACCACCTGGGGGCGGCCCGTCAGGAAGTCCAGTTACCCAGTTGCACAGGGCGGGGTCGAGACCCAGGGTCTCGAGCTTGATGACGAGCTTGGAGGGTACTATGGTGTTGAATGCCGAGCTGTAGTCGATGAACAGCATTCTCACATAGGTATTCCTCTTGTCCAGATGGGTTAGGGCAGAGTGCAATGTTGTTGAGATTGCATCGTCTGTGGACCTATTTGGGCGGTAAGCAAATTGGAGTGGGTCTAGGGTGTCAGGTAGGGTGGAGGTGATATGGTCCTTGACTAGTCTCTCAAAGCACTTCATGATGACGGAAGTGAGTGCTACGGGGCGGTAGTCGTTTAGCTCAGTTACCTTAGCTTTCTTGGGAACAGGAACAATGGTGGCCCTCTTGAAGCATGTGGGAACAGCAGACTGGTATAGGGATTGATTGAATATGTCCGTAAACACACTGGCCAGCTGGTCTGCGCACGCTCTAGGGGCGCGGCTGGGGATGCCGTCTGGGCCTGCAGCCTTGCGAGGGTTAACACGTTTAAATGTCTTACTCACCTCGGCTGCAGTGAAGGAGAATCCGCATGTTTTCGTTGCAGGCCGTGTCAGTGGCACTGTATTGTCCTCAAAGCGGGCAAAAAAGTTATTTAGTCTGCCTGGGAGCAAGACATCCTGGTCCGTGACTGGGCTGGTTTTCTTCTTGTAGCCCGTGATTGACTGTAGACCCTGCCACATGCCTCTTGTGTCTGAGCCGTTGAATTGAGATTCTACTTTGTCTCTGTACTGGCGCTTAGCTTGTTTGATAGCCTTGCGGAGGGAATAGCTGCGCTGTTTGTATTTGGTCATGTTACCAGTCACCTTGCCCTGATTAAAAGCAGTGGTTCGCGCTTTCAGTTTCACGCGATTGCTGCCATCAATCCACGGTTTCTGGTTAGGGAATGTTTTAATCATTGCTATGGGAACGACATCTTCAACGCACGTTCTAATGAACTCTCACACCGAATCAGCATATTCGTCAATGTTGTTATCTGACGCAATACGAAACATCTCCCAGTCCACGTGATGGAAGCAGTCTTGGAGTGTGGAGTCAGCTTGGTCAGACCAGCGTTGAACAGACCTCAGCGTGGGAGCTCCTTTTTTTAGTTTCTGTCTGTAGGCAGGGATCAACAAAATGGAGTCGTGGTCAGCTTTTCCGAAAGGAGGGCGGGGCGGGGCCTTATATGCGTCGCGGAAGTTAGAGTAACAATGATCCAAGGTTTTTCCACCCCTGGTTGCGCAATCGATATGCTGATAAAATTTAGGGAGTCTTGTTTTCAGATTAGCCTTGTTAAAATCCCCAGCTACAATGAATGCAGCCTCCGGATAAATGGATTCCAGTTTGCAAAAAGTCAAATAAAGTTTGTTCAGAGCCATAGATGTGTCTGCTTGGGGGGGATATATACGGCTGTGATTATAATCGAAGAGAATTCTCTTGGTAGATAATGTGGTCGACATTTGATTGTGAGGAATTCTAAATCAGGTGAACAGAAGGATTTGAGTTCCTGTATGTTTCTTTCATCACACCATGTCTCGTTAGCCATAAGGAATACGCCCCCGCCCCTTTCTTACCAGAAAGTTGTTTGTTTCTGTCGGCGCGATGCGTGAAGAAACCCGCTGGCTGCACCGCCTCTGATAGCGTCTCTCCAGTGAGCCATGTTTCCGTGATGCAAAGAACGTTACAGTCTCTGATGTCCCTCTGGAAAGCTACCCTTGCTCGGATTTCATCAACCTTGTTGTCAAGAGACTGGACATTGGCGAGAAGAATGCTAGGGAGTGGTGCACGATGTGCCCGTCTCCGGAGTCTGACCAGAAGACCGCCTCGTTTCCCTGTTTTACGGAGTCGTTTTTTTGGGTCGCCGCATAGGATCCATTCCGTTGTCCTGGTTGAAAGGCAGAACACAGGATCCGCTTCGTGAAAATCATATTCTTGGTCGTACTGATGGTGAGTTGACGCTGCTCTGATATTCAGTAGTTCTTCTCGACTGTATGTAATGAAACCTAAGATGACCTGGGGTACTAATGTAAGAAATAAAACGTAAAAAAACAAAAAACTGCATAGTTTCCTAGGAACGCGAAGCGAGGCGGCCATCTCTGTCGGCGCCGGAAGTGCATGATGGCACTAGTAGCCTAGTCGATGAGGGGATTGTTGTTCTCCTGGCACCAGGAGAATCCCAATACCACAAAAATCTGAGAAGAATCTGAAAAGGAGAAGAGAACACAAAATTACCAAGAGTCCCGCAATACAGACAACTCTTCATGTTGATCCTGTATTGCTGTTCCGCTGGCAATAGCCCAGCTCTACCTTTTTGCATAGGCTCGGGATGCGGCGACTTGGCCGACTCCAACGATTCTCGGGGCAGGTCAGGAGTCCTCGGGTTCTCTCGGCAATGGGAGCGTCGGGGACTTCCGGGATGACTCGGAGACACGGTGGAATCCCTGGACATGTGAACGAAGTCGAATTTCCCCTCCCTCCGTTGTTCCCGTAATCGCCCATCGATATGGATGGTCAAAGCGATGAGGGAATCGAGATCTGAGAATCGAGAACTCCAGAGCAGCGAGCTTGACCTTGACCTCCTCCGAGACGTTGTACAGTAACATATCAAACAGTGCTTCCTGGTTCCAAACACTCTCTCCTGCCAATGTGAGGGAATCTATCACATAGTCAGCCACACTGCAGGAGATCTGCCGAAGCTGGATTAGTTCCCGGGCAGCTTATCTCCTCCGGTTAACCGTCACCTCTTCCATGATTCCTTCCAGACTAATGCATATGGCCGACTGATGTTCCCATATAGCAGTAGCCCAGGTGAGAGCCCTCCTGGCCATCAACATGATGAGATAGGCTACCTTGGAGCAATCTGAGGGGAAGGAGGAGGGCTGAAGCTCGAAAATGAGGGCACACTGAGCTAGAAACGCCCGACAGGTGCTCGACTCTCCATTGAATTGTCCCTAGGGTGGTAAGCGGGGCTCCCGAGAAGGTGGAGTGGCCGATGAGATGGAGCTGCAGGGTTACCACTGTGGTAGGCTGCCTCCCAGACAATCTGCGGAATTGCTCCAGCAAACTGTTCAATGCCCAGTCATGGCATCCAGCCATCGTTTGGTCCCCCTCTATAAGGCCACGAAGCAGTTCCTCGTGCCTCCCGGTGGCTCCTTGGTAGGAGATGGCATCACGCAGCTGGCGCAGTCATGGCCAGTTCGTACTATCAAGAATCAAGGTAAGACCCAAGTGCAGACCGTGTGAAATAACAATGTTTATTGTAACACCAGGGGCAGGCAAACAACAGGTCAAGGCAGGCAGGCTCAGGGTCAGGGACAGGCAGAGTTCAGTAATCCAGAGGTAGAGCAAAGGTACCAGTTGGCAGGCAGGCTCAGGGTCAGGGTAGGCAGAGGTCAATAATCCAGAGGTGGGACAGAGGTACAGGACGGCAGGAAGTCTCAGGGACAGGCAGAGTGGTCAGGCGGGTGGTGGGTACAAGGTCAGGACAGGCAATGGTCAAAACCAGGAGGACGAGAAAAAGAGAGGCAGGGAAATGACAGAATCTGACAGGACGAACACTGGTAAGCTTGACAAACAAGATGAACTGGCAACAGACAGACAGAAAAACACAGGTATTGGAAAATGGGGAAGATGGGCGACGCCTGGAGGGGGGTAGAGATACGCACAAGGACAGATGAAACAGATCAGGGTGTGACACTCTTGGCATTCCCTCAACCAGGTTCATAAGGTAGTCATCTGGAATGCATTTCAATTAACAGGTGTGCCTTAACTAGTAGAAAGAGGAGGGAGGGAAGCGCTACTAAGGTACAAAATAGTACATTTTGGTAGATAGAAGGTGCTCTTTGGTAAAAGGGGTAAATTGGTCATCAAAAAGAAAGAAGGACCAAGGCACTCTTCATATAATTGATTAAAATGCCTTTATTAGTACGGCATGTTCAATAGAAACAACGTTTTTTTTAAACCGGCTGCATGGCCTTCATCAGGGAGTACAAAAAAAGGAATACAAGTTCCTCTTTTTAACAGCTTTACAATTAGCCCTAATTGGAAGAAGGAGTGGTTACACAATTGATTGGACACAACTAGTAAGCAATACTATACACGTTAAAAGGTGAAATACTGTAGCAATGTTATCATAAAAATACAACTCCAAACTAGAAGTATCAGAACGCAAGGTAGTTCTAACCTTAAATATGACTGGGAGAGGTGTCAAGAATAAGAAAGCTATATATACCATAGTACACTAGAACACAGCAAAACATGAACAACAGTCTAACCATAGCTGAGGGCAATAGAGCAAAATGTCCACTAGATGACAGCAAATGGACCCATCACGAGGTGTGCCTTGTTCAAAGTTAATTTGTGGAATTTCTTTCCTTCTTAATGCGTTTGAGTCAATCAGTTGTGATGTGACAAGGTAGGGGTGGTATACAGCCCTATAGCCCTATTTGGTAAAAGTCCATGTTATGTCAAGAACAGCTCAAATAAGCAAATAAAAACAACAGTCTGTCAATTTGAACATTTCAGGAACTTTGAAAGTTTCTTCAAGTGCAGTCGCAAAAACCATCATGCGCTATGATGGAACTGGCTCCTCATTAGGGCCGCAACAAGAATGGAAGACCCAGAGTTACCTCTGCTGCAGAGGTTAAGTTCATTAGAGTTAATTGCACCTCAGATTGCAGCCCAAATAAATCCTTCACGGAGTTCAAGTAAAACAGACACATCTCAACATCAACTGTTCAGAGGAGACTGCGTGAATCACACCGTTGTGGTCGAATTGCTGCAAAGAAACCAATACTAAAGGACACCAATAATAAAACGAGACTTGTTTGCCCAAAAACCACGAACAATGGATAGTAGACCTTTGGAAATCTGTCTTTTGGTGTGATGAGTCCATATTTGAGATTTTTGGTTCCAACTCCCGTGTCTTTGTGAGACGCAGAGTAGGTGAACGGATGATCTCGGCATATGTGGTTCCCACAGTGAAGCATGAAAGAGGGGTGATGGTATGATGGTGCTTTGTTGATGACACTGTCTGATTTATTTAGAATTTAAGGCACACTTAACCAGCATCGCTACCACAGCATTCGGCAGCGATACACCATCCCATTGGGTTTGCACTTAGTGGGACTATCATTTGTTTTTCAACAGGACAAATACCCAAAACACACCTCAGGGCTGTGTCAGGGCTATTTTACAAGAAGGAGAGTGATGGAGCGCTGCATCAGATGACCTGGCCTCCACAATCCCCTGCTCTCAGCCCATGTTGAGATGGTTTGGGATGAGTTGGACCGCAGAGTGAAGGAAAAGCAGACAGCATATGTGGGAACTCCTTCAAGACTGATGGAAAATCATTCCTCATGAAGCTGGTTGAGAGAATGCCAAGCGTGTGCAAACCTGTCATCAAGGCAAAGGGCGGTTAATTTGAAGAATCTAAAATCTAAAATCTATATTTTTGTTACTACATTATCCCATACATGTTATTTTATAATTTTAATGTCTTCGCTATCATCCTACAATGTAGAATAGTACAAATAAAGAAAATCCCTTGAATGAGTAAGTGTGTCCAAACTTTGACTGGTACTGTATATAGTTACAGCAGGCCAAGGTAGGAGAGTCAGACACACACAAACACAAACACACACACACACACACACAAGGCCAATGAGTGTCAGGTTGAAAAAATAATTCATTGTATAATTGTTATTTTAGTAAATATTGAAAATGGGTCCCACAGACCCGAACACCAGACAAGGGTTAATGCAACCAGCTTTTCTTCATTTGCACAGTTCATTGTTTAATTTCAGCTTTCACGTCCAGCATTTGAATCAATTTCTTCATTTCCTGCACAAATGTGTTATCATTTACACACTGTGTCACATTTATTTTGTTTTAGTATGCCTCTATTTCAACAACAACAAAACACTTTTCCTTGACAGAATAATTATTCTCCTCTTTGAGTGTGCGTTTTTGGCAGTTCTTCCTTTTGCCACTAGAGGGTGATCGGACCATGTCTGGGGTTCTGCACTCCCGAAGTTGTTGACTGATTTTGTGCATGCCCATTAGCTTGCAGTTCTCAGCTGTTAGCAGCCAATGGCTAGCATTTTCTTACTGGCAATACAATTGGATGATTGCCATCCTATTTTTGAGTCATTACTAAATGAATAACTGAATCCAACTTTTATCCTCATAAACAATTCATTTTAACCTTGTAAAACAATTAATGTTGATGCAGTGTTTATTTTAAAAAGGCGTTTATTTGCTGAAACGTGTGCCGTTGCCCGGCTATTAAAAGGGACAAGCGACTTTTTGAGATTAATTGAAGTTTTACTGTAATACATTCAACTACAACTAATTAAATGTTTCATATCTAAAAGTGTTTTGTTGTCTTCCTGAGTAAAGACAAAGCATTTTCTTTGCTTTTATTCAGGGAACTTGGTGGAAGAATCATTAAATAATATTGTCCTAACTTCTGTTGGTTAAAAAGGTTAACCTTTCTCCACTGCAGCTTCTCCACCCTCCCTTCCCCATGGCATGTCCATGAAGATAGCTCATGGAATTAAATAAGATAATTTTTGAGAAGTAAAATATTGCTAAACCAAAACTGTTATAACTATCAATCAATGTCTCAGTCTAGGTTACATAAAACTAAAATGACAATATGTGAGTGTTGACATAGTCTATGAAACCACAGCATCAATTCAACTGGCACAGGGAGTATGCAGACACACACAGGAAACAGAAAACAAAATGATTAATCCATAAGAGCTGTTGCAGAGCAGAATATGGTATGGTTCCATCCTTAGAGAACCACCACAGAAGGGCTATAGGAGGGAGAGAGAGATGGAGAGTGGGAGAGAGAGAAATGGAGGGCAAGGGAGAGGGATGGATGGTGGGAGGAAGAATGGGAGAGAGAGGGATGGATGGATGGATGGGAGAGAGCTGGATGGAGGGTGGGAGAGAGAAAAAGATGGAAGGTAAACTTTGCTTGTGTTGTGGACCGTGAAGTGTACAGTAAGTATTTTTTTTACAGGCTGTCATCGGTAATCAACTGTGCACTGAAAGCTCCCCTCATTCACCTTGGGGTGTATAAGTGATAATGCCAGAGGAGCCGGAGTTTGGAGGATATATTGGTACGGGTGTTTTAGGCCAGAGACAATGTCGAGGAACCGGCAAACTGTGCCAAATATCCTCTAAACACCTACTTCGAGGGCATTATCACTTTTATACAACGGGTTACCAATATATTCAAATAATGATTTACATATTTTGATTAAAACTGTTGCGCCCAACATTTTTGAGAATGACACAAATATAAATTTTCACAAAGTCTGCTACCTCAGTTTGTATGATGGAAACTTGCATATACTCCAGAATGTTATGAAGAGTGATCAGATGAATTGCAATTAATTGCAAAGTCCCTCTTTGCCATGCAAATGAACTGAATCCCCAAAAATATTTCCACTGAATTTCAGCCCTGCCACAAAAGGACCAGCTGACATCATGTCAGTGATTCTCTCATTAACACAGGTGTTAGTGTTGACGAGGACAAGGCTGGAGATCACACTGTCATGCTGATTGAGTTCGAATAACAGACTGGAAGCTTCAAAAGGAGGGTGGTGCTTGGAATCATTGTTCTTCCTCATTCCACCATGGTTACCTGCAAGGAAACAGGTTCCATCATCATAGCTTTGCACAAAAAGGGCTTCACAGGCAAGGATATTGCTGCCAGTAAGATTGCACCTAAATCAACCATTTATCGGCTCATCAAGAACATCAAGGAGAGCAGTTAAATTGTTGTGAAGAAGGCTTCAGAGCGCCCAAGATAGTCCAGCAAGCTCCAGGACCGTCTCTTAAAGTTGATACAGCTGTGGGATCAGGGCACCACCAGTACAGTGATTGCCCAGGAATGGCAGCAGGCAGGTGTGAGTGCATCTGCATGCACAGTGAGGTGAAGATATTTTGGAGAATGGCCTGGTGTCAGAAGGGCAGCAAAGAAGCCACTTCTCTCCAGGAAAAACATCAGGGACAGACTGATATTCTGCAAAAGGTACAGGGATTGGACTGCTGAGCACTGGTGTAAAGTTATTTTCTCTGATGAATCCCCTTTCCGATTGTTTGGGGCATCCAGAAAAAAAGCTTGTCCGGAGAAGACAAGGTGAGCGCTACCATCAGTCCTGTGTCATGCCAACAGTAAAGCATCCTGAGACCACTCACAATTTTACCTAAGAACACAGCCATTAATAAAGAATTGTACCAACACAACTTCTCCCAACCATCCAGGAACAGTTTGGTGACGAACAATGGATGATGGAGCACCTTGCCATAAGGCAAAAGTGATAACTAAGAAGCTCAGGGAACAAAATTTCAATATGTTGGGTCCATGGCCAGGAAACTCCCCAGACCTTAATCCCATTGAGAACTTGTGGTCAATCCTCAAGAGGCGGTTGGAGAAACAAAAACAAAAACAAATTCTGACAAACTCCAAGCATTGATTATGCAAGAATGGGCTGTCATCAGTCAGGTTGTGGCCCAGAAGTTAATTGACAGCATGCCAGGGCGGATTGCAGATGTCTTGAAAACTTGAAAAAGAAGGGTCAACACTGCAAATATTGACTCTTTGCATCAACTTCATGTAATTGTCAATAAAAGCCTTTGACACTTATGAAATGCTTGTAATTATACTTCAGTATTCCATAGTAACATCTGACAAAAATATCTAGACACTGAAGCAGCAAACTTAGTGGAAATTAATATTTGTGTCATTCTCAAAACTTTTGGCCACGACTGTAGTCCCGACACAAATCTATGGTTGCTACCCAAGCCGGCTGATCGTTCGTTCTGTTGGTTCATTTGCAATAGATGCCCAGTCGTTCGTTCTAGGTGTACCATTGCCATTCTGGCTGGGAACGTTCTTATTGCTTGCTTGCTAGCTAGCCAACTACTGCTAATTTACAGTCGCGACAAACAGGTCAGGTAGAATAACAACAGTAGTTGTATTTACATTTGTTTATGTTGTTTTCTAGTGACATTTATTTGGATACATCCAAATAATGAGCTAATGAGACGCAATTTCGCTTGGCATAGAACATGTGCTCACTCGCCAGGACACTTGTTCAGAGGAGCTAGCCGACAACACAGCTAACACAAACACTTCAAACTGAAGCTGGAAAGATTGTTTAGTTTGACCTTTTTGCAATTTACATTTATTTGTCTATATCCATAAAAATTATGCAAGATGATTCATGATTTTGACTGGCTGAGAAACGCTGCCTGCCTGTCCCACCTCGACTTGTTCACTACTATGGGACAGCTGGAGATCGAATTTGAATATTCAAACAATGTTACAAATGTCGTAGAGACAGAAAGCAAGGTTTATACAAATCTCCGCTGTTGAAAATGAATTGTTAAGTTGATATCAAGTTGATAACTTGCCTGCTGGGCTGAAGAGACAGTGGATTGTGAGTCAGATGGAACGGAGTAAATAGGCATTTTACATCATAGATTTAGCTGATGGTATCTTGTGGAATAGACACCGGCTGGAATGCGTTTTAACCAGCATTCAGCGTTCAGGATAAGACCCACCCGTTGTAAAGCTTCAAATATACCAAGGTAGGTCACCCTCATTACATTTTCATATAATTCATGATGGACATGGGTTTCTCACGGGCATCAGCTAGAATTGCTTATAGAATCTTCATGAGAATGTGTCTTAGATATTGAAATACACGGGTCCTGTCATAAAAATCCATTACTGGTTTCAACCTTCACTTTCGTTTTATCCTGTGAATCACCTCAATAGCATTTTTGTTGCATCAATGATGACAAGACACTACTTGACCATGCATCTGTCATCCACATAACCTTAAGTATACAATATCACTATTTCTGAGAGCCAAAGAGCACTAATGCATTGCTTACTCTGGTACAGTATGTACTTTGTTAGTTTCTTCAAAGATGTGTGTTTTTGTAAAGACATCAATTTGTATGCAGTATTGGATGATTATATTAAAACTAACTTAAAGGCCTCCTCTTAACCATCATTATTGTACCACAAATAGAAAAGGTCCTGAGCTTGCAGCCTTCTGGAGTCTCATTTAATTTGCCCTTAGGAGTATCCCTCACTTACCCTTAAAGAAATGTTAACTTTATCTCTTATGACTATTCACCACATGGTCCTTCATAACATCTCTGGGGTAGAAAAGTAAAGTAGATGTATTGAATCATTTCATAATACTGCAACGACTGATAGCAAACTTGGCCCTGTAATTGGGAAATAAACCCCATATAGTACAGTATGCTTCTCAGGCAAAAACAAACCCAAACTATAGTGAGCTAAATAACATATCCAACAGTAAAAGTTTTATGTTATTAATGTTCATCATACCACATGTTTAGAGGACACCTTTGATCAGTTTATCACTCTGAGAACTCGATAAGACTTTAGATTAATTTGCCCCTATTACTATATAACTAACAACTAATAACTGTTAACGAGGTGGTAGTTACATACAGTACCAGTCAAAAGTTTGGACACACCTACTCATTCAAGGAGTTCTTGTTTTTATTTTTACTATTTTCTACAGTGTGGAATAATAGTGAAGACATCAACACTTTGAAATAACACAGTAACCAAAAAAAGTGTTAAACAAATCAACATATATCTTAGATTCTTCAAAGTAGCCACCATTTGCCTGACGACAGCTTTGCACACTCTTGGCATTCTCTCAACCAGCTTCATGAGGTAAACAGGGGTGCCTTTTTAAAAGTTCATTTGTGGAATTTCTTTCATTCTTATGCGTTTGAGCCTATCAGTTGTGTTGTGACAGGGTAGGGGTGGTATACAGAAGATAGCCCTATTTGGTAAAAAAACCAAGTCCATATTATGGCAAGAACAGCTCAAATAAGCAAAGAGAAATGACAGTCCATCATTACTTTAAGACATGAAGGTCTGTCAATTTGAACATTTCATGAACGTTTCTTCAAGTGCAATCGCAAAAAACATCAAGTGCTATGATGAAACTGGCTCCTCATGAGGACCGCCACAAGAAAGGAAGACCCAGAGTTACATCTGCTGCAGAGGATAAGTTCATTAGAGTTACCAGCCTCAGAAATTGCAACCCAAATAAATGCTTCACAGAGTTCAAGTAACAGACACATCTCAACATCAACTGCTCAGAGGAGAATGGGGGAATCAGACATTCATGGTGGAATTGCTGCAAAGAAACCATTTCAATTATATGAAGAGACTTGCTTGGTCCAAGAAACACGAGCAATGGAAATAAGACAGGTGGAAATCTGTCCTTTGGAGTCTGATGAGTCCAAATTTTAGATTTTTGGCTCCAACCATTGTGTCTTTGTGAGACGCAGAGTAGGTGAAAGGATGATCTCTGCATGTGTAGTTCCCACCGTGAAGAATAGAGGAGGAAGTGTGATGGTGCTTTGCTTGTAACAGTGTCTGTGATTTATTTAGAATTCAAGGCACACTTAACCAGCAAGGTTACCACAGCATTCTGCAGTTCTTTTACCCATCACATTATATATTTTCACGTTAGATATTTTTCAGAGCTGATCGATACGCTAAACCCCTGCTGTTGTTTTTCCTTCTGCTGGAGATCTCAACTTGAGAGTTTATCCATTGTTCCATTCTGGTTTGGACAATGACCCAACACACCTCCAGGCTGTGTACGGGCTATTTGACCAAGAAGGAGAGTGATGGAGGGCTGCATCAGATGACATGGCCTCCATAATCATCTGACCTCAACCCAATTGAGATGGTTTGGGGTGAGTTGGACCACAGAGTGAAGGAGAAGCAGCCAAGAAGTGCTCAGCATATGTGGGAACTCCTTCAAGACTGCTGGAAAAGAAATCCAGATGAAGCTGGTTGAGAGAATGCCAAGAGTGTGCAAAGCTGTCATCAAGGCAAATGGTGGCTACTTTGAAGAATCTAAGATATATGTTGATTTTGGTGATACTCTACCAGGCTTGAGGTCTCAACATTCAATGCAGTTTAAAATGCAATTTTTGTACTGCTACAGTGGTAAATATGAAAATAAGAACGTCTTCCAAATTAAACGAACACCCCCACCTCTCCATTATGGTTTAAACCGCTGACAGTTGGTTCAGGTTATTTCAATTACATTTCTCTCTACACCGTCTGGCTCTGTTTGTCTTGAGCGTTCGCTAGCGAACTTGCAACATTTATTGACTGGGTCCAGCCCACTAGTGAACTTGCATAATTGTATCAACTGGGCCTAAAGCCAGCCCTAATACGCTAAACTGCCATTGCCTTATAATTGGGATTGGAATTATTTTAGCAGCCTATTTTAAAATGTTGGTGTTGAGCTAGGTTATGATGACTGCCATAATCTGCAATACCCAATTGACAACCCTGTTTTCAGGTGTCCCATTTGTCAGCAAAACACATCAGTTAATTCAGGTTACACGAGTGTGTCATTACACTTTTTGGTGTTTGTAACATTTGAATCGATTTGTTTGACAATCAGATGGAAACATCATGACTGGTTGTGTTCATGCCACATTAAAAGGTAATACCTTTATACCATTGAAATACATGTCTTTACAATTAGGCCCATACATTTTCTTTCACAAATAAGAAGTCCCCTGAAAGAAATACAGCCCCCTTGAATGTCACAAAAAAATGGGTTGACACAGGGTGCTCACATACTGAGCTTTGACCCTCAATGCACTAAACGCATGCTGCCGCCTATGCATTGTGTGTGAAGGGGAAACTGGTGAGCTACTACCCAACTGTTTATCATTCCCATGGGAGAATATAGAAACTGGAAATAGAAGAAAATACATGATGAAAATATCTAGTAAGAAAACGTAAATTCATGACAAACTGCTCCAAAAATCAATTTAAGAATAGACACCAGCCACAAATAAAGACTTTCTTTTTTTCCCCCGACACTTCAAAAGTTGTAATTAATTAGCCGACAAACACCCACACCAGTTTGAACATCCCCAATAAATATGTGGTGTTTGTCTCTGACCGAAAGATCAGTGAAAGGCGCTTGGAGTTTCAAAGCGAATATAAACAGATGCAAACGTCTGGCTGCTTATTTTAGTTTTCACAGCGAAGTTTGCCCCCTTTCTTTTATTCCAGGGCTTTGCGTAATTTATTTTAAATCCAGCATACATAAGCATGTCTAAGGAATAGTTTTTTTTAAGATTTGGAGATGGTGATACAAATGTGTCCAAAAGTGTGAAGATGCAGGCATTGCAATAGGTCAAGGATGCTTTAATTGCGTGAATGAAACAGATTTATAAGATTTGCCTGTGAAGAGAAAATTACATTTGCTTGCATGTTCAGGTAACAGATGAAGTTGGTGGGAAGGGTACTTGTTTGGAATAAATCTTCTTCACTTCCGTTTTTCACACCTAAACATACTATTTGTTCATATTTCTGCGTTAATTTTTTTTTTTTTAAACAATACCATTTTTCCAGTAACACGACACAAATATTTTGGTGCAATCGTTTTCTATATAAGTTTTCTTTAAACTGGAACGTTTCTTGGTAAATATTTAACTTGCAAGTGAGTGACTGTTATGTCCATGAGGGATTGGTGGGCAAACCAAACTTTTTCTTGAGCCCCTGTGTTGGCGAAAACAACCATACAGTAAGTTACTTGCATTAAAACTCCAACGGAACAGCAAATCTTTCCCGTATTGAACAAAGCTAATGGTCATTCCATGGGCCTGCCTTGTGTAAGGGCATAGCAGGCTGTCTGGCATAATGGAGTTTGCATTCTCATGTTCCTATTAAAGTCGCTAGCTCCTCGGGACAGATTTCAACTCTATTAGCCCTGCTGCACCCGGTCTGGATGATTAGAGAAACATTATGGGAGAAACAGATGGCGGTGCTGATGTGGATTCAACATGCAGCGCAAGACATGGAACCTGCTGACGCTCAGATTTTCCTCACCCGCTCCTGGCTGGGCCACTGTGTGATGCTAAATGTCACGACCAGATTGTAAATTCTCAGGTGGTGTATGTTGGTAAAGGCCAGTGCCCATTACTACTGATACATCGTACTGGGGACCTATTCTGGACCTAGAGTTTTGGGTTAGCCATGCAGATGGAAGGCTTTTCTCATGTTATTTCAGCTCTGGAACCATTGAGCCATATTAATTGGATGGGGGAGTGCTGTACAACAAGCAGAGACTGTGCAACAATTAGGTTTGCATTACATGAGTTACAACAAATTTGACAGAGCTTGAAGAATTTTGAAAAGAATGATAGGCAAATGTTGTACAATCCTAGTGTGGAAAGCTCTTAGAGACTTACCCAGAAAGACTCACCGCTGTGATACTAATGTTAGAATCACATTTGACAGTGATTACAGCTGTGAATCTGAATAAGTCTCTAAGAGCATTGCACACCTTGAGTGTGTTATCAGTCTATAATTTTAATGGTAGGTTTATTTGAACAGTGAGAGACAGAATAACAACAAAACAATCCAGAAAAATGCATGTCAAAAATGTTATAAATTGATTAGCATTTTAATGAGGGAAATAAGTATTTGACCCCTCTGCAAAACATGACTTAGTACTTGGTAGCAAAAACCTTGTTGGCAATCAGGCCAGACGTTTCTTGTAGTTGGCCACCGGGTTTGCACACATCTCAGGAGGGATTTTGTCCCACTACTCTTTGCAGATCGTCTCCAAGTCATTAAGGTTTAAAGGCTGACGTTTGGCAACTCAAACTTTCAGCTCCCTCCACAGATTTTCTATGGGATTAAGGTCTGGAGACTGGCTAGGCCACTCCAGGACCTTAATGTGCTTCTTCTTGAGCCACTCCTTTATTGCCTTGGCTGTGTGTTTGGGCCATTGTCATGCTGGAATACCCATCCACGACCCATTTTCAATGAACCTCCTTCCCTGGCTGAGGGAAGGAGGTTCTCATTTGACGGTACATAGCCCCGTCCATCGTCCCTTTGATGCGTTGAAGTTGTCCTGTCCCCTTAGCAGAAAAACACCCCCAAAGCATAATGTTTCCATCTCCATGTTTGACGGTGGGGATGGTGTTCTTGGTGTCATAGGCAGCATTCCTGCTCCTCCAAACACTGTGAGTTGAGTTGATGCCAAAGAGCTCCATTTTGGTCTCAACTGACCACAACACATTCACCCAGTTGTCCTCTGAATCATTCAGATGTTCATTGGCAAACTTCAGACGGGCATGTATATGTGCTTTCTTGAGCAGGGGGACCTTGCGGGCGCTGCAGGATTTCAGACCTTCATGGCATAGTGTGTTACCAATTGTTTTTTTGGTCCCAGCTGCCTTGAAATCATTGACAAGATCCTCACGTGTAGTTCTGGGCTGAATCCTCACCGTTCTCATGATCATTGCAACTCCACGAGGTGAGATCTTGCATGGAGCCCCAGGCCGAGGAAGATTGACAGTTCTTTTGTGTTTCTTCCATTTGCGAATAATCGCACCAACTGCTGTCACCTTCTCACCAAGCTGCTCTGCGATGGTCTTGTAGCCCATTAAAGCCTTGTGTAGGTCTACAATCTTGTCCCTGACATCCTTGGAGAGCTCTTTGGTCTTGGCCATGGTGGAGAGTTTGGAATCTGATTGATTGATTGCTTCTGTGGACAGGTGTCTTTTATACAGGTAACAAACTGAGATTAGGAGCACTCCCTTTAAGAGTGTGCTCCTAATCTCAGCTTGTTACCTGTATAAAAGACACCTGGGAGCCAGAAATCTTTCCGATTGAGAGGGGGTCAAATACGTATTTCTCTCATTAAATGCAAATCAATTTATACCATTTCTGACATGCGCTTTTCTGGATTTTTGTTGTTGTTATTCTGTCTCTCACTGTTCAAATAAACCTACCATTAAAATTATAGACTGATAATTTCTTTGTCAGTGGGCAAACGTACAAAATCAGCAGGGGATCAAATACTTTTTCCCCTCACTGTAAGTCAAAACTGTAACTCGGCGACTCAGGAACATTTAACTTCTTCGATATAGGGGGCTGTAAAGATATTATCTGTGAGTGCCACAGAACTGATTCTACAGGCGAAACCAAGATGACATTTCAAACAGGATATGCCCCAGATTTTGAAGGCACTGTGTTCCAATGTCTCCTTATATGGCTGTGAATGCGCCAGGGAATGAGCTTACACTTTCTGTCGTTTCCCCAAGGTGTCTGCAGCATTGTGACGTATTTGTAGGCATATCATTGGAAGATTGACCATTTTACACTACATCTACCAGGTGCTCGCTTGGTGTCCTCCGTCGCAATTATTGCGTAATCTCCAGCTGCGTCTATTTTTCCATTTGCTTCCGAGGAGAAACACAACTGCCACAAATGATTTATCATCAAATAGATATGTGAAAAACACCATGAGGATTAATTCTAAACAACGTTTGCCATGTTTCTGTCGATATTATGAGGTTAATTTGGAAAAAAGTTTGGCGTTGTAATGACTGAATTTTTGTTTTTTTTTCTTAGCCAAACGTGATGAACAAAACGGAGTGATTTCTCCTACACAAATAATATTTTTGGAAAAACTGAACATTTGCTATCTAACTGAGAGTCTCCTCATTGAAAACATCCAAAGTTCTTCAAAGGTAAATGATTTTATTTGAATGCTTTTCTTGTTTTTGTGAAAATGTTGCCTGCTGAATGCTAGGCTTAATGCTATGCTAGCAATCAATACTCTTACACAAATGCTTGTGTAGCTATGGTTGAAAAGCATATTTTGAAAATCTGAGATGACAGTGTTGTTAACAAAAGGCTAAGCTTGTGAGTGAATATATTTCTTTCATTCCATTTGCGATTTTCGTGAATAGTTAATGTTGCATTATGGTAATGAGCTTGAGGCTATGATTAGGCTCCCGGATTTGGGATTGCTCGACGCAAGAAGTTAATGTCTTCTTGATAAGCAACTCGGGTGTAGATTTGTCCCAGGAAACTCCCCAGACCTTAATCCCATTGAGAACTTGTGGTCAATCCTCAAGAGGCGGATGGACAAACAAAAACCCACAAATTCTGACAAACTCCAAGCATTGATTACGCAAGAATGGGCTGCCATCAGTCAGGATGTGGCCCAGAAGTTCATTGACAGCATGCCAGGGTGGATTGCAGAGGTCTTGAAAAAGAAGGGTCAACACTGCAAATATTGACTCTTTGCATCAACTTCATGTAATTGTCTATAAAAGCCTTTGACACTTATGAAATGCTTGTAATTATACTTCAGTATTCCATAGTAACATCTGACAAAAATATCTAAAGACACTGAAGCAGCGAATTTTGTGGAACTTAATATTTGTGTCATTCTCAAAACTTTTGGCCACGACTGTACTGTACATATCGCAAAGCAGTCTCTAAGGTGCAGGGCAGAGTACCGGGTGGTAGCCGGCTAGTAACAATGACTAAGGTTCAGGGCAGCTTACTGGGCGGATGCCGGCTAGTGATGACTGTTTAACAATTTGATGGCCTGGAGATAGAAGCTGTTTATCAGTATCTTGGTCCAAGCTTTGATGCATGTGTGCGGTCTTCTCCTTCTAGATGGTTTGGGTAGCTTGATGATATTCTTCACCTTCCATCTGTGGAATCCTTCTGTTCACCTGATTTAGATTTAGAATTCCTCACAATCAAATGTAGACCGCATTATCTACCAAGAGAATTCTCTTCGATTATAATCACAGCCGTATATATCCCCCGCAAGCAGACACATCGATGGCTCTGAACAAACTTTAAACTGGAAACCATTTATCCGGAGGCTGCATTCATTGTAGCTGGGGATTTTAACAAGGCTAATCTGAAAACAAGACTCCCTAAATTTTATCAGCATATCGATTGCGCAACCAGGGGTGGAAAGACCTTGGATCATTGTTACTCTAACTTCCGCGACGCATATAAGGCCCTGCCCCGCCCCCCTTTCGGAAAAGCTGACCACGACTCCATTTTGTTGATCCCTGCCTACAGACAGAAACTAAAACAAGAGGCTCCCACGCTGAGGTCTGTCCAACGCTGGTCCGACCAAGCTGACTCCACACTCCAAGACTGCTTCCATCACGTGGACTGGGATATGTTTCGTATTGCGTCAGATAACAATATTGACGAATACGCTGATTCGGTGTGCGAGTTCATTAGAACGTGCGTTGAAGATGTCGTTCCCATAGCAACGATTAAAACATTCCCAAACCAGAAACCGTGGATTGATGGCAGCATTCGCGTGAAACTGAAAGTGCGAACCACTGCTTTTAATCAGGGCAAGGTGTCTGGTAACATGACCGAATACAAACAGTGCAGCTATTCCCTCCGCAAGGCTATCAAACAAGCTAAGCGTCAGTACAGAGACAAAGTAGAATCTCAATTCAACGGCTCAGACACAAGAGGCATGTGGCAGGGTCTACAGTCAATCACGGACTACAGGAAGAAATCCAGCCCAGTCACGGACCAGGATGTCTTGCTCCCAGGCAGACTAAATCACTTTTTTGCCCGCTTTGAGGACAATACAGTGCCACTGACACGGCTTGCAACGAAAACATGCGGTCTCTCCTTCACTGCAGCCGAGGTGAGTAAGACATTTAAACGTGTTAACCCTCGCAAGGCTGCAGGCCCAGACGGCATCCCGCGCCATCCCCAGCATGCGCAGACCAGCTGGCCGGTGTGCTTACGGACATATTCAATCAATCCCTATACCAGTCTGCTGTTCCCACATGCTTCAAGAGGGCCACCATTGTTCCTGTTCCCAAGAAAGCTAAGGTAACTGAGCTAAACGACTACCGCCCCGTAGCACTCACTTCCGTCATCATGAAGTGCTTTGAGAGACTAGTCAATGACCATATCACCTCCACCCTACCTGACACCCTAGACCCACTCCAATTTGCTTACCGCCCAAATAGGTCCACAGACGATGCAATCTCAACCACACTGCACACTGCCCTAACCCATCTGGACAAGAGGAATACCTATTTGAGAATGCTGTTCATCAACTACAGCTCGGCATTCAACACCATAGTACCCTCCAAGCTCGTCATCAAACCCTGGGTCTCGACCCCGCCCTGTGCAACTGGGTACTGGACTTCCTGACGGGCCGCCCCCAGGTGGTGAGGGTAGGCAACAACATCTCCTCCCCGCTGATCCTCAACACTGGGGCCCCACAAGGGTGCGTTCTGAGCCCTCTCCTGTACTCCCTGTTCACCCACGACTGCGTGGCCACGCACGCCTCCTACTCAATCATCAAGTTTGCGGACGACACAACAGTGGTAGGCTTGATTACCAACAACGACGAGACGGCCTACAGGGAGGAGGTGAGGGCCCTCGGAGTGTGGTGTCAGGAAAATAACCTCACACTCAACGTCAACAAAACTAAGGAGATGATTGTGGACTTCAGGAAACAGCAGAGGGAACACCCCCCTATCCACATCGGTGGAACAGTAGTGGAGAGGGTAGCAAGTTTTAAGTTCCTCGGCATACACATCACAGACAAACTGAATTGGTCCACTCACACAGACAGCATCGTGAAGAAGGCGCAGCAGCGCCTCTTCAACCTCAGGAGGCTGAAGAAATTCGGCTTGTCACCAAAAGCACTCACAAACTTCTACAGATGCACAATCGAGAGCATCCTGGCGGGCTGTATCACCGCCTGGTACGGCAACTGCTCCGCCCTCAACCGTAAGGCTCTCCAGAGGGTAGTGAGGTCTGCACAACGCATCACCGGGGGCAAATTACCTGCCCTCCAGGACACCTACACCACCCGATGTTACAGGAAGGCCATAAAGATCATCAAGGACATCAACCACCCGAGCCACTGCCTGTTCACCCCGCTATCATCCAGAAGGCGAGGTCAGTACAGGTGCATCAAAGCTGGGACCGAGAGACTGAAAAACAGCTTCTATCTCAAGGCCATCAGACTGTTAAACAGCCACCACTAACATTGAGTGGCTGCTGCCAACACACTGACACTGACACTGACTCAACTCCAGCCACTTTAATAATGGGAATTGATGGGAAATTATGTAAATATATCACTAGCCACTTTAAACAATGCTACCTTATATAATGTTACTTACCCTACATTATTCATCTCATAGGCATATGTATATACTGTACTCTATATCATCGACTGCATCCTTATGTAATACATGTATCACTAGCCACTTTAACTATGCCACTTTGTTTACATTCTCATCTCATATGTATATACTGTACTCAATACCATCTACTGTATCTTGCCTATGCTGCTCTGTACCATCACTCATTCATATATCCTTATGTACATATTCTTTAGCCCCTTACACTGTGTATAAGACAGTAGTTTTGGAATTGTTAGTTAGATTACTTGTTGGTTATTACTGCACTGTCGGAACTAGAAGCACAAGCATTTCGCTACACTCGCATTAACATCTGCTAACCATGTGTATGTGACAAACAAAATTTGATTTGATTTGATTTAGATGTCTTCGGGCAGGCAGTGTGGTCACGATGTTGTATTGAGCTTACCGCACCACCCTCTGGAGAGCCCTAAGGTTGACGATGGCGCAATTGCCGTTCCAGGCGGTGATAGAACCCGACAGGATGCTCTCAATGGTGCATCTGTAGAGGTTTGAGTTTCTTAGGGGCTAAGCTGAGTTTATTTAGCCTCCTGAGGTTGAAGAGGCACTGATGCGTCTTCTTCACCACACCGTCTGTGTGAAGGGATAATTTCTGGTTGTCAATGATGTGCATGCTTAAAGATTTTGACCCTCTCTAATGCGGCCCCATCAATGTGGATAGGCGCGTGCTCTCTCTTTTGTCTTCTGTAGTTCACGATAAGCTCCTTAATTCTGTTGACATTGAGGGAGAGGTTATTTTTCTGGCACCACTCTCCCAGGGCTCTCCTCCTCTCTGTAGGCGGTCTCATCATTATATGTAATCAGGCCTACCACTGTCAGAAAACGTGATGAATAATTTGGAGACGTGTGTTACCACGGAGTCATGGGTGAACATGGAGCAGAGGATGGAGCTGAGCATGCACCACAGTGGGGCCCCGTGTTGAGAATCAGCGTGATGGAGATGTTGTTGCCTACCTTCGCCACTTGGGGTCGGCCCATCAGGATGTCTAGGACCCAGTTGCACAGTGAGAGGTTCATACCCAGGGCCCTGAGCTTAGTGATGAGCTTGGAGGACACTATGGTGTTGATTGCTTAGCCGTAGTCTATGAACAGCATTCTAGCATAGGCATTTATTTCGTTCCAGGGGTGATAGGACAGTGTGTGGTGCAATGGTGATTGTGTTGTCCGTGAATCTGTTGGGGAGGTATGTAAATTGTAGTGGATCTACAGTATCTAACCGAGTTTTGTGTTTTGGACAAGTTCTAATTGTCACAGTGGGTGTCACGGCTCTCGTCGGAATGAGGATCAGACCAAAGTGCAGCGTGTTAAGTGTTATTATTTTTATTGATCAAAACACTCGAAACGAAAAAACGAACAGTTCTGTAAGGCAAATTAACTATACAGAAAACAACTACCCACAAAACACAGGTGGGAAAAGGCTGCCTAAGTATGATTCCCAATCAGAGACAACGATAGACAGCTGCCTCTGATTGGGAACCACACTTGGCCAAAAACAAAGAAATAGAAAACATAGAAATAAAGAAACTAGAATGCCCACCCCAGTCACACCCTGGCCTAAACAAAATAGAGAATTAAAGCCTCTCCATGGCCAGGGCGTGACAGTGGGAATAACATCCTCTATGCACATCCTGATGAATCCAGTCGCCGAATCAGTGTGTACCTCAATACTATTCTCAGACGTGACCCAGAATATTTTCCATTCCACATAATCAAAACAATCTTGAAGCATAGATTCTGATTGTTCAGTCCAACATTGAACAGTCCTTACCAAGGGTTCTTCTTGTTTTTTGTTTCTACCTACAGGTGTGGAGGATCTGATTTGCCAAAGGGAGTTTTGGGGAGGGCATTGTAGCCATACCGGAAGGGAGAGTAGCAATGATATGGAATTCGTGATGCGTGTGTAGCACAGTAGATGTGTTGATAGATCAGATTTCCTTAATTAAGGTCCCCAGTTACAATATTTGCCTGCTATATAAGTTCTGTTATACTCACAGACATGATTCAAACAGTTTTAGAAACTTCGGAGTCTTTTCCATCCAAATCTACTAATAATATGCATATCTTATATTCCTGGCATGAGTAGCAGGAAGTTGAAATTGGGCACACTATTTATCCAAAAGTGAAAATGTTGCCCCCTATACCTTAAGAAGTTAAAGAAGGATTTTCAAGCCTTGATGCAATGGATTGTGTATGTGTGACATGGATTGTGTATGTGTGCCATTCAGAGGGTGAATGGGCAAGACAAAATATTTAAGTGCCTTTGCATAGCGGAATAGCGGTAGTTGCCAGGCACACCGGTTTGTGTCAAGAACTACAACACTGCTGGGATTTTCACACTCAACAGTTTCCAATGTGTATCAAGAATGATCCACCACCCAAAGGACATCCATCCAACTTGACACAACCTTGGGAAGCATTGGAGTCAATATGGGCCATCATCAAACACCTTGTAGAGTCCATGCCCTGAAAAATTGAGGCTGTTTTCATATTTTAAATGCTTCTTCAATAAGATAGAGCTCATCTTTCATCCTCTGACATGTTCAGTGTGGGAGGGAATGGAGGTCTGCTGCACACCCCTACAGGAAGAGACGATAGCCTGGGGAATTTGTTAATATTGATTAACCTATGTTTGTTCACTCTAGCAAAAATATTACATCTTAGGCTGTTCTCCCCTCACCCCCTCTTATCAGAAGTACTTTAAAATGGTAGTTTATCCTGGAGAAGGAATTACAAAGTATTTTCTTGTATTCCCACTCTTGCCCAGTGCTCAGGGGAATGGGAGATCTGAGCAGTGTGTGCTGGTGTTTTGCCAGTGTGACAGGTTTGTCATTGTGGATTATCAGACAGCTCTCTTGCCAAGCGTCCTCTGCTGTCTCCGCTCTACAAATCCTCCTTGGCGCCCCCAGGTCTCCACCGGCTCCACGCTCTTACTTAAGTGCACCAACAAGGTGACATTTGTAAGCAGAAAGCCAAGGATTAATTAACTTTATACTTGACTTTATATATTTCATTATTTAGTGCCTCACAATGTTGAGAATAAAGAGACACAATATGGAGGATGAATGCAACAAGATGAATGCCTATAGTACCAGTCAAATGTTTGGACACACCTACTCATTCCAGGGTTTTTCATAATTTTTACTATTTTCTCCATTGTAGACTAATAGTGAAGGCGTCAAAACTATGGAATCATGTAGTAACCAAAAAACAAATAAAAATATATTTTATGTTTGAGATTCTTCTAAGTAGCCACCCTTTGCCTTGATGACAGCTTTGCACACTCTTGGCATTTTCTCAGCCAGTTTCATGAGGTAGTCACCTGGAATGCATTTCAATTAACAGGTGTGCCTTGTTAGAAGTTCATTTGTGGATTTTATTTTCTTCTCAATGCATTTGAGTTAATCAGTTGTGTTGTGACTAGGTAGGTCTGGTGTACAAAAGATAGAGCTATTTGTCCATTATGGCAAGAACAGCTCAAATAAGAAGAAAACGACAGACCATAATTACTTTAAGACATGAAGGTCAGTCAGGTTTCTTCAAGTGCAGTCGCAAAAACCATCAAGCTCTATGATGAAACAGGCTCTCATGAGGAACTCCACAAGAAAGGAAGACCCAGAGCTACCTCTGCTGCAGAGGATAAGTTCATTAGAGGTAACTGCACCTCAGATTGCAGCCAAAATAAAGTTAAAGTAAGATAGTTCAAGTAACAGACACTTCTCAACATCAACTGTTCAGAGGAGACTGTGTGAACCAGGCCTTCATGGTTGAATTGCTGCAAAGAAAAGCCTAGTTGGAGATTGCAAAGGGAGCACGCCCCCATCCACATCAACAGGACCGCAGTAGAGAAGGTGAAAAGCTTCAAGTTCATTGGCGTACACATGACTGACAATCTGAAATGGTCCACCCACACAGTGTTGTGAAGAAGGCGCAACAGCACCTCTTCAACCTCAGGAGGTTAAAGAAATTTGGCCTGGCCCCCAAGACCCTCAAAGGTTTACAGATCTACCATTGAGAGCATCCTGTCGAGCTGCATCATCTACTTGTATGGCAACTTCACCACCCGCGGCCTCCGGGCTACCCAAAGGGTGGTGCGGTCTATCCAACATATCACTGGGGGCACACTGCCTGCCCTTCAGGACACCTACGGCACTCGATGTCACAGGAAGGCCAAAAAGATCATCAAGGACATCAACCACCTGACCAAGGGCCTGTTTACCCCATTACCATCCAGAAGGCAAGGTCAGTACAGGTGCATCAAAGCTGGGACCGAGAGACAGCTTCTATTCCAAGGCCATCAGACTTTTAAATAGCCATCAATAGCCGGTCTCCATGCAGTACCCTGCCCTGAACTTAGTCACTATTACTAGCCAGCTAGCACTCGATTACTCAACCCTGCACCTTAGAGGCTGCTACCCTATGTACATGGAATCACTGGTCACTTTAATCATGTTTACATACTGTTTTACTCATTTCATATGTACTGTATATACTGTATTTTACTGTATTCTAGGCAATCCCACTCCAACATTGCTAGTCCTAATATTTACATATTTCTGAATTCAATTATTTTACTAGCTAGAAACACAAGAATTTTGCTACACCAGTAAAACATCTGCTAAATATGTGTATGTGACTAATACAATTTTATTTGATTTTAGGCAGGGACAGTGGGAGGGATGCCTGCAGTACGCAGAGATCCTCAGTAGCCTAGTTCTAATGATTTTACCTAGTTTTAAATGCCCTGAGTATTCGAAAGGGGGCTATGGGCACACTGAAAAATACATTATACACACATCTGCCACAACAACAATCAACAGGGACAAACAAAGGAAGCGCAAGACAAGGGAGCTTGACACAGAGAGCTTGACACAGAATTCCAACACAACAAAGTCCATTTTTAGAACCCAAAATGTCTTTCTCATGTTCTATTGGAATAAATTACCTTCCACTCCCTTCTGGCAGGTTTGTGTAAGCTTATTACACAGAGGAATCTAATCATTTCTCTGATGGAAAAGATGGAGGGAAACTGCCGCCTCTCTTCCACAATCAGCCACTGCCCTGCTGGAGCTTCCACAGATTCGCAGGCCTTTTCCTTTACTGACATGAATCTAAATAGCATAGTTGGTTTGTTGGTACATAATTGAATGTGATGTTTTAAAACTAAATCTGGATAACAGCGACAATAGCCATCTACCTACACCAGGAGGGGAGGAGGAGACTTTATGTTGGTAGCAAGTAAACAAATGTCCTCTTCATTTGAATTCTAAGCAGGCAGTTCACAGCTTTCCTCTCAATCTGCAGGATTGGGTTGCTGGTACATGGGGAAACACAGACGGGGTCCTGAAATTCGATTGCGTTAACGGGATTGGGGTGTGGTCACAGCCCAGCAGGCCCATGGTAATCACCACTCAGGTATAACTGATGGCTCCTTTTCCCCATTAACGTGTCCCTGCCAGTGATTTGAAGCCCTTTTATTGGGTTTTAAAACACATCGTAGTAATCTCTACAGACTCTCTCTCTTTTCTTAAGTGCTGAAGTAGATGGTGTATGTGAAATGAGGCATGGACTGGAAGAGTGTGCTTGATTTAATGCAGGTTCTGATAGATGAACATGTTGTGGGCTGTGCTGGTGTTGTTGAGCCTGTACTGTATGTCCAGGAATCCTGACAACCTACTTGGCATAGCAGCTGTCCTACCTGCTAACTAACTATCAAGCTATCAAAGTTTCCTGAAAGCTTAACATAGCTCGCAACGTGGTTAGCCCTTGTGGCTTCGACTGCGGACTGTTTATTAGTTCTATCTCCGATAAACTACCATCTCTGAGATTCACATAGATAATTCCTTTAATGATACAGCAGTGTCAATATTCAGAGCCATATTCCTGTAAAGCTTAGAGAGTTGCACGTTCACCCGCCTCATCTAAAGGCTCTTATTTTGGGGTTCTGCTATAGGCCACCAAGTTCTACCAGTCAGTATCTGGATAATATGAGTGCTTGTTTGATAATGTGTGTGACGTTAACAGAGCGATCTATTTTCAGTGACCTGAATATAGACTGTTTTTTATCAAGCTGTCTGCACAAGAGGAAGCTGCTCACTGAAACCAATGCATGTAATCTGGTTCAGGTTATTAATAAACATACCAGGATGCTTACAAACAGTACAGGAACTACACTATGTACAAACCATTAGGAACACCTTCCTAATATTGATGTGCACCCCCTTTTGCCCTCAGAACAGCCTCAATTCATTGGGGCATGGACTTTACAAGGTGGTAAAAGCGTTCCACATGGATGCTGGCCCATTTTGACTCCAATGCTTCCCACAGTTGGGACATGTTGACTGGATGTCCTTTGGGTGGTGGACCATTCTTGATACACAAGGGAAATTGTTGAGCGTGACAAACCGAGCAGCTTTGTAGTTCTTGGCACACTCAAACCGATGCATCTGGCTGCTAGTACCATACCCCGTTCAAAGGCACTTAAATATTTTGTCTTGCCCATTCACCCTCTGTATGGCACACATACACAATCCATGTCTCAATTGTTTCAAGTCTTAAAATCCCTCTTTAACCTGTCTGCACCCCTTCTTCTACACTGCTTGAAGTGGATTTAACACGTGACATCAATACGGGATCATAGATTTCACCTGGTCAGTCTGTCAAGAGCAGGTGTTCCTAATGTTTTCTACACTGAGTGTATATCATCCACATATATTGATAAGGATATGGCCGCCTGCTATCTTGATCCAGGGCTATATCAGGTATTCTCAACAAACCATAAGAGCACAAGCTTAAATTATTTTTGCTCCAGACAGGGCAATAAAGTCCAGGTACTTCCTCTTGACCACAGAAAGTGGCAAGCCTTTTTCGAAGAGAAAGTCCTACTCTTTCAACAACGGACCAAGACGTAATCTAAAACACCTTTTTCTAACAGCACATCAACATTAAATACTTATACCATTTTGGGCTTAGTGTGTTATGTGATATTATTTCATTTTTCCTATACAATGTATAATATGCTTGTTACAAGTAACCATGTAATGTGTAACCTTTCAAAGGCCAGTTTGGTGGTTACGGAATGCAAATATAATTTAATTCACTATTGGACTGCATGAAGAACATGCTATGGACACTATGGACAAGGTTTGTAACGACTCTCATGGGTTGAAGAAGGAGACCAAGGTGCAGAGTGGTAGGCGTTCATGATTTTGAATAAACTGAACACAGCAACAAAATAACAAAGTAGAAAAAACGAAAGCACACAGTTCTGTCAGGCAACAAAACAGCTAACTATAAAATAACTCCCCACAAAACCCAAAAGGAAAATCACAACTTATATATGATCCCCAATCAGAGACAACGATAGACAGCTACCTCTGATTGGGAACCACACTAGGCAAAAACAAAGAAATAGAAAACATAGATTCTCCCACCCGAGTCACACCTTGACCTAACCAAACATAGAGAATAAATAAGGATCTCTAAGGTCAGGGCGTGACAACGTTTGGTTGACTTTCTCCTCCTTTTTCATTTTAAACCAATTAGCAGGGTCAGATGGTTTGGATGGACATTTTGAGCACTCCCTTAAAATGGAGGGAATAAAAGAACTGAGGCATGTTTCACACCTCAGTTCCAGTGAATGTTTTGGCTGTCAGATGTGACTGTCGAAATGACTTGTGTACGAACTACCCAATGACTTACTCTTGGGAGTTATCCTTTTTCCATTGAATCAGAGCTAAGGATTACAGATCACCAGCTCGCATCCGACTGATCCCGTCTAGATCTCAGTCATTGACAGGAATGCTAGCTTTCCTCACCAAACCTACGTTTGACCCGGTTCAGCCTTGCACAGCCCAGGATTACCTGGCGTCAGCTCACCTTTCGAAGTCTCTAGCCTCCCAGGATTCCAATCTCTGAGATTGCGTGATAGTGTGGCCGCACTGTTTATATGACCGTAGACCCCCATTCCATCTATTGAGTGTAACTATACACCTAATTGCCTATTTTCTCCCCAGCATTGGCATGATTTGTAATGTGTAGCTCTTCAGGTTAATGTAGGTGCATAGGCAACCCCCTCCGGTTCTCCCTGTTCACCCATGACTCGGTGGTCACGCATGCCTCCAACTCAATCATCAAGTTTGCAGATGACACAAGAGTGGTAGGCCGGATTACCAACTATGACAAGACAGCCTACAGGGACGAGGTGAGGGCCCTGGAAGAGTGGTGCCAGAAAAATAACTTCTCCCTCAATGTCACCATAATGAACAAGCTGATCGTGGATTTCAGGAGACAGCAGAGTGAGCACACCCCCATCCACGTCAACAGGACCCCAGTGAAGAAGGTGAAAAGCTTCAAGTTCCTTGGCGTAGACATCACTGACAATCTGAAATGGTTCACTCACACAGAGAGTGAAGTGAAGAAGGTGCAACAGAGCCTCTTCAACCCCAGGAGGATGAACAAATTAGGTTTGGCTCTTAAACCTCTCTGGGATATGTGGGACGGTAGCGTCTCACTTGGCCAAAAGCCAGAGAAAATGCAGAGCGCCAAATGCAAATAAATTCCTATAAAAATCTAACTTTCATGAAATCACACATGCAAGATAGCAAATTAAAGCTACAAGTGTTGTGAATCCAGCCAACATGTCAGATTTCAAAATGGCGAAAGCAAACAATGCTATTATCTGAGCAGAGCACCATAGTAAACAAAAGAGAGAAAACATTTCAACCCGCAGGCGCGACACAAAACGCAGAAATAAAAATATAAATCATGCCTTACCTTTGACAAGCTTCTTCTGTTGGCACTCCAATATCTCCCATAAACATCGCAAATGGTACTTTTGTTTGATTAATTCCGTCCATATATATCCAAAATGTCCATTTATTTGGCGCATTTGATCCAGAAAAACACCAGTTCCACAACTTATCGACAAAACCAAAATAGAAAATATCGACAAAATATCTCAAAGGTTACCTGTAAACTTTGCCAAAACATTTCAAACTACTTTTGTAATACAACTTAAGGTATTTTTTAAAGTAAATAATCAATAAAATTGAAGACTGGATGATCTGTGTTCAATACAGGAAGACAACAAACTCAAGCATGCTTTCTGGTCTTGCGTCTCTATCAAACAGTACACATGAAGTGACACTTTTTCAAGATGCCCGTACTTGTTCATTACACAAAGGAATAACCTCAACCAATTTCTAAAGACTGGTGACATTCTGTGGAAGCGGTAGGACCAGCAGGCAAGTCCCTTAGAAATCTGGTTTCCCAATGAAAACCATTAAAAAAAGGGGTCACTCAAAATAAAAATCTGAATGGTTTGTCCTCGGGGTTTCGCCTGCTACATAAGTTCTGTTATACACACAGACATGATTCAAACAGTTTTAGAAACTTCAGAGTGTTTTCTATCCACATCTACTAATAATATGCATATCTTATCTTCTGGGGATGAATAGCAGGCAGTTGAAATTGGGCATGCTTTTCATCCAAAATTACAAATGCTGCCCCCTAATTTTTTAACGTGGGTCAAGCGTTTCGGGAGCCTTCCACAAGCTTCCAATAATAAGTTGCATTAATTTTGGCCCATTCCTCCTGACAGAGCTGGTGTTACTGAGTCAGGTTTGTAGGCCTCCTTGCTCACACAGGCTTTTTCAATTCTGCCCACAATTGTTTTTATGGGATGTCTTCATTTCTCAGAACAAGAATAGACTGATGAGTTTCAATAGAAAGTTATTTGTTTCTGGCCATATTGAGCCTGCAATCGAACACATAAATGCTGATGCTCCAGATACTCAAAAGTCTAAAGAAGGACAGTTTTATTGCTTCTTTAAAATCAAAACAAAAATTTTCAGCTGTGCTAGCATATTTGCAAACAGGTTTTCTAATGATCAATTAGCCTTTTAAAATGATAAACTTGGATTAGCTAACACAATGTGCCATTGGAACACAGGAGTGATGGTTGCTGATAATGGGCCTCTGAACGCCTATGTAGATATTCCATAAAAAATCTGCAGTTTCCACCTACAATAGTAATTTACAACATTAACAATGTCTACACTGTATATCTGCTCAATTTGATGTTATTTTAATGGACAAAAACTGTGATTTTCTTTAAAAAACAAGGACATTTCTAAGTTATCCTAAACTTTCGAAGGGTAGTATACATACAGTACCAGTCAAAAGTTTAGACACACCTACTCATTCAAGGGTTGTTCTTTATTTTTTACTATTTTCTACATTGTAGAATAATAGTGAAGACATCAAAACTATGAAATAGAACATATGCAACCATGTAGTAATAAAAAAAAGGGTTAACCTCTTGAAACTAGGGGGCACTATTTTCATTTTTGGAAAATAACATTCCCAAAGCAAACGGGCAATTTTTCAGGACCAGATAATAGAATATGCATATAATTAACAGCTTAGGATAGAAAACACTCTAAAGTTTCCAAAACTGTAAAAATATTGTCTATGAGCATAACAGAACTGATATTGCAGGCGAAAGCCTGAGAAAAATCCAATCAGTAAGTGACTCTTATTTAGAAACCTCTGCATTCCTATGCGTACCTATTGAGCATTGAAAGGGATATCAACCAGATTCCTTTTTCTATGGCTTCCCTAATGTGTCTAGTGTCACAAGACATAGTTTGAGGCTTTTATTTTGAAAAATGAGCATGAGCGACAACATTGCGTCAGTGGTCAGCTGGTGGCTCTCAGAGTGATATGTGCGTAATAGACAAATGCGGCCATTGATTCTCTCGGTCCTACTAAGAAGCCAACTGACCCGGTTGATATATTATCGAATAGATATTTGAAAAACACCTTGAGGATTGATTATAAAAAATGTTTGCCATGTTTCTGTCAATATTATGGAGCTAATTTGGAATATTGTTCTGCGTTGTCGTGACTGCAATTTCCGGTCGATTTCTCCGCCAAACGTGAAGAACAATCGGAGCTATTTCGGCTACAAAAATAATCTTTATGGAAGAAAGGAACATTTGCTATCTAACTGGGAGTCTCGTGAGTGAAAACATCCGAAGATCATCAAAGGTGAACGATTTAATTTGATTGCTTTTCTGATTTTCGTGACCAAGCTTCCTGCTGCTAGCTAGGCATAATGCTATGCTAGGCTATCGATAAACTTACACAAATGCTTGTCTTGCTTTGGCTGTAAAGCATAATTTCAAAATCTGAGATGACAGGGTGATTAACAAAAGGCTAAGCTGTGTTTCAATATATTTCACTTGTGATTTCATGAATATGAATATTTTTTGTCCGTTGCGTTATGCTAATTAGTGTCAGTTGATGACAATTCCCCCGGATCCAGGAGCGGTAGTTCCAAGAGATTAAACAAATCAAACTATATTATACATTTGAGATTCTTCAAATAGCCACCTTGATGACAGCTTTGCACACTCTTGGCATTCTCTCAACCAGCTTCATGAGGTAGTCACCTGAAATCCATTTAAATTAACAGGTGTGCCTTGTTAATTTGTGGAATTAATGCATTTGAGCCAATCAGCTGTGTTGTGACTGTCACGCCCTGGTCTTAGTATTTTGTGTTTATATATTTATTTGGTCAGGCCAGGATGTGACATGGGGTTATTTTGTGTTGTGTTGTGGTATTGGGGGTTTTAGTAGGTATTGGGATTGTGGCTGAGTAGGGGTGTCTAGCATAGTCTATGGCTGCCTGAGGTTCTCAATCAGAGTCAGGTGATTCTCGTTGTCTCTGATTGGGAACCATATTTAGGTAACCTGGGTTTCACTGTGTGTTTGTGGGTGATTGTTCCTGTCTTAGTGTTTTGTATTTCACCAGATAGGCTGTTTCGGTTTTCATTTTCATATTTCATTTCGTTAGTTTTGTAGTTTCTGCATGTATAGGTTTTCCTTCATTAAAATATATAATGAATCATCATCACGCTGCATTTTGGTCCGATCCTTGTTCTACCTCTTCGTCAGAGGAGGAGATAGAAGAGAGCCGTGACAAGGTAAGGGTGGAATATAGAAGATAGACTTTTGGTAAAAGACCAAGAACAGCTCAAATACGCAAAGAGAAACAACAGTCCATCATTACTTTAATGGATGCCTGATGAAGACCTAAGGGTCTAAACGTTGCTATAATCCCAAATAATTCATAAATAAATATCACCTGGGAGCATGAGCAGAAGTGTGCTGTGTTTTTCTTTCTGTTTTCCATCATTATTTTAAGACACAAAGGTCAGTCAATCTGGAAAATCTCAAGTACTTTGAAAGTTTCTTCACGTGCAGTCGCAAAAACCATCAAGCGACATGATAAAACTGGCTCTCATGAGGACCGCCACAGGAAAATAATATCCAGAATTACATCTGCTGCAGAGAATAAGTTCATTAGAGTTACCTGCACCTCAGATTGCAGCCCGAATAAATGCTTCACAGAGTTCAAGTAACAGACACATCTCAACATCAATTGTGAAGAGGAGACTGCGTGAATCAGGACTTCATGGTCAAATTGCTGCAAAGAAACCATTGCTAAAGGAAACCAATACGAAGAAAAGACTTGCTTAGGCCAATAAACACGAGCAATTGAAATTAGACCATTGGACATCTGTCTTTCGGTGTGATGAGTCCAAATTTGAGATTTTTGGTTCCATCTGCCTTGTCTTTATGATATGCAGAGTAGATGGTCTCCGCATGTGTGGTTCCCACCATGAAGCATGGAGGAGAAGGTGTGATGCTTTGAGGGTTCTTTGCTGGTGACACTGATTTATTTAGAATTCAAGGTACACTTAACCAGCATGGCTACCACAGCATTCTGCAGCAATACGGCATCCCATCTGATTGCACTTGGTCCCACTATCATTTGTTTTTCAACAGGACAATGACCCCACACACCTTCAGCCTGTGTAAGGGCTATTGACCAAGAAGGAAAGTGATGGAGTTCTGCATCATATGACCTGGCCTCCATAATCATTAGACCTCAACCCAATTGAGATGGTTTGGGATGAGTTGGATGGCGAAGTGTAGGAAAAGCAGCTAACAAGTGCTCAGCATATGTGAGAACTCCTTCAATACTGTTGGAAAAGCATTCCAGGTGAAGCTGGTTGAGAGAATGCCAAGAGTGTGCTAAGCAGTCAAGGCAAATGGTGGCTACTTTGAAAAATCTCAGATATATTTGATTTGTTTAACACTTTTGGTTACATGATTCCATATGTGTTAATTCATAGCTTTGATGTCTTAACTATTATAAAATGTAGAACATAGTACAAATAAAAATCATTGAATGAGTAGGTGTGTCAACTTTTGACTGGAACATTAACCATGTGTGTTCTCTTGTTTTGTACTGTTCTGTAGTTTGGACCTAATGATTTGTCTGACAAACTAACATCCCTGTTAGTGAGCATTTCACTTTTGCCAAGCTTGTCCATCCACCTGCCAGGTCTGGCTTATCAAGAAGCTGATTAAACATCATGATCATTAGACAGGTGTACCTTGTGCTGGGGAAAATAAAAGGCCACTCTAAAATGTGCCATTTTGTCACACAATATAATGCCACAGATGTCTCAAGTTTTGAGGGAGCGTGCAATTGGCATGCTGACTGCAGGAATGTACACCAGAGCTGTTGCCAGAGAATTTAATGTTAATTTCTCTACCTTAAGCCACCTCAAGTCGCTTTAGAGAATTTAGCAGTACATCCAACCTATCTCACAACTGCAGACCATGTGTAACCATGCCAGCCCAGAACCTCCAATTCCGGCTTCTTCACCTGCGGGATCATCTTAGATCAGCCACTCAGACAGCTGATGAAACTGAGGGGTATTTCTGCCTATAATAAAGCCATTTTGTGAGGAAAAACTCCATTCTGATTGGGTGGGCCCAGGCCCATCCATGGTTACACCCTTGCCCAGTCATTTGAAATCTATAGATTAGGGCCTAATTATTTAATGTAAATTGACCGATTACCTTATATGAACTGTAACTCAGTAAAATCATAGAAATTGTTCCATGTTGTGTTTATATTTTTGTTCAGTATAGATTACAAATAAAGAGTCATTATAGAACAATGGGTATAAAAGTAAACCTAACATAAACTAAATTGTTAAATACACTCACCGTACAGTTTATTAGGGACACCCATCTTGTACTGGGTCAGACCCTCCTTTACTTCCATAACAGCCTGAATTCTTTGGGGCATTCTACAAGATGTCGGGAATGTTCCAGATCTATGTTGGTCCATGCTGACGCGATTGCATCACGCAGTTGCAAAAGATTGGATGGAGGTCAATTTCTGCTGCAAAAAGTCTGTTCCATTTCATCACAAAGATGCTCTATTGGGTTAAGGTCTGGAGACTGCTCAGGCCATTCAAGTGAACTTCACTTGCTGTCCAGTGCCGTTATTTATCTGTTTGTGACCCGCCTGTTAGCTTGCACGATTCTTGCCATTCTACTTCGACCTCTCTCATCAACGAGCTGTTTCCGCCCACAAGACTGCCGCTGACTGGGTGTTTCTGTGTATCAGTTGACCAGATGTCGCCTGATGGTCCCCTAGAAATGTTCTTCCCCCAAAAATGTTTTCATTATACCTTGTTACTGTTGCCAAGCCCATCAAGGCCCTGATTGGTCAACCAATGCTTCATTCACAGCTATGTTTTTCTGTTGGCAAGGTTAGGGATACTCACATACACACTCATACAGTGCTTCTCTAACATAGTTTTTTCAACTTAAAATACGTGACACACACAGTAATTATTATTCAGCATGTACTCACATGGGATTTGAACTCCCAACCACGGGGATCATAGCATTCAGATCTTGCTGCTACACAATCATGTCTGTGTCAGTTCATTTTACATCATTGATTTGATTTATAATGCCTTCAGAAAGTATTCACACCCCTTGACTTTTTCTAAATGTTGTTGTGTGACAGCCTGAATTTAAAATTGATTAAATTGAGATTTATTTTATCACTGGCCTACACACAATACCCCATAATGTCAACGTATAATTACAAATTAATAAAAAATGAAAAGCTGAATTGTCTTGAGTATAATGAATTCAACCCCGTTGTTATAGCAAGACTAAATACCTGGTCACGCCCTGACCTTAGAGATCCTTTTTATGTCTCTATTTTGGTTTGGTCAGGGCGTGAGTTGGGGTGGGTATTCTATGTTTTGTAGTTCTATGTTTTGGCCGGGTAGGGTTCTCAATCAGGGACAGCTGTCTATCATTGTCTCTGATTGAGAACCATACTTAGGCTGCCCTTTTTCCCACCTGTGTTTGTGGGAAGTTGACTTTGTTTAGGGCACATAGCCTTTAGCTTCACGGTTTGTTTTTGTAGGGTTTATTGTTTTGTTCAGCATCTTTTTTCCCAAAATAAAAAATAAATAAAAATGTACGCTCACCACGCCTCACCTTGGTCTTCTTCTTTTAACGGCCGTGACAGAACTTCCCAACAATGGACCAAGCAGCGTGGTAAGGAGGAGCAGCGTGTCCAGGATTCATGGACTTGGGAGGAGATCCTGGACGGAAACGTACCCTGGAGGCAGGCTGGGGAGTATGGCCGTCCACAGGAGGAACTGGAGGCAGCAATAGCAGAGCGGCAGCGTTAAGAAGGGACTCGGCTAGCAAGGAAGCCTGAGAGGCAGCTCCCCAAAAATGTTTGGGGGAGGTACATGGGGAGTGTGGCTGAGTCAGGTTGAAGACTTGAGCCAACTCCCCGTGCTTACCGTGGTCAGGCACCATGTTGGTCAGGCACCATGTTATGCGGTGGAGTGCACAGTGTCTCCAGTACACGTTCTTAGCCCGGTGCGCTACATTCCAGCTCGCCGCATCTGCCGGGCTAGGGTGAGCATCCAGCCAGGAAAGGTTGTGCCAGCCCTGCACTCCAGACCTCCAGTGCGCCTCCTCTGCCCAGGATATCCTGCGCCGGCTTTGCGCACTGTGTCTCTGGTGCGTCTGCACAGACCAGTGCGCCCTGTGCCTGCGCCCCGCATGTGCCGGGCCAAAGTAACCATCCAGCCTCCACGGCCCAGTGCATCAGGTGCCAGCGCCTAGAACTAATCCTCCTGTATGTCTCCCCAGCCCTGTGGCAGCTCCACGTACCAGACTGCCCATACGTCTCCTCCCTCCAGTGATGATCAATGGCAAGAAGCCTCCAGTGATGATCCATGGCACGAAGCCTCCAGCGACGATCCATGGCACGAAGCCTCCAGCGACAATCCATGGCACGAAGCCTCAAGCGACGATCCATGGCACGAAGCCTCCAGTGATGATCCATGGCACGAAGCATCCAGCGATGATCCATGGCACGAAGCCTCCAGCAACATTCTCCAGTCCGGGGCCCACACCGGGGTACCCAGTCTGGGGCCCGCAGTGAGGGTCCCCGCACCAGAGGTGCCACCAAAGTGGGATGAGCCAGTGGTGGAGCGAGGTCTGCGTCCCGCACCTGAGCCGCCACCGCGGATAGATGCCCATCCAGACCCTCCCCAATAGGTTTAGGTTTTGCAGTCGGAGTCTGCACCTTTAGGGGGGGGAGGGTACTGTCACGCCCTGACCTTAGAGATCTTCACGGATACGATTACGAATTTGAGTATGGCCATGTCGGCACATCCCTAGTAACCACATTCTGGGTAAGTTCTAATTGTCATTAAAGTGGAATGGAAACTCTAGGATTTAGAATGCCAGCTAACTGTAACTGTAAATCTCCATATTGGCATTGTTGCGTTACTGGCAGGAGAAACATTTTTGGAACTCCCAAAAATAGCTGTATTTACCAAGAGTAGCTCCGAGTCTGAGAATGAGTTTATAAGAGGATGAAATAGCGTTAGTTAGGGAACCAATAGGTTAGGGAACCAATAAACCTACTGAAGCTGTTCATGTTTGAGCCGATTGTTGCCCCAGATCAAAATTTGTTCACATAGCAGTAATACAGTTATGCCGCCTGAAACACCTCAGCTAGAGGGTCGGCGTAGCGGTGACACAATCTGGTGTGAGTGCGGATGCTGCCAGATAATGGCTAGGGAGTGTGTGTGTTGTAGAGAGATGGTGGCGATACAGCACAAAATCCCAGTGGATGGTGACTGTATTGCATCCAGTCAGAGGTTTCTGTCAGTCTGTCTGGATGGCAATGTATTGGATGTTTTTTTAAATTTTAATTTAAACTTTATTTAACTAGCCTCCCGGGTGGCGCAGTGGTTAATGGCGCTGTACTGCAGCACCAGCTGTGCCATCAGAGACCCTGTAAACGGCCGTGACCGGGGGGTCCATGGATGACGCACAATTGGCCTAGCGTCGTCTGGGTTAGGGAGGGCTTGGCCGGTAGAGATATCCTTGTCTCATCAAGAGTATATATTGAGCACCTATCCACTACTGATGTTAGCTTTAAACAATTTATAATCAAGCAAAATTTAAGCAATTATTTAGCGCACCAGCGACTCCTGTGGCGGGCCGGGCAAAGTGCGAGCTAACCAAGGTTGCCAGGTGCACGATGTTTCCTCCGACACATTGGTGCGGCTGGCTTCCGGGTTGGATGCGCGCTGTGTTAAGAAGCAGTGCGGCTTGGTTGGGTAGTGTATCGGAGGACGCATGACTTTCAACCTTCGTCTCTCCCAAGCCCGTACGGGAGTTGTAGCGATGAGACAAGATAGTAGCTACAAAACAATTGGATACCACGAAATTGGGGAGAAAAAGGGGTCAAAAAAAAAACTTTTTAACTAGGCAACAAGACCGTTAAGAACAAATTCTTATTTACAATGACGGCCTACCCTGGCCAAACCCTAACCCAGACGACACTGGGCCAATTGTGTGCCGCCCTGTGGGACTCCCAATCACGGCCGATTGTGATACGGCCTGGAATTTAGTGACGCCTCTAGCACTGAGATGCAGTGCCTCTAGCACTGTGATGCCGCAGACTGCTGCGCCACTCGGGAGCCCCTTCACTAATCCTTATGAAGGTCTTCCTGGAAGATGTTACTCGACTAGTATGCCAGTTAAATAATTGCTTAAATTTTGCTTGATTATAAATTGTTTAAAGCTAACATCAGTAGTGGATAGGTGCTCAATATATATATAATAAGTAATCTATAACAATGTTTTATCACAAGCGCTGTTTGGCGTGATGGTAACGCATTCACTTTTTGATAAGACATCCTTAGTTTGAATCTCAGACGGCATGATTTATGAAATCTAATTTTAACCAATAATGGAGCATGCTCATTATAAATATATTGTGATTTAGTTTCGGTGTCAGACTAACTTTCCTTGTGATTTTGTTTTCAGAGCATAGAGGCTGGCAGCTGATCGTCAGTTCACCCTACGGGCACAAGGGATAATTGGACGAGGTGTATGGCGTGTCATCCCTTCCATAAGGCAGCTTTTTACCGAAAGAGGAGCAGGGAGTACACTTTGATTTTCTTTCTACGGCTGACTTTAAGAAGTTAACGTGCAGGTGAAATACACAACAAAATATTACAGATGCTATGAAATGTCACATCACTCAGTTAGTAAATCAATCAATCAAATGTATTTCAAATGTATTTTACAAAACTTTTTACGTAAAAATAATAACCACAGTGGTTATAGAGGTTGCAACAGTTCAACACCTCAGGAGCAAATGTCAGTTGGATTTTCATAGCTTATCATTCATAGGTTGAGACAGCAAGTCTGGGAGAGAGAGAGAGTCAAAACAGTAGGTCTGGGTAGCACATCCCTTGAAATGGGTAAAAAGAAAAGAGAAGGAAAATCAATTCCACTCGATTCCTTTTATGGATGTGTGTGTCTTTGAATTTGCTGTTGAATGGCCTGCTCCTTCTCCATTTTTGGAACACCAGCGTGCTCCCCCAAAGTGACTGCTACTCTCTCTCTTTGGGCACTCAGGAGAGTCAACTGAGATGCTCCTCGAGCCAGATATAAGTAACACAAATCATAGTTCTGCTTTTTCAATAAAATTTATGACAGTACCTCTGGCTTCCCGATGGCCGCCAGCGGTTTCCTCACACATTTATTTGGCAATGTGTCACAGGTCATACTCATGTCAGATATCAGCATGTGAGTTCCTCATTTGCACCCTCACACTTGGATACCTCAATGTGCTGCAAGCCTATCTCTAATCCCCCCCTCTCCAACCAGTAGTTGTTCTTCACTTCGGCCACTTCTCCTGGGCGAGGATCAGGAGGGAAGCAGAGTCCCGAATGGTTTAAGAGCCAAAGGAGGCCAATGGCCAGGCAAATCACACCGTGCGTCTCCTGTTATGATCAGTGGACTGTCACCAATTGTAGCCAGAATGGCCTCTGTGTGCTGGGTCCAGATGTGGTTAACCTCTGGCACAATGTAGATGCGCTGTTGTTTTGCGACCTGTGGCTGCGACATGGACACCAGGCTGAGGAGGTGACACGTTTCCACAAATATGGAAAGGAAGCCGCCATTAAGCAAGACCGCTGATGGCACCAACAGATTCCCTGCAAACAACTTTCCAATTCTGGTCTGGGACTCCAACTTCCTCATGTGGCCCACAACACACTGTTTTCAGGGCTGATCTGATGACACCTGCTTGACATCCTGGCTCATGGCAGGCATTGAACAACTCCTTCAGCTTGCTATCAATGACTATGTATTTCGGATCTTGCACACACTCTTTGATAGTATCTCTTGGCTCGCACTGTGATGATTGTGGTTCTGAACGCTCAGGTTCATACAGTGAGCTATGGTCTTTACTGATCTCACTCTAACTCTCCATCAGCTCCATCTTTGGCGTATAGGGGCAGGACTCGGTTGTATACTGATGGTTGTGAGTGCAATCTAGCTGGGCCTCAAGCTCTTTAGTGATGGCCCCGGAGGACCTCTTCTCTACAGCAGCACAGGAACACTATGACACCCAGGGGTCAGTTTGGCATGATGTACTAACCGTTCTTTCCTGTTGGTAGACAACAATTAAGGCATCTATTAGGCTATAGTTATGTTCAATAATCACTGCATATACTGTATATTTTCCATTTTATATCCAAATGGCCTCAGGGATGACAGATTGTGTCTTGAGAAAAAAAACAATAGCCTTAGATATAACATGGATGTACATCCCCTGCCACATACTGCACAATCTCCTCCAGGATGAAAACATTTTCAGGGATGAAGATGTCATCCTGAAAACAAACTAATGTTATTTTGTGAAATTAAGACAAATAAATCAGTTCGCGGTAACAAGCTACCTGTTTTGTATGCTATACCAACACGCACACAAACACACAGCAAATACAGGGACATTTTTTCCCAGCAAACATTAGCTATGTCAACTTCAGACTAGCTTAATGAGGCAGTGCTAACAAAACCTTCCAAAAACAAATTTGTCAACAAAATGTATTACAGTACTATCTGAGGTGGAAGCAACAGTAACTACCTAATAACAGGGCTACATGGATAAACTGTGTTGTAATTTTAGTTGCAGTTGAGTTTCTTGCTAATGTTAGTTACTGGGGGTGTTAAACAAAACTCTTCAGGTGCAATTAGCTAGTTACCTTCAACTAGAGTTGCAATAAAGTGTCTAACGTTAGCCTAGTCCAACAACAGTCATGACTAATGACCGATTAACGTTACCTCAGGCTCTCTGTTGACTCCGTCGCCTCCTCTATTCAGTCCGGCTTTTGCTAGACTACGAAGTCAGCGATGTTGATGGTCGGTCGGTAACCCCTATACCATAACACTTAAATTGAGGGGCAAGCAGAACACTTCAACGTAGTCCTATGACTCCTTTCCATTCAGAAACTCCCGGTTGCCACATCAAAAGTCCTTCCTCCGCAAAGTTCTGGCTGCAGATCCTGCTAGCCCGAGCTGGCACGTCCTACTTCTTCAAAAGTTGTGGGTCCTTGGGCAGCTGATGGCAGCTTACCGAGGGATTTGATTGGAGGCAATTCCTACAGCCTGGCGCTATACAGTTCATGTTTGAATTACTACTTGTTGTTGCCATCTTTGTTGTCTGCACCTAACCTCACTCTTTTCAATTCACTCTCCATGGGAAAACTCAATACCACAGACAATTTGCTGAATCCTGCAGTGAAGCATTGGGGTCAGTCGTTACTATGGCAATATAAAATGGCTCTGACCATAGCTAAAATAAACGTTGTTGATGATCAAACAACTAAATATAGAGATGTTTTTATGTTAAATGCACATGTTTAGTATAAGTAGAATGAATACATCTCTTTGCTTAGATTTACTTCCTGAAGTTTTTCCATTCCCCTTTAAGGGGCTGGTCTCTTGGAAGCATTCCTTGCTCATCATGGGAGCATTCCTATGATTCCTATGTATGTTAACCTTTTCAAACGTGAGTTCCAAATATCTCTAACTGTCGCCCCAGAGTGTGTTGTTTCATGCACGTGATGTCAGAAGGTACACGCTGTTCCAAAATGTGATTGTTAATAAGCAACAGGACTATTAACAAGGCTGCCTGCTAATTATTTATAGGCAATGTTTCCACTTGTTAATGTCAAACTATTTCCGAACAAGTTTTATTTTCTAACAACAGTTAAACGGACCGTTTATGTTTGTGCACATGATGTCATCACTTAATTATAAAGCTCCACTCCACATTTAATTCTAAATGTCTATTTTTGCTAAATCAATTTGATCAACTATAAAACAGGACAAGTGAAAAAAGAGTGCCCGATAGAGGTGGCGGTTTTGATTATAGGTGCATCTTTCCCAGAGTCCCGGTAAGAGAACTGATAACGATCAGCAGAACACGGGGATACATTACACACTTTCTTTCCACACCAAACACACACAGCAAACAGGAATAGAGGAGGAAACTAGTGGAACTTATAGTGTAGTGTTATAGTGTAAGTGGTTTATGACACACTAAACACCAGTCAAGTGGTCCAGAACAAGCATTGTCCACGTGGAAAGGGTCCAGATTTGAGTTGAGGTGGAGGACAGGAGTTTGGAAATAGAGAGGCAGAGTTCTGTTCTGCTCCTCTCAGGCTAGGCCACTAATTGGCTGACCACGTCAGCTGACTCTGTTCCCTTGCAACCTGGTCCCTAACACATAGGTGTGAAGCGGCCTTCTGCAGCCGGACAATATACTCCGTTTTTTCATCAGACGGAGGCTATGGAGCTGGCGGGCAATGGACACGAAGAGGACCCGAGACCATCGCTGCAGGTCTTCTGTGACTGCGTCGTCCATTTCTGAGTGCCTCGCTGTAGTACGCATAGTACACCACCAGGCACCTGACTCGCTCCATGTAGTGTTCTCTTGCTGTCTCCTGATGGCGACAAGATCACTGTAGCAGAACGGCAGCCCAGAGTAGGACCTTTCCATGTGCTCGGTCAGGTGGACTTCCCAGTCCTCCTCCTTTTGCTGGCATCTGCACCTTGTCTGGCAAAGCTGGACGTCTCTACTGGTCATAGTCCAGGACAATTAAAAATATGGCAAACAACTGATAGGCTGTGTTTAAGTCTTAGGGCAAGAGAGAGGGTTTTTAACCCTTTAGAGTCGATTGAACAGAATCTTAGTTACGTAACAAAAAAATACCCATCAAAATCCGTCATTTTAAGCTATATATATCTGTTTGCATTGGATGCGTCTCAATCCACCACATCCACCAGTGTCGCACTTCCGCATCTGCGGTGAAAGGTGGCAGAGCTAGAACGGTGGTTGTGAGACCATGAGACATCACGAAAATTGGTCTTCTCATGTAAATGAGACTCTTACGAACCCGGTGTTTTCCATTTTGCTCTACCACCCCCACAGGTGTCACTGGACCCATCTGAAGGTAACCAGTACCGGTTTTAAAAAACAAATGGAAGTACAGTACAGGTAGTTTTGTGCCGACATAAAGGGGTTAAATAACAAAACATTCAGCACACTTAGCATCAGGAAGCTTGGTCACGAAAATCAGAAAAGCAATCAAATTTATCGATGATCTTCGGTGGTTTTCACTCACGAGACTCCCAGTTACACAACAAATGTTTTGATTTTTATATCCAAAATACCTCTGTTTGTTTGTCGCGTTATGTTCAGAAATCCACAGAAAAGAGCGGTTACGACAACGCAGATGAAAATTCCTAATAGTTTCCATAATGTCCACAGAAACATGTCAAACTTTTTTTTATAATCAATCCTCAGGTTGTTCTTAAAATATATAATCGATAATATATCAACCGCAAATATCTTTCACAGTAGGAGAGTGGAAAACCATGGCTGTCCAAATTCTGTTGCGCGAGAAACACTCATGTGACCACTTGACGCGATGTTATCGTTCTGGCTCATTTTTCAAAATAAAAGCCTGAAACTATGTCTGAAGACTGTTGACACCTTGAGGAAGCGATAGGAAAAGGAATCTGGTTCATATCCCTTTAAGTCCAGCAAAGGGAGGCTATGGAACATGGAGTTTTCAAAATAGATTTTTGCTTTTTCACAGGGTTTCGCCTGCAATATCAGTTCTGTTAATCACACATTTTCTATCCAATACTACAATAATATGCATATATTAGCAACTGAGACTGAGGAGCTGGCCGTTTACAATGGGCACCTTTTCATCCATGCTACTCAATACTGCCCCTGCAGCCATAAAAAAGTTAATACATTTACAAGTTCATAATTGTGCACACCCCTCAAACAATAGCATGGTACTCTTTCACTGTAGTAACTACTGTAAATTGGACAGTCCGTCAAATTACAAGAATTTAAGCTTTCTGCCCATACCAGATATGTCTATGTCCTGGGAAATGTTCTTGTTATTTACAACCTGATGCTAATCATATTAGCCTACGGTAGGTCAAATATCCCGCGGGGGGTCGGGGGGGTGTTAACCATGTCAGCTCAACACTGGACAAGTTAATAGAACCAGCAACTGACAATATCTAACTGAAGGAAGACCAATCCATGGCAAGCCATTCTCTGTATGAGTGAATAACAATAGAGTGGAAAAGTGTGTGTATATATATATATAGACTTAAAGACAACATAGATCAGGGGTAGGCAACCCTGGACCTGGAGTACCGCAGGCACTTAATGTTTTTGAATTAACTGACCTGGAAGATCAGGTGTGTTGAATTTAGCTGATCAATTAGCTCAGTTGGTCAGGTGTGGTGCCTCTTTGGTACACAATCCTGCACTACATGCAGCACTCCAGGAACAGAGTTATCTGCCCCTGACAGAGTACAGTGCCTTGCAAAAGTATTCATCCCCCTTGACGTTTTTCCTATTTTGTTGCAAACGTTTTGCAGGTGCATGTCAACAGTTGAGCAAGACGAATGAAAAAAGGAAACTGCACACTGCTCTTGATGGTATCACTGATCTTTAATAAGCTTACGTATTGGCCTCACGGCCTTCGTCAGAGCTTTTTTCATTCATCTTGTTGCATTTCAACCTGTAATTTAAATGGATTTTATTTGGATTTTATGTAATGGACATACACAGTGAAATATAAAAAATAATTTGTTTAAAAAAAAATGGTGCGTGCATATGTATTCTCCCCCTTTGTTATGAAGCCCCTAAATAATATCTGGTGCAACCAATTACCTTCAGAAGTCACATAATTAGTTAGATTGCACACAGGTGGACTTTATTTAAGTGTCACATGATCTGTCACATGATCTCAGTATATAAAAACCTGTTCTGAAAGGCCCCAGAGTCTGCAACACCACCAAGCAAGCGGCACCATAAAGACCAAGGAGCTCTCCAAACAGGTCAGGGACGAAGTTGTGGAGATGTACAGATCATGGTTGGGTTATAAAAAAATATCTGAATCTTTGAACATCCCACGGAGCACCATTAAATCCATTATAAAAAAATGGAAAGAATATGGCACCACAACAAACCTGCCAAGAGAGGGCTGCCCACCAAAACTCATGGACCAGACAAGGAGGGCATTAATCAGAGAGGCAACAAAGAGACAACCACCCGAGCCACTGCCTGTTCACCCCGCTATCATCTAGAAGGCGAGGTCAGTACAGGTGCATCAAAGATGGGACCGAGAGACTGAAAAACACCTTCTATCTCAAGGCCATCAGACTGTTAAACAGCCATCACTAACATTGAGTGGCTGCTACCAACATACTGACTCAATCTCTAGCCACTTTAATAATTAAAAATTGGATGTAATAAATGTATCACTAGTCACTTTAAACTATGCCACTTTATATAATGTTTACATACCCTACATTACTCATCTCTGATGTATATACTGTACTCTATACCATCTAATGCATCTTGCCTATGCCGTTTTGCCATTGCTCATCCATATATATTTTTATGTTCATATTCTTATTCAATCCTTTACACTTGTGAGTACAAGGTAGTTGTTGTGAAATTGTTGGATTACTTGTTAGATATTACTGCATGGTCGGAACTAGAAGCACAAGCATTTCGCTACATTCACATTAATATCCGCTAACCATGTGTATGTGACAAATAAGATTAGATTTGATTTTGATTTGAGACCAAAGATAACCCTGAAGGAGCTGCAAAGCTCCTCAGCGGAGTTTGTATTATCTGTCCATAGGACCACTTTAAGCCGTACACTCCACAGAGCTGGGCTTTGCGTAGAGTGGCCAGGAAAAAGCCATTGCTTCTAGAAAAAGGCATGTGAGAGACGCCCCAAACATATGGAAGAAGGTACTCTGGTCAGATGAGACAAAAAAGTAGCTTTTTGGCCATCAAGGAAAACGCTATGTTTGGCGCAAACCCAACACCTCCCATCACCCCGAGAATACCATCCCCACAGTGAAGCATGGTGGTGGCAGCATCAAGCTGTGGGGATGTTTTTCATCGGCAGGGACTGGGAAACTGGTCAGAATTGAAGGAATGATGGATGGAGCTAAATACAGGGAATTTCTTGAGGGAAACCTGTTTCAGGCTTCCAGAGATTTGAGACTGGGACGGAGGTTCACCTTCCAGCAGGACAATGACCCCAAGCATACTGCTAAAGCAACATTCAAGTGGTTTAAGGGGAAACATTTAAATGTCGTGGAATGGCCTAGTCAAAGCCCAGACATCAATCCAATTAAGAAACTGTGGTAAGAGTTAAAGACTGCTGTATACCAGCGGAACCCATCCAACTTGAAGGAGCTGGAGCAGTTTTGCCTTAAAGAATGGACAAAAATCCCAGTGGCTAGATGTGCCAAGCTGATAGAGACATACCCCAAGAGACTTGCAGCTGTAATTGCTGCAAAAGGTGGCTCTACAAAGTATTGACTTTGGGGGGGTGAATAGTTATACACGCTCAAGTTCTGTATTTTTTTTAAAATTTGTTGTTTGTTTCACAATAAAACATATTTTGCATCTTCAAAGTGGTAGGCATGTTGTGTAAATGAAATGATACAAACCCCCCAAAAATCTATTTTAATTCCAGTTTGTAAGGCAAAAAAATAGGAAAAATGCCAAGGGGGGTGAATACTCTCGGAAGCCACTGCATATGTAGATTGAATCAGATAAATTAAAAACATACAGAAGAAAGAGATTAACCAAAAATGTTCATGACCCAGCCCATATGTCATTGCTAGGGATATTAAAGGAAATATCCACCCAAAACCACTAAGTCCTATAATGTACAGTGTTACTCAGAGAACAATATTTTTTGTGAACAAATGTTTAATTTAGTCATTATAATAAGGTTGTTTGCAACGTGTGAAAAGTGTTGTGGAAATCTGTTACAGTTCAAGTCGACGACAAAACCCACAAAGTGTTACGACTCCGACCGAAGGTGGCTCCCCTTCCCGTTCGGGTGGCGCTCGGCAGTCGTCGTCGCCGGCCTACTAGCTGCCACTGATTCTTTCCTCCCCCTCCTTATGTGTTTATTGAGTACACCTGTTTTGAGTTGGGTATAATTAGTGAGGCTTTATTAGTCAGCCGGCCCGCCTGGTTCTTTGTGAGGGATTAATTATTGTGACCTTCTGTTTTGTGTAACTTGTGTGCATGTCTGTGGGTTACGTGTTTCCCATTTCGTGGGTTTTGCTGGACAGTTTAAGTCCCCGTGTTTGGGGGTTTGTTTTGTTATATGCCCTGTGTTTTCGTGGGGTTGGCTTATGTTCGCCGTTTTGTGCATTAAATTAGCACTACCCTGAACTCTCTGCTTCCTGCGCCTGACTTCTCACCCGCTACACCCAGAACGTTACACAAAATAACGCTCTCTGTCGTGGAAATGTCCTTAATTACCAAATGATGAGAGAGCAAATCATACACCAGTCAGAGTTATAGCATTTTGACTTTCAACAGATCAGTATCTCTACTGAAAAGTTGAGAGTGGTCAACATAATGGCAACTGGGATCCTTTATAGCAAAGATCCACCCCCTAGTCGACATGACAAACCACAGGACTTAGGAACTTACACAAAGAAAGACTTTACTTCAGAGAGGAATATCCCCTAGCCAGACAGAATTGGCTATAAATTATCATTCAGTTTGGTCTCCTAAACAAAGCTCTTACCTCGTCCTTGGTACAAAATGGTACCAAGACATTACCCGCACCCAATGATATATATCAAATTGTCATTTTAGATACTCCCATCCTAAATACAACCAATTCTGGACAAGCTCATGGAGAGGAAAGTGAGCCTCTAGGTCAAGATAGGGCAACGAGAGAGGGAACATACAATGGTTCCAGACACTGCCATCCTCCTCTCCCCGATGGGAAAAGTAGGGAGTGACTGGCACACAGACACAGTGGAGCCAGGAGATAATTGGTTCCCCATCAATCATCCCTTCACATGGTTTAAAATATATGTTTACACATGATGACACCTTGACCTCTCCCCTCTCTGCGGCCCAAGCAACTTAGTCCTGACAGAGAACAGATAACTGCAAATGGCCACCACTATAGTACCACAAAATACATTCTTATGAGAAATAACTCATAAGCATATTATGAAAATAAAACATCTTATCTATGTTACCCAACTAATTCTGATTAATCCCCAACATCTCTCAATGGGCTGGCTGGCTAGCAAAAGTAGGTACACAATAATACCAAAGTAAAATTCGGCATGGAAATAGCTATGTAGTTCTTCCTAGCAACCATGCTTTTTCACCTGTATTGCTTGCTGTTTGGGGTGTTAGGCTGGGTTTGTGTACAGCACTTTGTGACATCAGCTGATGTAAGAAGGGCTTTATAAATAAATTTGATTGATTGGTGGCTAGTTTGCTTTAAAATCACCTAAACAAACTGCACAATCAATTTTGGAGTCTACAATCTCACCATGTCCAACCTGCAGATCGATGTGCCTCACAGAGTGGAGTCTGACATTTGCAACGCCACCTTGCAATGCACCCTTGTCTGAAGAGGCAGACAAATAAGAGAAATGTGTTAGACCCTCTGTTAAATCACAAATTTATTGAGGTTGGAATATCGGAAAAATATGATCAATGGCTCATTCGAGAGAAGACAACCACCCACGTTATTTGGTATTTTATTAGGACCCATTAGCTGTTGCAAAAGCAGCAGTTACTCTTCCTGGAGTCCACACAAAACATGTCATAATATAGAACATTAATAGACAAGAACAGCTCAAGGACAGAACTACGTCAAACTACATCAGCCAGTTATGACATCAGCCAGTATGGAAATCTGACATGTATAATAGACGTCTTTGTGAGTGTCACACTCCTAGTCGTAGCCATATTCCTTCCAGTGTTTTAACTTCCAGTGTTTTCAGAGCGGCTTTATCACAATGCTTTGTCATATGGGCCACATTTCTGCCTGCTTGAATGGCAGTAGCTCATGTACACATGAAAACAACATGAAATTACACATGGAATCATTAGAACATCGCTCAGAGAGGCACAAAAATAATATAACATTCAAAATTGGTGAATCTTTACTTTAAAAGGGATTATTGAAATCAAAGGAGTTTGGGTTTCATAAAGACAATATCTCACTATGTTCAAACAATGACAGTGATAGTGAGCAATATCAGTATCCTGCTTCAAGGGGAAGCTTATCTCCTCCCCTTGCCTTACCCTTCCACCTTGCTTCTCCTTCAGCATTCGCAATAGCTGGAACATATTCTGCTTCAGGATTTGACAATGAAGTAGATATTTAAGTGTGTGTGTCGATTTGTTCCTGTCTATATTCATGCATGCTTGCGTCGAATTTGGCCAGGAATGTGTGTCGATCCGTCATTTGCATTTTGTGCATCTTCCAGCAAATAGTTGCAGTGCATGTATGTATTAGTCCCTATTTGTCCCTGACAATCATCTAATAGCCAATTTCATGCAATGATGAAGGCAAAAAGTGGATTTGTGTTACACCTCATGACTCAGTGATAAGAGACAACTATGGACACAGGCAGAGTGCTGCAGGGCATTTTTATACATATGTATAATTTATCACTTATCATGTATCACAACAATGTCAAACAAATGACAAGAGGAGAGAGTCATGTCTTTCAGATTCCCACACACTCAGAGAAGAAAACAAATATCAGGCCATGCATTGATGGGGCAATAGTGAAACAACGAAGCATTAGTAAATATAGCACCAAAACTTCAACGTGTGCTCTCCCAGTGATACAAACAACATGCCATGCCAAACATTTGCAGTTGATAAAGGGACATAAGCTAATGCATAAAGTAGCATCAGCATTCACCTCGGCAAGTTGATGTACCACGGCAGTAAGAGTTTCAGCATAACACATGATAATTACCATTTTAAAAATACATACATAATGATGGCCCTCCCTACATACCCTTTGGGGCTCCTACCTGACTCTAATTTTATTTATTTTAATTTTATTTAACCTTCATTTAACTAGGAAAGTCAGGAAGAAGTGGAAGAAGATATAGGTTAACTTGATCATATTATTAGTATTTAAGACAATTGATTACAATATGCAATCAGATGATGAATAAATAACTGAAACTAATACATGACTAGAATGAATATAATTAGTGTAAGAGTATACTGCCATATAGTGGAGAGAAATAGAGTGTGTTAATAGGAGGGGAAGTTCAGAGTCCATAGGTTTGATCCGTCTAGATGCTAGCTGAAATCACAGACAATGGAATGGACAGAAGGAGAAAAGGGAAGGCATTTAGATTCAATCCCCCCATTGGTTTCACTCAGTAATAACCACAAAGGACAATCAAGATGATCAGAAAACATCATCACCCATCTGTGAAAATGCCACAATGGGCTTAATCACACTCTTCATAAAATAGGAAAACATACTGGTTAATGTACCAAGTGTCCAGCAGCAGAAACCACAGATTATGTCTTCCTTTACTGTCATCAATGGCACACACTCAGAAGAAAATCACATCTATGGGAATAAGCTTCAACTTTCCCAGTTACTTAAAACCCACCCAGAACAATCTTAAATACACTCAGCACTAATTTCTTTCCTCCGCTCATGTCGACTTGAGTACAGAATTGAGAAATCTCCCACGCACTCCAGCCCAGTAGGTGGAGGTAATGCACTTAATATTGGTCTGTACTCTGCCATTAAAATCCAAAGAAGAATAAATAGTTAGTTGTGCACTCATCATGGTAAAATAATTGTTTTTAAGTTATATGAGGAACATTGTGAATACAAGTCATATGAAGAGAACGCCTGATAATGCATGTAACACACTTACATTGTTATGCTAGCATACAGTACAATAGCACCTGAATGGAAAAATTGTCACGACAGTATTTGTAGAATAATTAGCCTACTACTGGAAGACCTAACAGATGGACTGACAACGAGGGACTACCCATGTAAAATGCATGACACATGACTAAAAACATTAATAAAATGCAAAGCCTAAATCTGCTCCCACAGATGATGAAGTTATAAACTTACGACGTGACTGAAAAGATACTGTTGAATCAAATCACTAATTGTAATTAAACTTAATCACTAATTGTGTCTTGTAGCTGTCTTGTGAGCTGTGCAACACGCAGTATACATAGACTGCTATCATTATTATTGTTACTGCAATGAGCGAAAAAGACACCAAATACTGTCGAATCACTGTGATAAGCACAATCTCCTCGTTTATATCATCGACCACTTATATCATCGACCACATCGAGCATTGACCACTTACTTTTCATCGACAAAAACATTACCAGTCAAAAGTTTAGACAAACCTACTCATTCAATAGTTATTCTTTATTTTGACTATTTTCTACATATACAATAATAGTGAAGACATCAAAACTATGAAATAACATGTATGGAATCATGTAGTAACCACAAAAGTGTTAAACAAATAAAAATATATTTTAGATTCTTTAGGAGCCACCCTTTGCCTTGATGACAGCTTTGCATACATTTGGCATTCTCATCCAGCTCCATGAGGAATGCTTTTCCAACCGACTTGAAGGAGTTTCCACATATGCTGAGCACTTGTTGGCTGCTTTTCCTTCAATCTGTGGTCCAACTCATTCCAAACCATCTCAATTGGGTTGAGGTCAGTGATTCAGGAGGCCATGTCATCTGATGCAGCACTCCATCACTCTCCTTGGTTATATAGCCCCTTACACAGCCTGGAGGTGTGTTTTGGGTCATTGTCCTGTTGAAAAATGATAGTTCCACTAAGCGCAAACCAGATGGGATGGCATATCGCTGCAGAATGCTGTGATACACATGCTGATTAAGTGTGCCAGACAGTGTCACCAGCAAAGCACCATCACACCTCCTCCATGCTTCACAGTGGCAACCACACATGCGGATATCATCCGTTCACCTACTCTGCGTCTCATAAAGACACAGAGCTTGGAACAAAAACACTTGAATTTGGACTCATCAGACCAAAGGACAGATTTACACCAGTCTAATGTCCATTGCTCATGTTTCTTGGCCAAAGCAAGTCTTTTCTTCTTTTTGGTGTCCTTTAGTAGTGGTTTCTTTGCAGCAATTTGACCATGAAGGCCTGATTCACGCAGTCTGCTCTTAAGTCAAATCAAATCAAAGTTTGTTTGTCACGTGCGCTGAATACAACCGGTGTAGACCTTACAGTGAAATGCTTAAATACAGGCTCTAACCAATAGTGCAAACAAGGTATTAGTTGAACAATAGGTAGGTAAAGAAATAAAACAACAGTAAAAAGACAGGCTATATACAGTAGCGAGGCTACGTAAAAACACAGTTTAGTTAGGCTGATTGAGGTTGTATGTACATGTAGATATGGTTAAAGTGATTATATATATATGATGAACAGAAAGGTGCAGTAGCGTAAAAGAGGGGTTGGCAGGTGGAGGATGGGACACAATTCAGATAGCCCGGTTAGCCAATGTGCGGGAGCACTGGTTGTATATGAACGTATAGTTAAAGTGACTATGCATATATGATAAACAGAGAGTAGCAGCAGCGTAAAAAGAGGGTTTGGGCACACAATGCAAATAGTCCAGGTAGCCATTCGATTACCCTATGGCTTGGGGGTAAAAACTGTTGAGAAGCCTTTTTGTTCTAGACTTGGCTCTCCAGTACCGCTTGCCATGCGGTAGTAGAGAGAACAGTTTATGACTAGGGTGGCTGGGGTCTTTGACAATTTTTAGGGCCTTCCTCTGACACCACCTGGTGTAGAGGTCCTGGATGGCAGGCAGCTTAGCCCCAGTGATGTACTGGGCCGTACGCACAACCCTCTGTAGTGCCTTGCGGTCAGAGGCCAAACAATTGTCGTACCAGGCAGTGATGCAACCAGTCAGGATGCCCTCGATTTTGCAGCTGTAGAAACTTTTGAGGATCTCAGGACCCATGCCTAATCTTTTTAGTTTCCTGAGGGGGAATACACATACAACCTTGTGTATGTTGACCTGTTTAAAGGTCTTACTCACGTCGGCTACGGAGTGTGTGATCACACAGTCGTCCGGAACAGCTGATGCTCTCATGCATGCCTCAGTGTTGCTTGCCTCGAAGCGAGCATAGACGTGATTTAGTTCATCTGGTAGGCTCGTGTCACTGGGCAGCTCGCGGCTGTGCTTCCCTTTGTGGTCTGTAATAGTTTGCAAGCCCTGCCACATAAGACGAGCGTCAGAGCCGGTGTAGTATGATTCAATCTTAGCCCTGTATTGACGCTTTGCCTGTTTGATGGTTCGTCTCAGGGCATAGCAGGATTTCTTGTCAGCTTCCGGGTTAGAGTCCTGTACCTTGAAAGCGGTAGCTCTACCCTTTACCTCAGTGTGAATGTTGCCTGTAATCTATGGCTTCTGGTTGGGGTATGTACGTACAGTCACTGTGAGGACGACATCCTCGATTCACTTATTGATAAAGCCAGTGACGGATGTGGTGTACTCCTCAATGCCATCGGAAGAATCCCGGAACATGTTCCTGTCTGTGACAGCAAAACAGTCCTGTAGTTTAGCATCTGCTTCATCTGACCACTTTTTTATCGACCGAGTCACTGGTGCTTCCTGCTTTAATTTTTGCTTGTAAGCAGGAATCAGGAGGATAGAGTTGTGGTCGGATTTACCAAATGGAGGGCGAGGGAGAGCTTTGCACGCATCTCTGTGTGTGGAGTACAGGTGATCTTGGAATTTTTTCCCTCTGGTTGCACATTTAACATGTTGATGGAAATTTGGTAGAACTGATTTAAGTTTCCCTGCATTAAAGTCTCCGGCCACTAGGAGCGCCGGCCTCTGGGTGAGTGGTTTCCTGTTTGCTTATTTCCTTATACAGGTAACTGGGTACAATCTTAGTGCCAGCATCTGTTTGTGGTGGTCAATAAACAGCAACGAAAAGTATAGCTGAAAACTCTCTAGGCAAGTAGTGTGGCCTGCTATTTATCACAATATACTCTACTTCAGGCGAGCAAAATCGTGCACCCCCCCGTCCCCCCGTCCCATCCCGTCTTACCGGAGTGTGCTGTTCTATCTTGCCGGTGCAGCGTGTATCCCGCTAGCTGAATATCCATGTCGTCATTCAGCTACGTTTCCATGAAACATAGGATATTACAGTTTTTGATATCCCGTTGGTAGGATATTCGTGATCGTACCTCATCTAGTTTATTGTCCAATGATTACACGTTGGCAAGTAGTATTGACAGTAACGGCAGCTTTCCCACTCGCCTTTTCCGGGTCCTGACCAGGCATCCGGCTCTTTGTCGTCTGCAACTTCGTCGCTTCCTCTTGCAAATAACGGGGATGTCGGCCCTGCCGGTTGTTTGGAGAATGTCTTGTGCGTCTTGTTTGTTGAAGAAAAAATCTTAGTCTAATCCGAGGTGAGTGATCACTGTCCTGATATCCAGAAGCTCTTTTTTGACTTAAGATACGGTTGCAAAAACATTATGTACAAAATAAGTTCGAAATAATGCGAAAAACCCCACTTAATAGCACAATTGGTTGGGCGCCGTAAAACTACTGCCATTTTTTCCGGCGCCATTTCAACAGTCTCCTCTTAACAGTTAATGTTGAGATGTGTCTGTTACTTGGACTCTGTGAAGCATTTATTTGAGGTGCAGTTAACTTTAAGAACTTCATGTCTTAAAGTAATATTAATTTGCTTATTTGAGCTGTTCTTGCAATAATAGGGACTTAGCCCTATTTGGTAAAATACCATCGGCTGTATACCACCTCTGGCTCAAATGCATTAAAGGAAAGAAATTCCACAAATTAGCTTTTAAAAAGGCACACCTGCTAATTAACCTCTCTGGGATAGGGGGGATGCAAATGTCCCACTTGGCCAATTGCCAGGGAAAATGCAGAGCTCCATATTCAAATAAAATACTCTAAAATTCTAACTTTCATTAAATTACACATGTAAAATACCAAATTAAAGCTACACTCGTTGTGAATCCAGTCAACATGTCAGATTTCAAAAAGACTTTTCGGTGAAAGCATAAGAAGCTATTATCTGATGATAGCACAACAGTAAACAAAGATAGAAATAATATTTCAACCCTGTGCAGGCGCTACACAAACGCAGAAATAAAATATAAATCATACCTTACCTTTGATGAGCTTCTTTTGTTGGCACTCCAATATGTCCCATAAACATCACAAATGGTCCTTTTGTTCAATTAATTCCGTTTCTTATATATTCAAAATGTCCATTTATTTGGCGCGTTTGATCCAGAAAAAAACAGCTTCCAATTTGCGCAACGTCACTACAAAATATCTTTGCCAAAACATTTCAAACTACTTTTGTAATACAACTTTAGGTATTTTTAAACGTTAATAATCGATCAAATTGAAGACGGATCTATCTGTTTTCAATACAGGACAACAACAAACTGACGCTACTTTTCTAGTCTTGCCCAACTCTCAACACTGTTTCAAGATGGCCATAATTCTTCATTTCACAAAGGAATAACCTCAACCATTTTCCAAAGACTAGTGACATCCAGTGGAAGTGGTAGGAACTGCAAACAAATGCCTGAGAAATCCAGTTCCCCAATAGAAACTCATTGAATAGACAGTGACCTCAATTTTCTTTTTCTGAATGGTTAGTCCTCTCGGTTTTGCCTGCTACATAAGTTCTGTTGTACTCACAGACATGATTCAAAAAGTTTTAGCAACTCCAGAGTGTTTTCTATCCATATCTACTAATACTATGCATATCTTATATTCTTGGCATGAGTAGCAGGAAGTTGAAATTGGGCACGCTATTTATCCAAAAGTGAAAATGCTGCCCCCTATCCCAAAGAGGTTCCAGGTGACTACCTCATGAAGCTGGTTGAGAGAATGCCAAGAGTGAGCAAAGCTTTAATGGCAGAATCTCAAATATGAAATATATTTTGGTTTGTGTAACACTTCTTTGGTTACTACATTATTCCATATGTGTTATTTAATAGCTTTTAGGTCTCTATTATTATTTTACAATGTAGAAAATTGTAAAAAAGAAAGAAAATTCCTGGAATGAGTAGTTGTGTCCAAATGTTTTATTGGTACTGTATGTTCTAGCATGCTTCTTCCTTGGATAGTTGGTGATTTCTCTGTGATTGGTGTGTACACTGAGCGCACAGACTGACTGAAGTGATTGGTGTGTACACCAAGCGCACAGACTGCCTGAATCTACAATACTACCGAGTGTCACGCCCTGACCTTAGAGAGCCTTTTTATGTCTCTATTTGGTTTGGTCAGGGTGTGATTTGGGGTGGTCATTCTGTTTTTGTTTTCTATGATTTTGTATTTCTATGTTTTTGCCGGGTATGGTTCTCAATCAGGGACAGCTGTCTATCGTTGTCTCTGATTGGGAAGCATACTTAGGTAGCCCTTTCCCTCCTTTCAGTGTGGGAAGCTAACTTTGTTTGTGGCACATAGCCCTTAAGTTTCACGGTTGTTGTTTATTGTTTTTGTCAGAGTCATTTCGGAATCAAAGGAATATGTGCGCTCACCACGCTACGCTTTGGTCTACTTCATTCGACGGCCGTGACACAGAGACTAATCCTTCTGGCTAGATAGTTTGTTTGTAGCTGGCTTTTGACTAATAATGGTAAAGCAGCCAAACTGATTGATCCTTGCTAGTGCTGTTGAGGTGACTGTATACAGCCACACCGGCAGTCATGAGTCATGACCACAGTAAAATTCCATGTGACTGTAGAGTCATGGCAATCTCCTTTTATGCACTCTGGACATGCTTTAGTAGTAGCCAACTTGATAACGACCATCAGGTCGCTAAAGGCCTCGCACTCAGGGCTCTATTGTCCATCTAACCACTCTGACATCAAAGCAAATCACATTGAAATTCCCATCAAACACATCATCAAAAAGTATCCTGCTTTTAAAACTCCCTTTGATTATTAATTTGAGGAGTTGAATTCTAGCTTGAAATATACATATTCATGTTACCATACTTGAACTTATTGAGTACTTTACATGTACAGTGGCAAGAAAAAGTATGTGAACCCTTTGGAAATACCTGGATTTCTGCATAAATTGGTCATAAAATTTGATTTGAACATCAAAGGTCACAACAATAGACAAACAGTCTGCTTAAACTAATAACACACAAACAATTATGTTTTCATTTGTAAACATTCACAGTGCTTGGTGGAAAAAGTGTGTGAACCCTTGGATTTAATAAATGGTTGACCCGTGTTTGGCAGCAATAACCTTAACCAAACGTTTTCTATTGTTGCGGATCAGACCTGCACAATGGTCAGGAGGAATTTTGGACCACACTTCTTTACAAAACGGTTTCAGTTCAGCAATATTCTTGGGATGTCTGGTGTGAACTGCTCTCTTGAGGTCATGCCACAGCATTTCAATCAGGTTGAGGTCAGGACTCTGGCTTATTTTCTTCTGTTGAAGCCATTCTGTTGTTGATTTACTTCTGTGTTTTGGGTCATTGTCCTGTTGCATCATCCAGCTTCTGTTGAGCTTCAATTGGCAGACAGACCGCCTAACATTCTCCTGCAAAATGTCTTGATAAACTTGGGAATTACTTTTTCCGTCGATGATAGCAAGCTGTGCAGGCCGTGAGGCAGCAAAGCAGCCTCAAACAATGATGCTCTCTCCACCATACTTTACAGGTGGGATGAGGTTTTTATGTGCTGTTCCTTTTTTTCTCCACACATAGTGTTGTGTGTTTCTTTCAAACAACTCAACTGTAGTTTCATCTGTCCACAGAATACTTTGCCAGTACCGCTGTGGAACATCTAGGTGCACTTTTGCAAACTTCAGACGTGCAGCAATGTTTTCCGTGGTGTCCTCCCATGAACACCATTCTTGTTTAGTGTTTTACGTATCGTAGACTTGTCAACAGAGATTAGCATGTTCCAGAGATGTCTATAAGTCTTTAGTTGACACTCTAGGATTCTTCTTAACCTCACTGAGCATTCTGCACTGTGCTCTTGCAGTCATCTTTACAGGACAGCCACTCCTAGGGAGAGTAGCAACAGTGCTGAAATTTCTCCATTTATAGACAATGTTTCCTATTGTGGACTGATGAACATCAAGGCTTTTAGAGATACTTCTGATACCTGGTCAAGAACTACAGGAAACGTATAATCTCTCTAATTGCAAACAAAGTTTTCTGTACCAAATATTAAGTTCTGCTTTTCTGATGTATCAAATACTTATGTCATGCAATAAAATGCAAATTAATTACTTAAAAATCATACAATGTGATTTTCTGGATTTTTGTTTTAGATTCCGTCTCTCACAGTTGAAGTGTACCTATGATAAAAATGACAGACCTCTACATGCTTTGTAAGTAGGAAAACCTGCAAAACCGGCAGTGTATCAAATACTTGTTCTCCCCACTGTACGTATAATTATGCAAAGCTTAATGCATTACTAGTACTTGTTATAGTTTGTGTTTTCTTTTGCTTTTCAAGTCTTTTGCCATCACTCTCTTAGGAACCCGACGGTGGAAAAGAAAGTCAAAAGCTCCAGAAATGTTATCAGTTGTATAAAAGGAGACGGAATAAGAGCGTACATAAAGTGATTATAAGTCTCAGAGGTGTAAACATACAAATCAACTGTGAATGCTATTAATTATCTTTTATTTTCTGTTCATTTATAAGTAATTTCAAAGTTTATATAATAGTAGGGAGTTACTATTGGATTCTAGCTTGAAATATACTTATTCACGTTACCATACTAGAACTTATTGAGCACTTTACATGTATAATGAATGTATTTCTTTGGGTCAATGGAGAGTGGATAAGAACTAGGTGTATGGAAAGTTATTGAGACGCAAGGGGGAGTGCAAGAAGTTTACATTCTGTCAAAAATGTTATTGTTAAATCTCATGGATCCTATGGAGGAAGCCAAAGATCAACCATCTGGTTTCAGTCACTGATAATGTAGGACAGCCGTGGATTAGGGATGGGTGAGGAATTTGGCCCGAGGTCAGGTCAGATGAAGTTAGAAGAGACATTCCTATTACACACACATATACAGTGCATTTGGAAAGTATTCCGACCCCTTTACTTTTTCCACAATTTCTTACGTTACAGCCTTGTTCTAAAATAGATTAAACAAAAATGTTCCTCATCAATCTACACACAATACCCCACAATGACAAAGCGAATGTAAATTGCAAATGTATAAAAAATAATAAACAGAAATACTTTATTTACATAAGTATTAAGACACTTTGCTATGAAACTCTAAATTGACCTCAGGTGCATTATGTTTCCATTGATCATCCTTGAGATGATTCTACAACTTGAATCGAGTCCACCTGTGGTCTTTTCTATTGATTATACATGATTTGTAAAGGCACACCTGTCTATGTAAGGTCCCACAGTTGACAGTGCATGTCAGAGCAAAAACCAAGCCATGAGTTCAAAGGAATTGTCTGTAGAGCTCTAAGAATGGATTGTGACGAGGCATAGATCTGGGAAAGGGTATCAAAAAAATGACTGAAGCATTGAAGGTCCCCAAAAACACAGTGGCCTCCATCATTCGTAAATGGAAGAAGTTCCAAGAGCTGGCTGCCCAGACAAACTGAGCAATCGGGGGAGAATGGCCTTGGTCAGGGAGGTGACCAAAAACCCGATGGTCACTCTGACCAAGCACCAGAGTTCCTCTGTAGAGATGGAGGAACATTCCAGGAGGACAACCAATCAGGCCTTTATTGTAGTGTTGCCAGATGGAAGCCACTCTTCAGTAAAAGGCACATGACAGCCCGCTTGGTTAAGGACTCACAGACCATGAGAAACACGATTATTTGGTCTAATGAAACCAAGATTGATCTCTTTGTCCTGAATGCCAAACGTCACGTCTGGAGGAAACCTGGCACCATCCCTATGGTAAATCATGGTGGTGGCAGCATCATTGTGTGGTGCTGTTTTTCTGCGGCAGGAACTATGAGACTAGTCAGGATCGAGGGAAAGATGATTAGAGCAAAGTACATAGAGATCCTTGATGAAAACCTGCTCCAGAGTGCTCAGCACCTCAGACTGGGGTGAAGGTTCACCTTCCAACAGGACAATGACCCTAACCGCACAACCAGGACAACACAGGAGTGGCTTTGGGATGAGTCTCTAAATGTGCTTGAGTGGCTAAGCCAGAGCCCAGACTTGAACCTGATTGAACATCTCTGGAGAAACCTGAAAATAGCTGAGCAGCAATGCTCCCCATTCAACCTGACTAAGGTTGAGAGGATTTGTAGAGACGAATGGGAGAAACTTCCAAAATACAGGTGTACCAAGCTTGTAGCGTCATACCCAAGAAAACTCGAGGCTGTAATCCCTGCCAAAGGGGCTTCAACAAACTACAGAGTAAGGGTCTTTTTTTGTTGAGATATTTACAAAAATGCCTAAAAACATGTTTTTGCTTGTCATTATGGGGTATTGTATGTAGATTGATGAGAGAAAAAAATGTATTTAATCCGTTTTAGAATAAGGCTGTAACGTAACAAAATATGGAAAAAGAAATCGGGTCAGAATATGTTGTGAATGCACTGCACTTCCATGCTCAAAGGTTCTAGCATGAGGCATTGCCATGACTACACCAATGAGAGGAACCAATTAAGCTCCTGACGAGCAACAGAGATGTATTGCCTGTCTAGATGTGAAAGGAGTTGACTCCTCCTAGTAGAAGGGTATATATACAGTTGATGTCGGAAGTTTACATACACTTAGGGTTGGAGTCATTAAAACTCGTTTTTCAACCACTCCACAAATTTCGGCATGTCGGTTATGACTTCTATTTTGTGCATGACGCAAGTAATTTTTCCAACAATTGTTTACAGGCAGATTATTTCACTTATAATTTACTGTATCACAATTCCAGTGGGTGAGAAGTTTACATATACTAAGTTGACTGTGCCTTTAAACAGCTTGGAAAATTACAGAAAATTATGTCATGGCTTTAGAATCTTCTGATAGGCTAATTGACATAATTAGAGTCACTTGGAGGTGTACCTGTGGATGTATTTCAAGGCGTACCTACAAACTCAGTGCCTCTTTGCTTGACATCATGGAAAAATCTAAAGAAATCAGCCAGGACCTCAGAAAAAATATTGTAGATGTCCACAAGTCTGGTTCATCCTTGGGAGCAATTTCCAAATGCCTGAAGGTACCACATTCATCTGTACAAACAATAGTACGCAAATATAAACACCATGGGACCACGCAGCCATCATACTTCCAGGAAGGAGTCGCGTTCTGTCTCCTAGAGATGAACGTACGTTGGTCCGAAAAATGCAACTCAATCCCAGAACAACACCAAAGGACTTTGTGAAGATGCTGGAGGAAACGTGTACAAAAATATCTAAATCCTCAGTAAAACGAGTCCTATATCATCATAACCTGAAAGGCCGCTCAGCAAGGAAGAAGCCACTGCTCCAAACCCACCATAAAAAAGCCAGACTATGGTTTGCAACTGCACATGGGGACGAATATCATAATTTTTTGAGAAATGTCCTCTGGTCTGATGAAACAAAAATAGAACTGTTTGGCCATAATGACCATCGTTGCTGTCCCCAGTCCACCTGGCCGTGCTGCTGCTCCAGTTTCAACTGTTCTGCCTGTGATTATTATTATTTGACCATGCTGGTCATTTATGAACATTTGAACATCTTGGCCATGTTCTGTTACAATCTCCACCCGGCACAGCCAGAAGAGGACTGGCCACCCCTCAGCCTGGTTCCCCTCTAGGTTTCTTCCTAGGTTTTGGCCTTTCTAGGGAGTTTTTCCTAGCCACCGTGCTTCTACACCTGCATTGCTTGCTGTTTGGGGTTTTAGGCTGGGTTTCTGTACAGCACTTTGAAATATCAGCTGATGTTCGAAGGGCTATATAAATACATTTTGATTTGATTTAGCGCACCGGGCTGTGAATGCATACTTGAGACACCGTACGCTCCACCGCATAACACGGTGCCTGACCAGTACCACGCTCCCTACGGTAAGCAAGAGGAGTTGGCTCTGGTCTCCAACTTGACTCAGCCAATCTCCTCGTGTGCTCCCGCCCAAAAACATTTTGGGGCAAACGTTCGTGCCTGTCCGCTGGTGCCAACTCCTCGTATTGTCGCCGCTCTGCTTTCGCCGCCTCTATCTCCTCTCTTGGACACCAATACTCTCCAGCCTTTGCCCCAGGTCACTTGCTTTCCAAGATCTCCTCCCATGTCCATTCCTCCAGAAAACGCTGCTCCTCCTGGCCACGCCTCTTGGTCCGTTTGTGGTGGGCAGTTCTGTCACGAATGTCGTCAGGGAAATGACCGGACCAAGGTGCAGCGTGGTGAGAGTACATTATCCTTCATTAAGAATGTCGCCAAAAAAAACAAGAAACACCAAAAATGAACGGAAAGCTGACTAGGGCTTTACAGGCCACTAACACAGACAACTACCCACAACTAAGGTGGCAAAACAGGATGCCTAAGCATGATTCCCAATCAGAGACAACGATAGACAGCTGTCCCTGATTGAGAACCATACCCGGCCAAAACATAGAAACAGAGAAACTAGCATGCCCACCCTAGTCACACCCTGGACTAACCAACATAGAGATTAAAAGCCTCTCTATGGCCAGGGCATGACACAGATACCTCCTGCCAAGGTTATTATTATAAACCAAAGCTTAAATAAATAAAATAAATTGAAAAACTATTTAGTAAACTGAAATAAAATAATAAGAAAAACATTTTAAAAACTAAAACTATATTGAAACTATATTTAACTGCAAAACGAACTAAAATAGAATAAAAACTACCATAAATTGTTATTTATTTTTTATTGTTTTTTACTTTTGGCAAAAATAAAATGGGGTTTTCAACCTTTTTTTGCAATGGGGTTTTTGAACTTCTGATTCTGGCATGTAATGGCTGCCAGTAAATGGCAATGTTTCAAATAGGCCTAGCTTGTAAATCACGATCACTACCTATCATCAGAGATGAAGAGGTGACGAGAGTGTCAAATTATGTGAGGCTTTTTTGATCAAAATAGTAATGATTAAGTTGTTCCAAATTTACTGATATCAGTGGACATGTATTTTTATTGTTAGAGCGTTACTTGAACATCTTGTCAATATAATAGATCATCTTTGCTATCTCTAGCCAACAACAGGTCAAAATCAGCGGCCGGGACAGTAAGCAAAGTGAGACACCCTCAATAAGCAGACTAGAGTGGCCCTGCCCCGACCAGAAACATTTGCCAGTGAGATGTTTTCCTCTGCGGCACCCCCTCCGCAGGGCAGGGGCAATAAGCAAACAAGGGTTGCGTCCCCCTGCTCAGACATTGCATGCATCAACCAATGGTTGCATGCCACGTCATTGACTGTGTCATCGACTGACAGATTGCTATATAATACGACGTGGTTAGCTGATACTTAAAATATCTATCCAGGTGTTGTAAGATCTGTCAGGCGCAAGCAAAGTTCTGGAATGCGGCCTAACATTGATTTATAATTTAAACCTAACCAAAAACTAACTGAAACTAAACTGAATTCCAAATAAAACATTTAAAAAACGAATAGAAATAAAACCTAATAGAAAATCATAAAACTATTATAACCTTGCTTCCAGCATAATACAAGCACTGTAATCTTTCAGTTCTGTCTTTAATTCATTTATGCCAATGCGTAGCAGGCGAGATAACTGGTGAAAATATTGATTGTGATTATTGTGGCGACTCCTCGCTGAGTGGCTCTTGACGGCCCTATGTACGGCTGTAATTTTTCAGATGGCAGAAACCCATCTACTGTTAATACAATGTGTAACTCACAGAGGGAGACAACAAACCACTCTATGGGCCTGAATGGCCGCAATCACACCCAGGGCTTTGTGTAATTCACAGAGGGAGACAACAAACCACTCTATGGGCCTGAATGGCCGCAATCACACCCAGGGCTTTGTGTAATTCACAGAGGGAGACAACAAACCACTCTATAGGCATGAATGGCCACATAACACCCAGGGTTTTGCCATGTTCCTTCCCGACAGTATTTACACTTCTCTGGGCTGAATGGTTTGCGCCTCACTGGTCAGCCCCTCCAAATTTGCCACATTTCAGAGTAGAGTGTGTGTATGTGTGTTAGTCTTGGCCTAATAAGGATTTAGCAGAGTTCCAGGGAGACTGTAAAAAGAAAATAGCAGTGAGGGCGATAACACACAAACACTCCCACAACCTCCCGCTCCCTTGTTCTGTTGGTACCAAGCTGTCCTTCTCACTCTCGCTTCATTCTGTGTGCTGTGCTCTAAATGGAGTGACAGGTCAACACCTTGCCTCTATCATTGCGAGTACTCAGCTTGAGATCTTAGAAAAGGAGGCCACAGAAAGAAACATGGTCATTGAAAATGGGCACTCATTATTAAGAAAATAATATATAGCCCAGCAATGCATTCCACATGCTGTGAAAACAGATGGGTTTTTACATGATTTACGATATAGCTTCAGTGCTGTTGATGCTGATATTGGTATTGTGCAGAGTGATACCATGTGAATTGTGATTAACCAATTGTGAATAACCCGTTTTGAGATGGGCTACATGCTGGGAGTCAGACCCAGTGCCATCAAACTGCCTTTCTTTACTGCAGCTGTTTTTTTCTTTACTGCAGCTGGAATACATTACATTCTGGAATATGAATTCTGGAATCTTTTTTTTTCTTCTAAATAATAAAAAACAAAGCATAATGGATGTTTACCAGATACCAGGAAGAAAAAAAAACTATTATTAGTATACAGTGGTGAGTTCAATAATATGAAAACAACACTTCTATTAGAATTTACAGTATCTCTGAGTATGCCAAGTGCTATATTGTGTGTTGAGATACCTTTTTGACCAGGTGATGAAGAAACTGATAGACATTATTCTCTCTCTCTCTCTCTCATTCTCTCTCTCACCACCCTCCCTCTCTCATTCCATCTCTCCTCCAGACACCCGTTTTACACTGAGAGTGTGGCTCTACTGATTACAGTTGAGAAAACAGTGTAAAATGCAGTCACTGTCCATGTGTGAGGGAGCTGACCGGATTTCTGAGAGTGGAAAATGGAAATAAGAAGTGCCATTGGATGTGCCTGAGCTCTGTGCTGGAAGATTGATTGGTGTCTCCTGTCAGCCTCTGATTAGCGTGCCAGCCCAATTTCAACATTTCTACATCTACAGTATTTACTTTCCATCTTCATTTACATTGACCCATTAGGCAATTTTTCTTCCTCCGTTTCGCAAACAGCCCACGCTTATAAACATTCAGATCCATTTTGACAGGGCGAGCAGGGAAACCTGATTTGAGCTATTCATAGCCTTGCGGTGATAGACATGTGGTTAAGACAATAAATTCTTCAGCCAAGCTCTTTCCATTGAATGACATTAAGTAATCATCTTGAAATGAATTACATGAGTAAACCATGATAATGTAATGAACATAGTGTCACGTCTCAATTTGAGTGCTGTAATATAGGCCTCATTCAATTAAAAGCAGATACTGGGTTTTCAGAAGACTAAAAATACATTCTCATTACACTGTGTAACAGTGTGAAGCAAAAACACACAACAGTGTGGTTAGTGTGGAGAGGATTTACTTTGACATGTTTTGTAAACCCTTTTCTGTCACAAGTCCTAAGCTTTCCCTGGTTTGATGGGAATATGGATAACGTGTGTTTGTGTGTGTGTGTGTGTGTGTGTGTGTGTGTGTGGACGACATGGGTACAGGAAAGGGAGGCCTGCTCTAAAATCTTTCCATTAATTGTGGGCTACTGTATGCACACACAGACAGTACACTTCAAAAGCACCTGTCAAACAGACCCCATACTCCCTAGATTCCTCCCATGACAACCCCAGCCCCAGCCACCTCTGTGGCAGTCAAAGATAATTTCCTGGACAGGAGCGAGAAGGCATTGGTTTAGGAAGGGAAGAAACACAGAAACACAACATTGACGTTCTCTTGTCTCGATCTCAATAGGTATTTTTCACAGAATTAAGTGTGATGTTAACACTCGCTCTTCAAAATATATATATTTTTTTTTTCGATGTGGCCCTGATGGATACCCCTCAGGATATCTTATCAGCACACAAAACAGCCCTTTTACAATATATTATATATATATGAAAACAGGGAGATTAAAGGCAAAAAACAAAAGAGAAGAAGGTCTCTCACTCGAGTATTTGGGAGCTTTGGGGATTTGAACTCGCTGGAAATGATCTCGTCTTATCTTTTTCTGACAGCCGAGGAACTCTGCTTAAAATGTATGTCCTTCGTTTTTCCCCAATCACATTTTGTACTTGTCTGCTTAGACTGGGACTTGATTTCCCCAAAGCGATGACAAGATATTATTCAGGCAGCATATCGGTTTCAGGTAAAAAAAAAAAATCATTGGTCTTGAGGGAGAAGAATTGGCTGAGAGGGCCAGAGTCTGATCTGCTTTAGAGGGACCCTACTCAAGTGGCTTTAGCAGAATGAAGACTTGTGCAGTCGCCACGTTTGTCAATGTCAACACTTGACAGGAAATCACAGAGAACCAGAACAAACAACAGGTGAAGGGAAACCCATAGGGGATCTGCTTATTATTATAACAGCATGGCCAATATTCATTTGATGGTCTCATTAGCATTATTTTGTGCTCTTGGGTGATGTAACAATACTGTCTAGCATGCTACTCTGCTGGGTTAGGATTTCACATATGCCAGAGATGGGTGTAAATCCACATATTTTCATGCTCTATGGCATGAGCTTAAGGTGTGACTTTATTGTCCCTCACATAAAAAAGAACATTGTCACATTGGTGAGAGTGTGTGAGTTATTCTACTCTATATCCCTGAAACTGAATAAGATGGCAAAGAAGAGGGTCACTGCTCAGAATATTGAGAAGTTAATGTGAGGAGGTATGACACACGTAAAAATTACATGAAGGTGTCTGCCTACACTGAAGACAGCATCACTGCAAAAATAAAATTGAGCTGCCTATATCCTGAAACAGCGACAGGCATTAAACTATATCATAAAGTCAGCTCTTTGAACAAGTATTTTTTCCCCAGAATGTTCAATGTTCGATTCCAATATACAGGTAAAAGCAGTGTCAGTAAACAAAGCTAGGGTAACTCAACAAAGCTTCTCCCCTGGAGAACTCAGACCATGTGACTAACTCGGCCACTCGGGAATATTCACTATCTTCATGGTGAGCAACACCACTGTAGATTTGGCTTTGTGTTTTAGGTTATTGTCCTGCTGAAATTTGAATTAATCTCCCAGTGTCTGCTGGGAAGCAGACTGAAACAGGTTTTCCTCTAGGATTTTGCGTGTGCTGAGCTCTATAACATTTATTTTATTTTTTAACCTGAAAAACTTCCTTAGTCCTTAACGATTACAAGCATACCCATAACATGATGCATATATATATTTGAAAATATGACTATTACTGATATGAGTATATGAGAGTGATACTCAGTAATGTGTGGTATTTGATTTTCCCTAAACATAACACTTTGTATTCGGAACAAAAATGTAACTGCTTTCCCACATTCTTTGTAGTACTACTTTAGTGTATTGTTGCAAACAGGATGCATGTTTTGGAATTTAATAAGTTATGTACAGGCTTCCTTCTTTTCCCTCTATCAATTAGGTTAGTATTTTGGAGTAACTACAATGTTGTTGATCCATCCTTAATTTTCTCCTATCACAGCCATTAAACTCTGTTTAGGCCTCATGGTGAAATCCCTGAGCGATTTCCTTCCTGTCCGGAAACTAAGTTAGGAAGGACGAGTACCCGCAAAACACCAGTCTCAACGTCAACAGTGAAGAGATAACTCTGGGATGCTGGCCTTCTAGGTAGAGTTGCAAAGAAAAGTCCATATCTCAGACTGGCCAATAAAAAGAAAAGATTAAGATGGGCAAAAGAACACACACTGGACAGAGGAACTGTACCTAGAAAGCCATCATCCCTTCAGACGCCTCTTCACTGTTGACGTTGAGACTGGTGTTTTGCGGGTACTATTTAATGAAGCTGCCAGTTGAGGACTTGTAAGGCGTCTGTTTCTCAAAGTAGATACTCTAATGTACTTGTCCTCTTGCTCAGTTGTGCATCGGGGCCTCCCACTCCTATTTATATTCTGGTTAGGGCCAGTTTGCGCTGTTCTGTGAAGGGAGTAATACACAGCGTTGCACGAGATCTTCAGTTTCTTGGCAATTAAGAGTTTCCATTCCAAAATGGACAGGGAAAAGCCCCGGACCCAATATGCATACATTTTTCAGACCAGTTCCAAAATCAGAGTGAGGGAAGCAGCAGAAAAGCCAATTGTTGAGCCATGGAGAAAGAGGAAGAGAGAGCGAGCAGCAGAGGCTGTTCAGGTGTGTGTGTGAATGTGTGAGTAAGACAAGGGAGGCCCGGAGCACCACAAGCGGAGGGAGAGACCACAACAACTTCTTGCAAGGGTGAACATCCCCAGCAGACAAACTCTCACCATGGCTGTGGGCATTGCTGCCTGGTTCACCAATTTATAAACATGCCTTGATAGGAAGATGTTTAACCTCTTCACAATAATAACAGGTTGCAATACGCACCAATATCTATTTTAGTTTAACAGACAAATTCCATTATGCCTCATTCAAATCTTTAAATTTGACACCTGGATTTTATTTTACAGCTATGTCCTAGAAGAGTGGTGGAACCAGCCTGAATTGCACCATTTCATCATTCTATGTCACTTCACATATCAGTCTGGACTTTGTCCAGTTTTGGAATAAGCCAGAAAATGGATGGTTGAATCAGCGTACTCTCAGAGATAATGGACAGTTTAGGACAAAAACCCACGTTGGCATCCTCTGATTGGTTGAAAGTGATCCAATCACTGACAAGTTAGTTTTGAATAATGCCACTTAGAGACTCAGGTTAGAACTGGGCAGTTTCGATTAAGTTGGATCGCGGTGCACCGGTCTGTGGCCCGTTATGAGAGAGGGAGGAGAGCCTTTCTCAAGTCTAACAGTAATTTGTACCTCTCTGTCAAGAGTGCAGCATGATGTATTGTACAGAAACATACGACATCTCTTTTCCATAAAATATGTTTGAATTTTTAAAAAAGAGAGTTTTCACTGGGAAGGTAAAAAAGTGAGTTTGTCAAAAGCAATAACTTTTGAATGTAAAAACATAGAATCCTACTCATTACTCTACATGCTTAAGTCACTTTTGTTTTGAGGCAACTTTACCATTGGCCAGAGCAGGGCACCTGGCTCAGCCCTGGAAGCCAGCCCAGCAATCACTTTTGACCCGGTGCAAACTCTTCCCACTGCGGCAACCTGGCCCAGATAATCTAATCCCCTCACTGTTTCAATGAGGAGGAATGCCAGACTGATACAGTACATGAACAAAAGTATGTGGACACCTGCTCGTCTCGAACATCTCATTCCAAAATCATGGGCATTTGCCGCTAAATAGCCTCCACTCTGGGACTTGTTTCCATTCAGCCACAAGAGCATTAGTGAGGTTTGGCACTGATGTTGGGCGATTAGGCCTGGCTCGCAGTCAGCGTTCCAATTCATTCCAAAGGTGTTCGATAAGGTTGAGGTCAGAAATCTGTGCAGTCCAGTTCTTCCACACCGATCTCGTCAAACTATTTCTGTATGGACCTTGCTTTGTGCATGGGGACATTGTCATGCTGAAACAAGTAAGGGCCTTCCCCAAACTGTTGCCACAAAGTTGAAAGCACAGAATCTAACAGGTAATATGTAACAATTCCACAACAAACCCTAATACACACAATCAAGTAAAGGAATGGGATAAGAATATGCTGTCGCGTTGTATGCTGTAACTCTAAGAGTTCCCTTCACTGGAACTAAAGGGCCTAGCCTGAACCATGAAAAACAGCCATAGAACATTATTCCTCCTCCACCAAACTTTACAGTTGACACTATGCATTGCGGCAGCAATCATTCTCCTGACATCCGCCAAACCCAGATTTGTCCGTCGGACTGCCAGATGGTGAAGCGGGATTCATCATTCCAGAGAGTGTTTCTACTGTTCCAGAGTCCAATGGGGGCGAGCTTTACACCACTCAAGCCGATGCTAGGCATTGTGGATGGTGATAGGCTTGTGTGAGGTTGCTCAGCATTTCATGACGCTCCTGACGAACAGTTATTGTGCCGAACTTGCTTCCAGAGGCAGTTTGGAACTCGGAAGTGAATGTTGCATCCGAGGACAGAGGATTTTTACGCGCTACGTGCTTCAGCACTTGCCGGTCCCGCTCTGTGAGCTTGTGTGGCCTACCACATCGCGGCTGAGCCGTTGTTGCTCCTAGATGTTTCCACTTCACAATAAAAGCACTTACAGTTGACCAGGTCAGCTCTAGCAGGGCATACATTTGACGAACTGACTTGTTGGAAAGGTGGCATCCTATTACGGTGCCACGTTGAAAGTCACTGAGCTCTTCAGTAAGGCCAGTGTTTGTCTATGGAGATTGCATGGATGTGTACTCAATTTTACACACCCGTACATAACGGGTGTGGCTGAAATAGCCAAATTCATAAATTTGAAAGGGTGTTCACATACTTTTGTATATATAGTGTATGTGAAGTGAAATAGAATGGTGAATGTAGTGATCAGTAACAAAATGTTTAAAAGTTTGACTGACTATACAAACTAGATTAAGAAAAAAAAACTGTTCTCTCTAAACATGCTACCATAATTAAGAAGTTGTTTACCTCTGCTGGTTTTGAGGTCACCACAAACTCTTTGAAAAAAAGTAAACAATCACAATTATTTACTTAAAAACTGACTATACAAATTCATCTTTTGGAATGAAGAGGTAATACCATAGATAGAACAATGAGCCAGATATTTCACCGGATGCATAAATGTGAAGCATCCGCTTGGCCTTTCCTCTCACTACCAAATCAGATAGTGAGAGGAAGCCCAGTGGCTGGCAGTGGGAGAAGATGGATTTTGGCTGACATTCTGCTAATTTTCTCATCGATGAAACATTTATCCTAAATACAGTTTTCTGTTCCCAAAACTAGAATTTCTAGGTTTCTCTCTTCTCCCAAACACTCGGCCTCGAGGGAAGAACATAATTGTTCCAATGCAAAAGAAGAAGTGGCACTGCCTCCTTCCTCAGATGATGCAGCCCTCTCGGAATTGGATCAACTACATCTTCAGGAAGGAAATGCCTGCCACAGACACTGGCGTAACACAGTTTGTGTTTCTGGACCAGCCCGCAAGGTCAGTGTTCGCACCCCCCTTACAAAAAAAATGAATGCGTCAGACAGCCACTCAAAGTACAGACAACCAATCACTCTCCATTGTGATGAAATATCTATGCGGCTGCCTCTCAAATTAATGATAGGCTTTCTGTGGTGCATTTTATATGCTTTAAAAAAAATGTAACCATTATTTAACTAGGCAAGTCAGTTATTGTTATTACAAATTATTATTTACAATGACGGCCTACCCCGGCCAAACCCTAACCTGAACAATGCTGGGCCAATTCGTGCGCCACCCTGTGATACGGCCTGGAATCAAACTGGGGTCTGTAGTGGTGCCTTTAGCACTGAAATGCAGTGCCGTAGACCGCTGCGTCACTCGGGAGCCCAGGCAAGGTATGTATCCTATAGCCTTACTTTATGTTTATTGGTAGCTTTATTTCATTGTAATTTTCTCATGTTAATCCTAACGTTTCACAAAGCTACTGTATACAGTCGTGGCCAAAAGTTTTGAGAATGACACAAATATTAATTTTCACAAAGTCTGCTGCCTCAGTTTGTATGATGGCAATTTGCATGTACTCCAGAATGTTATGAAGTGCAGATGAATTGCAATTATTTGCAAAGTCCCTCTTTGCCATGCAAATGAACTGAATCCCCCAAAACCATTTCCACTGCATTTCAGCCCTGCCACAAAAGGACCAGCTGACATCATGTCAGTGATTCTCTCATTAACACAGGCGTGAGTGTTGACGAGGACAAGGCTGGAGATCACTCTGTCATGCTGATTGAGTTCGAATAACAGACTGGAAGCTTCAAAAGGAGGGTGGTGCTTGGAATCATTGTTCTTCCTCATTCAACTATGGTTACCTTCAAGGAAACACGTGCCGTCATCATTGCTTTGCACAAAAAGGGCTTCACAGGCAAGGATATTGCTGCCAGTAAGATTGCACCTAAATCAACCATTTATCAGATCATCAAGAACTTCACGGAGAGCAGTTCAATTGTTGTGAAGAAGGCTTCAGGGCGCCCAAGAAAGTCCAGAAAGCGCCATGACCGCCTCCTAAAGTTGATTCAGTTGCCTGATCGGAGCACCACCAGTACAGAGCTTGCTCAGGAATGGCAGCAGGTAGGTGTGAGTGCATCTGCATGCACAGTGAGGCAAAGACTTTTGGAGGATGGCTTGGTGGCAAGAAGGGCAGCAAAGAAGCCACTTCTCTCCAGGAAAAACATCAGGGACAGACTGATATTCTGCAAAAGTTACAGGGATTGGACTGCTGAGGACGTGGGTAAAGTAATTTTCTCTGATGAATCCCCTTTCTGATTGTTTGGGGCATCCGGAAGAAAGCTTGTCCGGAAAAGACAAGGTGAGCGCTACCATCAGTCCTGTGTCATGCCAACAGTAAAGCCTCCTGAGACCATTTATGTGTGCGGCTGCTTCTCAGCCAAGGGAGTGGGCTCACTCACAATTTTGCCTAAGAACACAGCCGTGAATAAAGAATTGTACCAACACATCCTCCGAGAGCAACTTCTCCCAAACATCCAGGAACAGTTTGGTGATGAACAATGCCTTTTCCAGCATGATGGAGCAGCTTGCCATAACTAAGTGGCTCGGGGAACAAAACATTTATATTTTGGGTCCATGGCCAGGAAACTCCCCAGACCTTAATCCCATTGAAAAAAACAAAAAACAAAAAATTCTGACAAACTCCAAGCATTGGTTATGAAAGAATGGGCTGCCATCATTCAGGATGTGGCCCAGAAGTTAATTGACAGCATGCCAGCGCGGATTGCAGAGGTCTTGAAAAAGAAGGGTCAACACTGCAAATATTTACTCTTTGCATCAACTTCATGTAATTGTCAATAAAAGCCTTTGACACTTATGAAATGCTTGAAATTATATATACTTCAGTATTCCATAGTAACATCTGACAAAAATATCTAGACACTGAAGCAGCAAACTTAGTGGAAATTAATATTTGTGTCATCGTCAAAACCTTTGGCCATGACCGTACACTGTGTCGCAAGGCTGCTATTTAGACTAGGCCTACTGGCTGGTGGCAATAATGTAATTGCTTGTTCAGTAATTGAAGATGGAAATTCCAACATTGCAGATTGTCAAATGTAGTTCCGATACAACAGCATACTAATCAGCAAACAATATAGCCTACCTGAACTTGCATGGCATGAGCTGTCCTCGCAGTCTCTCCCAGCTTGGATAGAAAGTTGTTGTGCATAAAGGCAGTCTATTAATGACAAATAATACAGTCAGTTTACCCTCAAAATACTAGCTTGCTATGGATTGTCTCATTGTGCAATGTAGCCTACTATCAATAGCTATATACAGTATTCTGCTGCTATTTATAAACTTTTTATAAAAATTGCACATTAAATAACCTAACAGTAGCTAGGTTTCCATCCAATTTGGCGACACATTTTTATGCAAATATTTAAAAATCTGCATAAAGAAAATATGTACATTTCCCACCAAACAGACTTGTTGTAAATAGAAGCAGTGCGTGATGAAGTAGTGCACACAAAATATACTTTTTTGCTTAAATTTTTATGTACAGAATAAAAATCTAAAGTACAAATGTGTTTCCCCCATCGCATCACTGGTCTACTAACCACAGGTCCTGGCAACCCACATTACGCACACCTTGCAACCATCATTATGCACACCTGCTCCCCATCCTTATGCACACCTGGACTTTATCAGTACCTTGATTACTTCCCCTTTATTTAGCCCTCAGTAGCCTCAGTCGCCTCAGTCTTCAGGCAGCATTGGTTTTGTTTTTCATACCCAGTATGCTTATTTTGTATATCTTCACGGTCTTCATTATTAAACCCACCAACTGCACTTGCTTCCTGAATCCCTGCATCTATGTAGCAGTTGCACACAATTTAAACTTAGTCTTGAATGATGCATGACAATATTTTCCAGAGATAAGGGACTGTTGAAATTGAAACCATACAACTCAAACATCGGTTCACCAGCATGAAGATAATTGCAAACCGCTTTTTTGTTTGAGCCCTCAAGAACTGTTGTCCACTAAAGATTTCTGCCCCATAGCTTACTATACAGTTAATCTCTTTCTGTAACGTCCTGCAATTAAGGAGAATGCGAGAGCCTCAATTAAAGATGTTGCAGAACTGCTGTATTTGAAGCACCACTCCTTTCTGTGCCGTTTTCCCTGATGTTGCTACGGCAATAAAGATATTTTTAACCATCCCCGTAACTGTCGCTTCTGCGGAGAGATTGTTTTCTAAACTAAAACACATGAAGAGCTATGTAAGAACACCTGAGTAAGCTCCACTCGTTGTACCTGCTACATCATAGCCTTGACTTACAGCATTTGTTCACCGATATCCCCTTAGTTTCAATCTGTTCATTTATTTATTTTTCTATGCCTGAGGCACTTTGATCAGTCACATTCTTTAATCCTAAGAAACAAATACTTAGCTTCCTAGTACAGATGGAAATAAAAAATAATGGCTTTTAGGAGGGCTAACGACAATGATTTATTCAATTAAAAAAATTTTAAAAATCCATGACTTGTGGGTGTCTGGAACACGAGTGGCCACAGACCTTACAGCTTTTTCCGATGGTGACTTTCGCTGGATGTTGATCACCCACTTCTTTCATAGCTCATTGGCAGGGAAAGTGTAGAATGACAGACTAGATCATTTTGCAGAGGAGCTGACCTCTTTTCTCAGAAATTATATCTTTCTTCATGGTACATGTCTTGAACCAATGAAATTGTATATTTACATGATGTATCGCATGTGTCAGTTGAGTTGTCGTTATGAAGGAGTGATAGGCAGGATAAAGGTCCTTGGTCTTGGTGTTTGGAGTTTTCTGTTCTTCTCGCTCCTCTGAGCTCAAGTGTAGGCTCTATTTTTCTCTCAGTTCAGTTCTCAATTCATTCAGTCCAAAGAGACAAAGTTTGTTAGAGCACTGTGTTCAATATAAAGTAAAGTTGTGCCCTTTTTTGGAGATGCGATACTCCGCTGTTAGTTGTTAGTGATAACAGTGTGTCGTTCTTTCCAAAGTTCCTTTCCGGTGCTTGTCTCTCTCGGAGTCGAATGGCATAACTCACGAGTTGCATTAGGTTGCTCATGCAGTGTATCATTGAACCTCTAAGGGGGTGGTCTACCTCCCTAAGTTCCGATCTGGTTAGTCTGAGTCCGAGTCTCCCTACTTATAGTGGGGGAGGGCTCAGCCAGGAAGTGTCATGAAGATAACCCGGTCACTGCTTTGAGTTTACCACAGGTCATGCCATTATTTCGACAAAACATGAGATTTACTCATAAGTGTTCACAGCATGTTTAAATGTGCTTTGAACAAGAATAGCAATCTCCAGGATGAAATAAGTCATTTACAGGTTCCAAATATGGTCATGATAATATCTGTTCCTTTCATATTACAGTGAAACACTTAATACACTTTTAATACATAGAAATAAAAGAGGAACAGTCACAATTTATATTTGGGTTATACCAACAGGTCATGAGTCTGACATTTTTAAAACAGTGAAGGCGATGTGTTTAATATATGTTTTTCTCTCTTGGCCATTTCCACTTTGTTGCTGAGAGAAAGGGGAGAGAAGGGGTCCTTTGTTGGAACATAGCAGTGGTGCCAAAAGGTCTCCAAACCATCATTAAAAAAAGGACCTTCCAAACCATCATACATGTGGGTCATGAAGGGGTTCTGTTAACTTTCTCCTGACCTTTAGCATATCCAAGTCGTAAGAGGATGTTTTGTTTGTCTTGTGATAGGCTTGAAAGGTGCCAGTTACAGAATCTGTAAATCTTGGTATGCAATGCCATGGGTTAATCACTAGCGGGCTTAACTACACAACATACATACGCTACTGTTCAAAAGTTTGGGGTCGCTTAGAAATGTCCTTGTTTTTGAAAGAAAATCACAATTTGTCCATTAAAATAACATCAAATTGATCAGAAATACAGTGTAGACATTGTTAATGTTGTAAATGACTATTGTATCTGGAAACGGCTGATTTCTTTATAGAATATCTACGTACAGAGGCCCATTATCAGCAACCATCAATCCTGTGTTCCAACGGCACGCTGTGTTAGCTAATCCAAGTTTATCATTTTGAAAGGCTAATTGATCATTAGAAAACACTTTTGCAATTGCGTTAGCACAGATGAAAACTGTTGCCCTGATTAAAGAAGCAATAAAAATGTCCTTCTTTAGACTAGTTGAGTATCTACAACAGCAGCAGGGTTTGATTACAGGCTCAAGATATCCAGAAACAAATAACTTTCTTCTGAAATCCGTCTATTCTTGTTCTGAGAAATTGCCAAGAAACTGAAGATCTCGTGCAACGCTGTGTACTACTCCCTTCACAGAACAGAGCAAACTGGCTCAAACAAAAATAGAAAGAGGAGTGGGAGGCCCCGGTGTACAACTGAGCAAGAGGAAAAGTATATTAGAGTGTCTAGTTTGAGAAACAGACGCCTCACAAGTCCTCAACTGGCAGCTTCATTAAATATGCCGCAAAACACAACTCTCAACATCAACAGTGAAGAGGCAACTCCGGGATGCTGGCCTTCTAGGCAGAGTTGCAAAGTAAAAGACATCTCAGACTGGCCAAAAAAAGAGAAAATATTAAGATGTGCAAAAGAACACAGACACTGGACAGAGGAATTGTAAAAAAAAAATGTTTTTAAATGTTACTTTTCTCTCTTGCTCGCTCGCCCTCTCTCTTTAAATCTCCATCTTGTGTAACACGTGTCATATTGTGTTGGTCTGCAAAGGACCTGTTGTCATTGTATGACGTTCTAACCAATAACCTAGGCTGTTTGTGTATCATATGTAATCATTTAACCCACTGTTCCTAGGCCGTCATTGAAAATAAGAATTTGTTCTTAACTGACTTGCCTAGTTAAATAAAGGTAAAATAAATAAAATAAAATTTAGCTTGTTAGTAAATAAATAATCACCTCAGTTGGTGTGGTACAGAATGATTAGTGAGACCCTGGTTGTGCAGATTTAAGGGATTATTTCATGTTCAGAATGAGACTGATATCAAGATTCTGATATCATTGAGTTAATTTGGGAAAAGATAACTGCCCCAGGATACCAATGAGTTAATTGTTACATGATTAAAGAGTTAATTATTCGATAAATAGTATGTCATCATCTTAATGATAGCAACGTCACGACAGAGAATATGCAAGTAACGGATCTGTATGAGTTATAGCAATTGACTTTTTGATGATTAAATCAAAAAAGGCAAAAAAGGTCTAACATTTGACTCTATTAGGGATGATATTTTTTTCAATACTGGGAATATATTGGCATGCTTAAGAAAGAATCTAGAGGATGTTAATTCTAGAGCTTGCTGTGAAATTGAAACACAGCAAACTAGCAATGAACATGCTTGCAACCACTGAGGTCCCAGAAGACATCAAAGCGTAAGATAGTGCAGTTGCAAACAGAACATGACCTGGCTAGTTCATTTTTACACTACATGCAGTGATATTTGTTGAAAAGAGCACAAATAGGCTACAATGCGACATGGCAGGATGGACGCACAGTCAGTCCCACCTACGGGTAAGGAATAAATGTCCACGCCACTCTCTAGTGTGCTGGCGGGCCATGCTCCAGAAATAGACCCTATTGCAGCTAATAGGATGGGTACCCAAAGGCTAATCCCAAACAGCTCAGAAATCGTGTTGTGATTTCTGTAAAAGGGAAGGGCATGCGGTCAGGTGCTGTTGAAACCGAAGCAGAGGAAATTCTCCTGCACATTTCAAGCAGCCTACCGGCCCACAGAATAGGACCAACTATTAATTTTAATTTGTTACATTTGAGTCATTTAGCAGATGTTATTACCCAGAGCAACTAACACTGCATTCATCTTAAGATAACTAGGTGAGACAGCAATGCATTACATTCGTATCAAGTACATTTGGGAGGGGGTGTAGACGGGTCGAGGGCGTCATGAAAGTTATTTAAGATACTCTTCAAAGAGGTAGGGTTTTAGATGTTTTTGAAAGATGGGCTGGGACTCCACTGTCCTGACTTCAGGGTGAAGCTTGTTCCACCATTTGTGTGCCTGAACAGAAGAGCTTTGACTTAGCTGAGCAACAGCTGCCCTCTCGTATGGGTGGGAAGGCCAAGAGACCAGAAGAACTGAGTGCTCGAGCTTAGCCTGAAGTTATGGAGGGTCAGTTCCCCTTGCTGCTATGTAAACAAGCACCAGGGTCTTAGACTGGAAGCCAGTAGAGTGTGTGGAGGAGCAGGGTGACATGGCACTTAGGAAGGTTGAACACCAGGCGGGCTGCGGCATTCTGCATAAGTTGCAGGGGTTTGATGACACAAACAGGAAGGCCAGCCAAAAGAGAGTTGCAGTAGTCTAGATGGGAGATGACAAGAGCCCTGCGCCACTTCCTGTGTGAGGAAAGGTTTTACTCTATGGATGTTTTAGAGTATGGCCTACATGAGCGAGAGAAGAGAAAGACATGGTGTTGTCCAGGGTCATACCAAGTTCTTGTCTCTCTGGGAGGGGGAAACAGTGGAGCTGTCAACCATGATGGAGAGGTCTTGAGAGGAAGAGCAGCTCCCTTTTGTCAAGATTGAGCTTGAGGTGGTGGACCAATATCCAAGCTGAGATGTCTGCCAGGCACACAGAGATGGGTGTCAGAAAGGGGGGTGGGAGCAGATTAGTTGAGTCTCATCTGCATAGCAATGATAGGAGAGACCATGTGAGGATATGATAGTGACTTGGTGTGAAGAGGAAAGAGGAGAGGGCCTAGAACCGAGCCCTGGGGGACACCAGTAGTGAGAGCACGTGGTGCAGACACAGATCCTCTCTCCACGTCACCCGGTAGGAGCGACTTGCAAGGTAGGATGCAATCCATTTGTGTGCAGAGCCTGAGATGCCCTACCCTGAGAGGGAGAAGAGGAAGATCTGATGGTTCATTGTGTTGAAGTCAGCGGATAGATCTAGCAGGATGAGAACAGAGGAGAGAGAGTCAGCTTTGGCAAAGCAGAGAGCCTCTGTGACACAGAGGAGAGAGGTCGCAGTTTAGTGAGCTGCCTTGAAGCCTGACTGGTTAAGGTCATAAAGATCATTCTGAGAGAGATAATGAGAGAGTTGGTCAGACAGCGTGCTCAAACATTTTGAAATTGAAAAGAAAGGGACACCGGTCCATAGTTGTTAGGGTCAGAGGGGTCGAGTGTGGGTTTCTTAAGGAGGGGAGGTTCTGTACCTCTTGTCAGAGAAGCGGTCACGCAATGCAGAAATGTTGGGATTTAGAGAGGGGCCAACTGTCTCAATTGTACTTGAAAGGAGCCTTCTTCTAAAACGTAATATGTTGATAATTTCTTCATTTGCATCTCAAAAGTTTCTATATCCATTCATGATGGCATACAGTTTACTTTTGTGAATTCTCTTTGATGTACAGTGGCAAGAAAAAGTATGTGAACCCTTTGGAATTACCTGGATTTCTGCATAAATTGGTCATCAAATTTGATCTGATCTTCATCTAAGTCACAACAATAGACAAACATTGTGTGCCTAACCTGTTATGGCTGCAATCCTGATATCGATATGACAACTACCAGTGAAAATAGAGGGCGCCAAATTCAAACCACAGAAATCTCATAATTACAATTCCTAAAACATACATGTGTTTTATATCATTTTAAAACTATTCTCATTGTTAATCCCACCAAAGTGTCCGAATTCAAATAGGTTTTTCAGCGAAAGCACTACAAACAATTATGTTAGGTCTCCACCAAACCACAATAAGTACAGCCATTTTCCAGCAAAAAATAGCATTCACAAAAAACAGAAATAAAGATAAAATGAATCATTAACCTTGAATTATCTTCATCAGATGACACTCAGGACTTCATGTTACACAATACATGCATGTTTTGTTTGATAAAGTTCATATAAAAAAAGCAGAGTTTACATTGGCGCGTTAGATTCACTAGTTCCAAAAACATCAAGTGATTTTGCATAGCCACATCGTTTCAACAGAAATACTCACCATAAATGTAGATGATAATACAAGTTATACACATGAAATTGGAATTATAGATATACCTCTCCTTAATGCAACCGCTGTGTCAGATTTCAAAAAAAGTTTACAGAAAAAGCAACCCATGCAATAATCTGAGACGGTGCTCAGAACAGTAGCCAAATAAGCCTCCATGTTGGAGTCAACAGACACCAGAAAATACATGATAAATGTTTCCTTACCTTTGATGAACTTCATCAGAATGCAGTCCTATAAATCCCAGGTCCACAATAAATGCTTGATTTGTTCGAAAATGTCCGTTATTTATGTCCAATTAGCTACTTTGGTTAGCGCTTTTGGTAAACAATTCCAAAGTCACAAAGCGCGTCCACTATAACGTGAGGAAATGTCCAAAAGTTCCGTAACAGTCAGTAGAAACATGTCAAACGATGTACTAAATCAATCTTTAGAATGTTGTGTATATGTATCTTGAATAACCTTCCAACCGGAGAATTAGAATGACTTCAGATAAGCGATGGAACGCAGGTCCTTCATCTGTGAACGCGCCTGGTGAAAGCATGTTCCACTCATGGCTGTGGTGACTATTTCCTCTGTCAATCGACCCCCTTTACATTAGAGTCATCAGACAAAGTTCTATTGACTGCTGACACCTAGTGGAAGGCATAGGAAGTGAAAACTCATTCATATCTCGCTGTAATTTCAAGACTTTGGTTGAAAATCTGCCTCCTCCAGAAAAAAAACAGGAATTGGAATTTCTCTGGTGTTTGCCTGATATATGAGTTCTGTTATACTCACAGACATATTTCAAACAGTTTTAGAAACTTCAGAGTGTTTTCTATCCAATACTACAAATAATATGCAAATATTAGCAACTATGACTGAGGAGCAGGCCGTTTGATATGGGCACCTTTAAACCAAGCTACTCAATACTGCCCCTGCAGCTATAAAAAGTTAAACTAATAACACACAAATTATTGTATTTTTCTTGTCTATATTGAATACATTATTTAAACATTCACAGTGTATGTTGGAAAAGTATGTGAACCCCTAGGCTAATGACTTCTCCAAAAGCTAATTGGAGTCAGGAGTCAGCTAATCTGGAGTCCAATCAATGACACGATGTTGGTTAGAGCTGCCTTGCCCAATAAAAAAAACACTCAAAAAATGTGAGTTTGCTATTCACAAGAAGCATTGCCTGATGTGATCCATGCCTCGAACAAAATAGATCTCAGAAGACCTAAGACTAAGAATTGCTGACTTGCATAAAGCTGGAAAGGGTTACAAAAGCCTTGATGTTCATCAGTCCACAGTAAGACAAATTGTCTATCAATTGAGAAAGTTCAGCACTGTTGCTACTCTCCCTAGGAGTGGCCATCCTGCAAAGATGACTGCAAGAACACAGCGCAGAATGCTTAATGAGGTTAAAAATAATCCTAGAGTGTCAGCTAAAGATTTACAGAAATCTCTAGAACATGCTAACATCTCAGTTGACGAGTCTATGAGACGTAAAACACTGAACAAGAATGTGTTCATGGGAGGACACCACGGAAGAAGCCACTACTGTCCAGAAAAGACATTGCTGCAAGTCTGAAGTGTGCAAAAGTGCACCTAGATGTTCCAGTGCAAAAATATTCTGTGGACAGATGAAACTACAGTTGAGTTGTTTGGAAGAAACACACAACACTATGTGTTGAGAAAAAAAGGCACAGCACACCAGCATCAAAACCTCATCCCGACTCTAAAGTATGGTGGAGGGAGCATCATGGTTTGGGACTGCTTTGCTGCCTCAGGGCCTAGACAGCTTGCTATCATCAACGGGGAAAAACATGAATTCCCAAGTTTATCAAGACATTTTGCAGGAGAAATGAAGCTCAACAGAAGTTGGATGATGCATCAGGACAACAACCCAAAACACAGAAGTAAATCAACAACAGAATGGCTTCAACAGAAGAAAATCCGCCTTCTGGAGTGGCCCTCAACCTGACTGAGATGACCTTTAAGAGAGCAGTTCACAGCAGACATCCCAAGAATATTGCTGAACTGAAAGAGTTTTGTAAAGAGGAAAGGTACAAAATTCCTCCTGACCGTTGTGCAGGTCTGATCTGCAACCACAGAAAATGTTTGGTTCAGGTTATTGCTGCGAAAGGAGGGTCAACCAGTTATTAAATCCAAGGGTTCACCTACTTTTCTTTTTCCCACCCTGCACTGTGAATGTTTACACGGTGTGTTCAATAAAGACATGGAAACGTATCATTGTTTGTGTGTTATTAGTTTTAGCAGACTGTGTTTGTCTATTGTTGTGACCTAGATGAAGATCAGATTAAATGTTATGACCAATTTATGCAGGTATTTCCAAAGGGTTCCCATAATTTTCTTGCCACTGTATACAGATTGCTAGACAATTTTATACATTTAGCTCCTGTTTCTAAAATAATAATTGTCCAATGTGTAGTGTACAGTATATGGTTAAGTCCATCTGACTGTATAGATGTGTGTGTACTAGTGACTCAGTATATAAAAAAGTGGTCAGATGAAGCAGATGCTAAACTACAAGACTGTTTTGCTATCACAGACTGAAACATGTTCCAGGATTCTTCCGATGTCATTGAGGAGTACACCACATCAGTCACTGGCTTTATCAATAAGTGCATCGAGGACGTCGTCTCCACAGTGACTGTACGTACATACCCCAACCCTAAGCCAAGAATTACAGGCAACATTCGCACTGAGCTAAAGTGTAGAGCTGCCGCCTTCAAGTTTCGGGACTCTAACGAGGAAGCTCACAAGAAATCCTGCTATGCCCTGAGATGAACCATCAAACAGGCAAAGCGTCAATACAGGGCTAAGATTGAATCATACAACCCCAGCTCCGACGCTCATCTTATGTTACAGGGCTTGCAAACTATTACAGACTACAAAGGGAAGTGATACGAGCATACCAGACTAACTAAATTACCTCTACGCTCGCTTTGAGGTAAGCAACACTAAGGCATGCATGTTAGCATCAGCTGTTCCGGACGACTGTGTGATCACGCTCTCCGTAGCCGACGTGAGTAAGACCTTTAAACAGGTCAACATACACAAGGCTGCGGTGCCAGATGGATTACCAGGACGTGTGCTGACCAACTGGCAGGTGTCTTCACTGCCATTTTCAACATGTCCCTGATTATCTGTAAAACCAACATGTTTCAAGCAGACCACCATGGTCCCTGTGCCCAAGAACACAAAGGCAACCTGCCTAAGTGACTACAGACCCGTAGCACTCACATCCGTAGCCATTTTGTGCTTTGAATGGTTGGTAATGGCTCATATCAACACCATTATCCCAAAAAACCCTAGACCCACTCCAATTTGCATACCGCCCAAACAGATCCACAGATGATGCAATCTCTATTGCACTCCACACTGCCCTTTCTCACTTGGACAAAAGGAACACTTGTGAGAATGCTATTCATTGACCACAGCTCAGCGTTCAACACCATAGTACCCTCAAAGCTCATCACTATGTTAAGGATCCTGGGACTAAACACCTCCCTCTGCAACTGAATCCTGGACTTCCTGATGGGCCGCCCCCAGGTGGTGAGGGTAGGCAGCAACACACCTGCCACGCTGGTCCTCAACACTGGAGCTCCCCAGAGGTGCGTGCTCAGTCCCCTCCTGTACACCCTGTTCACCCACGACTGAGTGGCCAGGCATGACTCCATCATTACGTTTGCAGACGACACAACAGTGGTAGGCCTGATCACCGACAAAGATGAGACAGCCTATAGGGAGGAGGTCAGAGTCCTGGCCGAGTGTTGCCAGAATAACAACCTGTCCCTCAACGTAACCAAGACTAAGAAGATTATAGTGGACTACAGGAAGAGGAGGAGCCAGCACGCCCCCATTCTCATCGACAGGGCTGTAGTGGAGCAGGTTGAGAGCTTCAAGTTCCTTGGTGTCCACATCAACAACAAACTAGAATGGTCCAAACACGCCAAGACAGTCGTGAAGAGGGCACGGCAAAGCCTATTCCCCCACAGGAATCTAAAAAGATTTGGCATGGGTCCTCAGATCCTCAAAAGGTTCTACAGCTGCAACATCGTGGTTGCATCACTGCCTGGTACGGCAATTGCTCGGCCTCTGACCGCAAGGCACTACAGATGGTAGTGCGTACGGCCCAGTACATGGCAGGGGCTAAGCTGCCTGCCATCCAGGACCTCTACACCAGGCGGTGTCAGAGGAATGCCGTAAAAATAGTCAAATACCCCAGTCAGACTGTTCTCTCTACAACCGCATGGCAAGCGGTACCGGAGTGCCAAGTCTAGTACAAAAAGGCTTCTCAACAGTTTTTACTTTAGTCTCCTGAACAGGTAATCAAATGGCTACCCGGACTATTTGCATCGTGTGCCCCTCCCAACCCCTCTTTTTACGCTGCTGCTACTCTCTGTTTGTCATACATGCATAGTCACTTTAACTATACATTCATGTACATACAACTCATTAGGGCCGACCAACCAGTGCTCCAGCACATTGGCTAACTGGGCTATCTGCATTTTTTAAAACATTTTTTTTTATTTAACCAGGTAGGCTTGTTGAGAACAAGTTCTCATTTGCAACTGCGACCTGGCCAAGATAAAGCAAAGCAGTGTGACACAGACAACAACACAGAGTTACACATGGAGTAAACAATAAACAAGCCAATAACATAATAAACAGGTCAATGACACAGTAGAAAAAAAGAAAGTCTATATACAGTGTGTGCAAAAGGCATGAGGTAGGCAATAAATAGGCCATAGTAGCGAATAATTATAATTTAGCAGATTTACACTGGAGTGATAAATGAGCAGATGATGATGTGCAAAAGAGCAGAAAAGTAAATAATATGGTGATATGGGGATATGGTAGGTAGATTGGGTGGGCTATTTACAGATGGACTATGTACAGCTTCAGATAGTTTATGTTTAAAGTTGGTGAGGGAAATAAAAGTCTCCAACTTCAGCGATCTTTGCAATCCGTTCCAGTCACTGGCAGCAGTGTCCCACCCACCTCCCGCCAACTCCTCTTTTACGCTACAGAGACTCTCTTCATCATATATGCATAGTCACTTTAGCCATATCTACATGTACATTCTACCTCAATCAGCCTGACAAACCGGTGTCTGTATTAACCTCGCTACTTCACATAGCCTATCTTTTTACCTACCTATTGTTCACCTAATACCTTTTTTGCACTATTGGTTAGAGCCTGTAAGTAAGCATTACACTGTAAGGTCTACACCTGTTGTATTCAGCGCACGTGACAAATAAACTTAGACTTGTTTTGATTTGACTATGAAGTCATTGCCTTGTTTCTCACAAAATTGCCTAAGAACCTTCACAATTGCTAAAGTTGGGTGCTGTAAACTGAGATGCTAATACACTTCATTTGCACAATTCTTGTGGAATCAGTTTCTTGAAAGTCAATAATTGATGCAGTGATCTTTGATCTCCTTTGTATTCATCTGACATACTTGATAAAACCACATCTTAAGTTGCTATTGACCAATCCAATCAGATAAATACTATTTTATGTTCATCGAAATGTTGAAGTAATATGTGATGTCTTAGTGTACCTTTAGTAACTGTGTTCTGCTCTTACAAAGAAGAATGGGACATGTATTTCATTTGCATGTCTGAAGAATGACAATGCTACCCACCAAAAGTACACTCCTGATGTGATGCTTCTAGGACCATGAATTGCTGGTCTGAAGAATGTCTACAGTGACTAGTGTTGGTCATTCACTTCAGTCTGATCCAGAGTTATATGTGTAAGGCAGGATTATGTAGGGCAGCCCCCAAAGTGACTCTTATCAATTGTTTGCAAGAGGGACTCTTTGTGGCATGGCCTTTTAGGCTATGACCTTTTTTTCTCTCTCTCCCTCTCTGATCATGCATAGAATAATGCCTTGTATGTGATTTAATTAAGTTTACAATGTAATTAAATATTTGCCTTTCATATAGTCAATTCTTAGTCCTTTCTTGACTTATTACTTTAAACTATAATAATAAAAAATCATTTATGTAATTTGTTGAGTGCTTGTCGTTACAGAAAATAATCTCAAAGCGCATATAACCAAACAAGCAACACATTTACATTGAGATGATGAAAATGGAGATTGAATGTCTCAACCAAAAAATCTGTGGCCAAATTATTTAAAACATGCATCAAGTTAGCTAGCTAGTTTTCATCCCAATTCTGCATATCTGAGAGTCAAGACCACAAGATGTAAGTGATCAAACGCCAGATCAGTAAATTAATGAATAAATTAATGAAATAAAAAATGTGTTTTATATTTTATTTTATTGTATTTATTTAACCTTTATTTAACTAGGCAAGTCAGTTGAGAACATATTCTTATTTTCAATGACGGCCTAGGAACCGTGGGTTAAAAACCGCCTTGTTCAGGGGCAGAATGACAGATTCGATCTTGCAATATAAACTCAGCAAAAACAGAAACGTCCATTTTTCAGGACCCTGTCTTTCAAGGATCATTTGTAAAAAAAAACATACAATTTAACAGATCTTCATAGTAAAGGGTTTAACTTCTTCGATATAGGGGGCGCTCTTTTAATTTTGGGATAAAAAACATTTAACACCATGTTTATATTGGAGAAGGCGACACATTTAACTGTATGTTTAACAGCAACCACCTAAAGGATCTTTTTTCAACTGAAAATTTGATTACTTTTCCTAGAGTGACTCCAACATTAGAAAAAATGAAACATCGCCTTTGTTCATATTTCCATGAAAGCTGTACACCACAAGGGTACAAAGATTGTCTTTAGGTCATTTTTTATAAAATAATATAAAATAATTTACACACCACAAAACCCCCAAAAGACACACACACAATGAGAAATTAAGATTATTTCTGCTACTGATTGAACAGACAAAACTAAAACGTTCTTGTGCATGTGCAGCATCTCCCTTCCATGACCCCACACATGCCTCAAGTACACAGACAAAATAAAAAATAATTTCAGACAAAATAAACAAAATGTCATTTCTTGAAAGAATTGTTTACTAATGGGGAATGCAGTTAGAGGCTATAACTGTGCTGAAGCTCATTGCTGAAGCCATGAGTGCACGTTTCAGTGCCAAACATTTTTATTTATTTATTTGTTTCACCTTTATTTAACCAGGTAGGCAAGTTGAGAACAAGTTCTCATTTACAATTGCGACCTGGCCAAGATAAAGCAAAGCAGTTCGACACATACAACGACACAGAGTTACACATGGAGTAAAACAAACATACAGTCAATAATACAGTATAAACAAGTCTATATACGATGTGAGCAAATGAGGTGAGATAAGGGAGGTAAAGGCAAAAAAAGGGCCATGGTGGCAAAGTAAATACAATATAGCAAGTAAAACACTGGAATGGTAGATTTGCAGTGGAAGAATGTGTAAAGTAGAAATAAAAATAATGGGGTGCAAAGGAGCAAAATAAATAAATAAATAAAATAAATACAGTAGGGAAAGAGGTAGTTGTTTGGGCTAAATTATAGGTAGGCTATGTACAGGTGCAGTAATCTGTGAGCTGCTCTGACAGTTTGTGCTTAAAGCTAGTGAGGGAGATAAGTGTTTCCAGTTTCAGAGATTTTTGTAGTTCGTTCCAGTCATTGGCAGCAGAGAACTGGAAGGAGAGGCGGCCAAAAGAAAGAATTGGTTTTGGGGGTGACCAGAGAGATATACCTGCTGGAGCGCGTGCTACAGGTGGGTGATGCTATGGTGACCAGCGAGCTGAGATAAGGGGGGACTTTACCTAGCAGGGTCTTGTAGATGACATGGAGCCAGTGGGTTTGGCGACGAGTATGAAGCGAGGGCCAGCCAACGAGAGCGTACAGGTCGCAATGGTGGGTAGTATATGGGGCTTTGGTGACAAAACGGATTGCACTGTGATAGACTGCATCCAATTTCTTGAGTAGGGTATTGGAGGCTATTTTGTAAATTACATCGCCGAAGTCGAGGATTGGTAGGATGCTCAGTTTTACAAGGGTATGTTTGGCAGCATGAGTGAAGGATGCTTTGTTGCGAAATAGGAAGACAATTCTAGATTTAACTTTGGATTGGAGATGTTTGATGTGGGTCTGGAAGGAGAGTTTACAGTCTAACCAGACACCTAGGTATTTGTAGTTGTCCACGTATTCTAAGTCAGAGCCGTCCAGAGTAGTGATGTTGGACAGGCGGGCAGGTGCAGGCAGCGATCGGTTGAAGAACATGCATTTAGTTTTACTTGTATTTAAGAGCAATTGGAGGCCACGGAAGGAGAGTTGTATGGCATTGAAGCTTGCCTGGAGGGTTGTTAACACAGTGTCCAAAGAAGGGCCAGAAGTATACGGAATGGTGTCGTCTGCATAGAGGTGGATCAGAGACTCACCAGCAGCAAGAGCGACATCATTGATGTATACAGAGAAGAGAGTCGGTCCATGAATTGAACCCTGTGGCACATGTTGTAGATCTGATTACTTCAGATGTCCAGGAGGAACAAGAGAACAATGATTCAGAAGAGGAGGAGGTATCTGAAGAAGAATATGGGGAAGAATACAACCCAGAGCATGATGCATCATCTTCAGATGAAGAAGAAATCCCCCAAGCTGAAAAATATACATTTTTGTCAAAGAACAGCAAAATAACATGGTCCTTGTCAGCATATGACTTCCAGGACATGATGGCAGCACAAATTGTCATAAGGATGATCCCAGGGCCCACAAGACATGCATTTGCCCATGCCCAGGATAATACCTCAACATTCTACATGTTCATCACACCAGCCATTGGAAAAATCATCCTGGAGATGACAAATTTGGAGGGTTTCCGTAAACATGGAGACAACTGGAAAAGGATGGATGAGATGGACCTGTGTGCCTACATAGGGCTGCTAATCTTAGCGGGTGTGTATAGATCCCGAGGCGAGGATACATGTAGTCTCTGGGATGCAGAGAGTGGAAGGGCGATTTTCCATGCCACGATGCCACTGAAAGTCTTTCACACATTCTTAAGAATGCTACGATTTGATAACCGTGATTCAAGACCTGCAAGACATGTGAGAGACAAACTGGCGGCCATAAGAGAGGCGTGGACAACCTGGACAAGGTGATTGGAACTTACAGCTGCAGGAGGAGGACTGCCAGCTGGCCCCTGGTCATCTTCCATAACATCATTGACGCAGCACGTGAGAAATACATCTGCAAAGTCCTTGCATACGCACTTGCATACTGTCCAACAAGTGCTAATTAGAGTTGATTGATTTATGTTTTTCACATTTTTGTTTTGTATCTATTTTATTCTTATTTATTGTTCTTGTTTATACACCTTGTGGGTGGCGGCAATGGTTAAAAAAATGGGAGAAGACTAGTATTTTGTAGTTGAATTTCTCATTGTACCATATAAGAATCTATCACTATGTTGCCAAAAAAGTTCAAGACTGTTATTGTTTCCCTTCAATAAAACGCATTCAAAACTACTCTCTGCACATTTCTGCTACTTTCTTGGCTATGCAAGTGCTATCTCTTGCTAAAACAATGTATGTTTACACCTATGCAGTACCTTTAGCAATAATAATAATATTAAACCTCTACTTTAGTAAAGAAAACAATTATTAGAGGTGTGTTGTAATAAAATTGAGTGGTGTCCACTGATTAAATGCAGTCGTTCTGCATTGTGAAGAGGGAAAACCCAGACATTCATAAAGTTTGTGATGAACGACAGGTTGTTTCTTCATGCAAAATAAATTTGGGGTTTAAAATTCAATTAAGCTGCTATATTTTAGGGGTTTAGTGAAGGCGGGTTATTTTTTTACCCTTAGGACAAGGGGAGTATACAGAAAGTTAATATCACACAAGGGTTAAGGAGGTACGCATTTAAGTTTATCATGTGAGATCAAAGTCATTTTCTGATGGTTGTGAGCAAACTTTTCCAAAAAAGTATAGGATATAGGTGTTGTCTTAAGGGAGGTGTTACAGGTTTTGGTTTTTCCATTTATATTTTGAGGTTGCACGTTAGCACGGTGGGCGCATCGATTGGTGTCACCTGTGTAGCACCTGTGCTGGCTTTTCCATCTCATTAGTCGAAAGGTGTTTTACCTGTTCTGGCCCAGATGATATTTAGTGACTGGCCCAGTGCTCCAGTTGTCTTGAGACATGTTGAGGCTTTACACCTTTAGTTGGCACTACCTAGTTGATTTCTAGAAAAACATTTGTTTTTTCCTTTGTGTGATTGTCTTTGCATTTGGCTTTGCCTCCGGTCTAAGATTGGTGTGGGTTTTACTTTTGTTTGTCTCTTCTTGGGCAAATTTAGTGGGCGCTCATGGTGGGTGTCTTTTAGGTCCCAGTGGTTGCTAGTCAACTTTCAGTGCCCCTCCTAAAACCCCATCTGATTAGTTTTGGTTGTTAACAGTGACTCTTTGTTAATTCCCCTTTCTGTTTGAAAATTGTTAGGTTCCCCAGCAAGAAAACAAACAGCCCCCAAAGGGTTCCAGATGCCAATTACACTGCTGTGTGAACATTAGGGACTATTGATTAGCTGCATGAGATTTGACACTTTTCTGCTGGAGTGCTTTTGAGGGAGCTGATAAGGCACATGCCTTTAGAAATAATGCGCTTGTTGTATTGGCATGTGTGTATTTAGTCATTCCTTCTGACTTTTATCACTTACCAACCTGCTTCGGCACAGTAACCTTGTTGTTTTAAATCAGTGGTCACCTGGGATAATGATTGAATATCAGTGCTCTTATCTTAAATCAAATAGCCAACCTACAACATACTGTATGTTGAATGGCGGAAATTGAGAACAGCAAGGATAATACTGAAGGTTTTTCCAAAGTGAAGTGGATCAATGATACATTTATCATTGGTGAGATACAGTTGCGTTGACCAGTTGAGACAATTAAAGTTACTACAGCCTTGTTCACATTGTGAGTTTGAAGTGACTCAAATTCTATTACATTTTTTGTATATCAGCAATTGACTGAACACACACATGCTGTTTGGACAAGTTTAAAGTTTTAATGTCACCTGCACAAGTACAGTGAAATTCCTTTCTTGCAGTCAGCATTCCAAAACGGATTTGAAAATCAAAACTGATTCGAGCATTAAGGTCTACAGTGTTTACAAGGCTTAAGAAGACTGAAGGCCACGTATGTCTTGTCTTCAGTCATGAGCTTGGCCAACTGAGCCAGGGGGATTCTGGATCCACAAGGTACAATGAGGTTGTGTTAAAATGTTGTCTGTGTGTTGCCGAAGGCAAATAGAGAAAGGCCAAGATGGAAGTATGGTGGAGATTTTCAAATTTTCTAGTCGTTCTGATGACTATCGTTCTTGAAACCACCACAGCTTCAGAGGACAACTGACAACTGGCACATAGATAGGGTATTTATCTATGCTGTGTATGTTTGCATTGATATCATAAACAGATTACATAGCTTATTCTCTAGGTAGGAGCACCTTCATGTGATTATGCAGGTGTGAAGATGGATGTCCCATCACCCTTATAAAATAACAATTTCTCCCATTTCCATTGTTGGGGTCTGAGAATATGAAAAATACTTACTATTGTCACTGAAGGAGTGCTGAGGTTTAGAGGGTCAACACCAGAAGTTAATATTTATAAGAGGAAGGTATATAATGTGTGCAATTAAGCTTGGTATGTGTTGCGTGCAGGGAAGCGATTACATGCTGCTGGCATTGATAAGAGGAGAGAACGATGTATTAGTGATGAAGGGGGGTTGAGGGCAGGTCAGGTCACCTTAAGGGAGAAAAAAAGTTTATGGCCTGTATCACTAGTGTCCTGCCTAGCAGTAAAGAACAATGTTTGTACAGATGTGTAGGAGGAGACTCAGCCTATGATGAACGGCTAAATATCAGTGCTTGTGTGAAAATATATTTGTCTGAATGCAGCTGTATTGAACCTCTGGGAAGAATCAAACTTGGTTAACCTTTCAGTGTTCATTGAGTTTTTTACTCTGAGAATTAGAACCTCTTGAGGAGAGGTCGTTCTGTACTTGATCTATTTACTACAGGCAAATAGATTCTGTTCAAATAGATTCTGTGAAATATTTTTGGTTGGTTTTCAGATTCTATATTTTGGCTGGCAAACAGTATACATACAAAAATAAGTTAAATGTACTGTTTCTATGAATATTGGTGGAAATTAATTAATAATTGGGAACGTTTACTTATAATTTGGTTAGATTGATCCAATGTTTCTTTATTTCAGCACTGAAAGACAGCTGTTGGGAGACAGGCGTGTATTTACACTCCAAAATGATGGAGGAAAGCTATTCTGATCTTGGTAAACAATTACTGAATGTAAATGTCTAATTTGTGTCATAGTTAATTAGTTTCTGGAAGCAGGTGTCTTGTTTCTAATCAGTCAGTATTATCAAAAGTGATTTTATAGATTAACATTTTTGAAATTGTTTAAGGCATAATAAAAACTTCTGATGTTGTCAGGCCTCTTTATACAGAAGGTTTACTTCTTTGTTTGGATGGTCGAGGTGTTATAATGAGCATTGACCCTCCATAGTGCTCTGTGTTAAGCCTCTGCAGTCCAATCACATTGCAGTATTTAAAGGGTGTATATGGAAAACAAGAGGTCATGGAGAAGAAAACCCTTAATAACCTCTTGAAACTCTGGGGGCTGTATTTCATTTTTGGATAAAAAACGTTCCCGTTTTAAAACGGGATATTTTGTCAGGACAAGATGCTATACTATGCATATAATTGACAGCTTTGGATAGAAAACACTCTAACGTTTCCAAAACTGCAAAGATATTGTCTGTGAGTGTTACGGATACAGGTATCCTGTGGGTGTGCGTGTATGTATCCTGTGTTCTTTTCTCTCCTTCTCCCCTCACAGGTGAAAATCATCACTCCCCAATCAGAAGACACACCTCCTCCTGTTTCCTACCCAATCACAGTTCCTTTCCCTTGGTTTAAAAACCCTGTCAGTTGTTTGCGCTGGAGCTCAATCTCTCTGTAAATGCCATATGTCTGTAGATCGCGCTGTTTCACCCTCTCCGACTATGTCGCTATCGCTCTTTATATATTGAGCTATCTTTTGTTTGAGCACCTCCATATCACTTTGTCATAACCTGTGAGTATTGTTTTTGGTTATGGTGTTTGTTTGTTTGCTGGTGGGAAAAGGGGAACCAAGACATGTTGCCCATGGGCATACACTACCTGTAGGTAAACTTTGTTAAAAACACTAGTTAGAACTGGGCAGACCACCCACTGTATTTTTGGTTAGTTAGCTGTTGTTAAAATAGGCTAGTCTAGCTTAGGGGTGTTTTGGATGCTTATTGTTTCTTTCCTTGGGTCCAGCTCAGCCCTTTTTCCTGCCCCCCCATTAACGTGTGTTTACCGTCAAACTCGGTGTTTATTAGTAGATTTCAGTTGTTGTGGTTATTTCGTTCTCACTTACTTTGTCACTATTATAAATTGCATGAGTTGTTACGGGTCTCGTTACCATCTCCCCTAGACTGTCGGGCCAAAAGGGATTCGTAACCATAACAGAACTGATGTTACAGGCGAAACCCAGATTAAAATCCAATCAGGAAGTGCCCCAAATTTTGAAAGCACTGCATGCCAATGACTCCTTATATGACTGTGAATGGGCTACAAATGAGCTTACGCTTTCTACGTATTCCCCAAGGTGTCTACAGCATTGTGACGTATTTTTACACATTTATGTTGCAGAATAGCCGTAAGAGACTACATTGAGCAAGTGGTCACATGATGGCTCCCGCAGAAAATCTTGCGTAAAGTACAGAGGTAGCCATTATTCCAATCGCTTCTAATGAGAAACCAATTGTCCCGGTGGATATATTTATTATCGAAAGGTGAGAAACACCTTGAGGATTGATTCTAAACAACGTTTGCCATGTTTCTGTTGATTTATTATCGAGCTAATTTCGAACAAAGTTCGGCGTTGTAGTTTCCGGTCGATTTCTCAGCCAAACGTGAGGAACAAACGGAGCTATTTCGCCTACAAAAATAATATTTTTGGAAAAAAGGAACATTTGCTATCTAACTGGGAGTCTTGTGAGTGAAAAGATCCAAAGTTCTTCAAAGGTAAATGACTTAATTTGATTGCTTTTCTTATTTTTGGGAAAATGTTGCCTGCTGCTAGCAGGGTATAATGCTATGATAAACTTACACAAATGCTTGTCTAGCTTTGGCTGTAGAGCATATTTTGAAAATCTGAGATGACAGGGTGATTAACAAAAGGCTAAGCTGTGTTCCAATGTATTTCACTTGTGATTTTCATGAATAGGATTTTTTTTTAGGAAGATTTATGTCTGCTGCGTTATGCTAATTAGTGTCAGATGATGATGATAACGGTCCCGCTCACGGGCTGGGAGTCACTACAGGTTAACCAGATATCATAGTATTGTTTTTGTCTATTTATACAAATTTGAGCACTAAAATTTAAACTATGAATTTTAAACCAACGGCTTGAAAAGTACTTTTTTAAATGTTCTGGATGTTTTGCGTTCTGAAACCATGGCATTTGATGTCACTCAGGAACCAATCAAGCAACTGCAGCATATTAGGTTACTATAGTAAAAGCCATAGAAATATTTTTTATGAAATAGATATCCATTGCCTAATACCAGATTTAAGATGGACCTGCCTATTCATTCATATAGGCATCTGATAGGCCGACTATAAATAAAATCTCTTTTTTGAGCATCCACATGCGACAGGCCTGTAGTATATGATTGATCATTGGCTTGCTCTTCACATACAATGCAATAGTAATGGAGTCGTTTTGTAAGTACTGAGGCTAACTGTCATGGCTCTTTGGCTAAAGCATAAACGGGTATGTGGTAAACACAGGCTTAGGAGATCTTATATGTTTTGTTCTATGAGATAATCTTCATCAACTAACATGTCTGTGTGAATTTTTAAGTGGTTATGCAATCAAAACATGTAAAAAGCTTAGCTTACCTTATCAGAGGACCCAAAGTCTCCTCTGGACAACATAGTTTGGGAGCCGATAAAATGAGCACCTTCCTGCTGAATTGAGATGGTTACAGCCTGAAGCATAACAGCTGGTAAAAAAACGATCTGGTAAGCAGAATGCTAACTGAGCTACCTAACTACTTGTTACCAACTGTCTATTGAGCACATAATGTCTTCATAATTCATGAAGATGAAATCAAATTGCATTTCATTACCGTGAAATGTTTACTTACAAGTCCTTAACCAACTATGCAGTTTTAAGAAAATAAGTAAGCATATATTCACAAAATAAAGGAAAAAAATAAATAAAACATACACAATGAAAAAAAAAAATGACAATGAGGCTATATACAGAGGGTACAAGTTAGTCAAGGTAATTTGTACATGTAGGTAGGGACAAAGTGTTCACTGACTGATCATATCTCATAGAACAAAACTTGTAAATCTCCTAAACCTGTGTTAACCTCATACCTTATTTTTGGCGTATGTCCCAAAACCAAATTATTTTCCACATTAATTTCCCCTATATGAATGGCCTAAACAAATGAGTTAAACTGCTAGCTCATTTCCATTTTTTAGGACTTCAAGCATGCATCCGCAGTCGGGAACTAAATTGGTGGCAATAACTTTAGCTACTTTGTTGGAGAATAATGACATTTGAAAAATGTCACTCATTTAGGCCTACTACTAGAACCAGCCAAAGGCAGGCTCTTTTTCTTAACTGGTAATTATAGGTTTTTATACAATGGGTGGGTCTAATCCTGAATGCTGATTGGTTAACCACATTCCAGCCCTTTGTCTTTTTCACAAGTTTCCACCGGCTAAATTTATGAAGTCTCACCCACCCTGCCAGGAAATATATAAACTTGATCTCCACAATAAAGTATCTAGACATTATCTCCCATTTTCTTTTAGACAAGCATTTGGTTTTCAACAGCAGAGATTTGTATAAACCTTGCTGTCTGACTCTCCAACATTGGAAGTGAATGTGTCCAAGCAACAGTCAGAAAATTGAGCTGGTTGTCATAGCAATATATCATTTTTTTCAGTTGACTGGCTAAATCCATCATTTGTTTCCAAAACTAAAATGGATGAGTGGAACATTTCTTTTGATATTTTCTGTGGCATGGCTATGGATGAATGTAAAAAGATACCCAGGCATGCAGATTTGGAGCATACTGCATTGAATGACCTAGAGAAAAGCCCACAATGAAAAAAAAACACAATTAAGAATACAAACTGGGCAGTGCGTTGCTTCGAGGGCTGGGTAGCAGAGAAGAAAACAGTTGTTGACTTTAAAACTGTCACTAAGGAAGAGTTTAACACTCTGACAGATTTATGGAAATGTATGAAATGGGAAGGGGGAGCAGTATAGCATAAGTAGCTACCTGGCACTCCGGTGTGAACTCAACCGGTTTCTAAATGACCCAACCATCGGTTGCAGCTGGTGCATCATGAAGGACACTGAATTTACCACCTTGAATCATGTATTTTTGGGCAACAAACAGCTAAGAAGGCAAGGAAAAGATATCACAAACAGCCACCCCATCACAGATAAGGACATGGCCCAGCTCAAACTCCAATGCCCTGAATCCCGGTACACCAAGGGGTCTGGTCCAGAACATGTGGTTCGAACTCCAGTTCCATCTCAGTTGAATAGGAAAACGGGAACAGACATCTAAAGCCAAACTCATTCCTTGTAAAAACAGACAAGAATGGTCTAAAGTATGTTGTTCAAGCCTGTTTGTGTTATTTCTAAGTTGCACTCGTAATTAGGCTACTGGAAAACAATATTATGACAACACATTCTCTCTCTCAGATATGCCACTCTCTCATATAACGAAGCCACAAATGATCATCTGGACCCAAGGGAGAGGGGCAGGGGGTCCAAGAGGGGATTCATGTTCGAGCAGCCAGAGAACCCACTATGCCCAGTGGTATCACTGGAGAAATATCTATCGCAATGCCTGGAGAATGTCCTTGCATTTTATCTCCACCCAAGGAGAGAAGAGTGTATCGAGGACTCAATCTGGTACACGTCAGAGCTGATGGGGGTGAACTATCTGCCAGCACTTCTACCCAAGATTTGCAGGGCAGCGGGAACAACTACATACACAAATCATAGCATCAGGACCACGACAGTCCAGGAGTTGGCCAATGCTGGTTTAGAAGCGAGGGAGATTGTCAGTGAGCGGGCATCGGTGCGAAGGTTCGCTCCATAGCTACTGTCGACTGTCACTGACAGAAAATGCTAGAGCAACATCCTGGCCGAAAACAAAGCGAACACTGCAGCACCATCAACACTAAAAAGCTGAAGCAAGGCAGCAGAAGTAGACGCACAGACTCCGACAGATATTTAAACCAATGCTCAATCCAGGGGAATGTACAGATAAATGTGACGTACAATAAGTAGCTATAGCTACTGTGGTGGATAACAAAGTGAATGTATGGTTTCATTTATTAAAATCAGCTCAAATGAATGCCATGGATTGACCTGACAAGAGAACACATTTTCTATGCCAGGCAAAGTTGCGCATCACAAGCTCATTGTTATGGATATATCCAAATGAATCTAACTTGAAAACAGCTGAAACAAATATAAATGCAGCTACTTTCCTGTTATTCTGACTACTTTTTGACGTGACTAAATTAGCCGTAGTTGGCTAGCTTGCAAGCAAGGGATAAGAAGAGAGAGAATGTGGGGTATGGAATGTGTTTCATAAGATACTTGTTCTACCGCATCTTAATACAAAAGTAGCTTGCAACTTAGTTTCAACGTTTGACCACATGTAAATACATGGAAACGGTATCAACTGTGAGTTGAATGTAGGTGTAGGCTACACATGGGTAGGCTACATGGGGACATTGTAGGCTACATGGGGACATTGCACAAATACTGACCAGCTTGTGTCTAGATTCATTGATCCACAAAAAGTATGTTTATGTTACAAAGACAAAACATTTAATGCTGTGAAATTCATATTGATGTGCTTATAAAGTCAGTATTACTAAACTTACCTAGTAAATAAAAATAAGGTGTGTGTGTAGAGTACATCTTCAGCTGTCTAATCAGAACTAGAATGGCTGACATGCACAGCTCTCTGGTTGAGGTTGTCTTCAAGTGTCCAGTGGGTGATGAAATCCCTACGTACTACAGATTCTCAATTGGATTGAGGTCTGTGTTTTGGCTAGGCCATTACAAAACATTTTAAATGTTTCTCCTTAAACCATTTGAGTGTTGCTTTAACAGTATACACACAGCACCTATTACATTATCATTTGTAGTTAGCTGAATTCCAGCACAGATAGTATTTTGGCCATTGACCGGATCAAATGTGACCAACCTGATTCAAGTGTCCTCCATTACTTTGAAGCGAGACTGGTATCTGGCCACTGCCTTCTGTAACAACCCCTGATATGGTGGGGGGTTACCATGACGCTGCTGAACAACAAATCCAATAGGTTTTGTATGTATTATGTGAATTAAATAAAATATAATCACCCAATGAACATATTGTGAAAAAATGGAAGTAATGTAAATCAAATCTGAGAGGGACTAACTACAGAATGGATTCAGGTCAGTGACGCTGATGCCGTTACTATGCAACCAGCTGTGTACTTTGCTGAATGCTTGCTATTTAGCTATTTACTCCCAGAGCCAAAGCTACTCTATATTTGTAGTAGACAAGTACTATCCTTCATTGATTTATTTCACTAGATATACTTTTATGAGAACAGGTTTGTTTTGTGTTAGCAGACAAAAACCCAGAATGCTATATATATGTTCCTGGCCATATGGCAATATTGTTGAAATGTATTGGAAGTATGCACCAACTTTATTGGAATCCCATGTTCACTCCTATTTGCAGAGCAAAATGTGTATGTGTTGCACCCATATGCAGACTTGACAACAAATGTCCACATGGCAACTGGGGGTGGACCACAGCGTGTTGTGTCTGGGCAATTGGGCATCATTGGTAAAAGTGGCCATGTAAGTAATCCATAACCAACACTCCAGTAAGTTGTGATGAACTCACTTACAGAATCAAAAAACACGGGACGAGATGTTAACTGTCCATTGTGCCAATAAATGGAATGCACTCACATGAGATTTGCTGTGATTTTGACAGAGTGGCATGGGAGGTTTATTTCTTAGACTGGGTTAAGATGTCAATTTTGGGACACATCCTCAGTAGTGTGCCTTGGCCTTTAATCACTAAACACCCTCATCAAAGGTGGCCAGCTAAAGGGTGATCAAGCCTTAGCTTGTGTCCCATGCCCAAAAAACTCAGTTTTGGATGACACTTACTTTAAAGACCAAAATTATCCTATTTACACCTTGTAGTACATTTTGACACTAGAATTATATTTTAGACTCATGTTGATGCAACAGGCTATTTTAAAACCAGAGAAGTTGGTTCTAAGGGGCAGTTGACCTAACTTCATTAGCAGTACGTTTTGAGACGTGGAAAATGTGTTCACCTACAGCTCTCGCTCGCTCGCTCTCTCTGCCTTGTTCATGGTTTGTGCTGTTCCTCCAATAATGTCTTAAATAATAGGCTAGTCTGAGGAGTTTTGTAGGCAAAGACCACAGTCTTTTCTAAGATGAGATCATGGCAGCTATAGCATTTAGACTTTTACTGTAGGCTACACTCAGTCAGTAGCCTTTAGGACGTATGAGTAAGCTACTCCAATGGATAGGCATTGAGTTGGACAGCTAGCGGTTTGTTTATTGAATGAACATCCTCTGGTAAATCCATCCTCTAATCTGTCTCATAATGCAAATGACCAATGACTGTGTTATTATGATATGGCATGATTGGGACATATTCACATGAAGAGTGTATGCTATCCATCACCCTGTCGTAGGACATGGTCATTAGTAAATTATCCAAAATTGGCTTTTGTGTCATACAGAATATTTTTGTTAATTTCTTGACCAGAAATACGAAATATGTGCATAATGTTTGCAGTGCCAGTTTCGTGAGTGGTTCCCCCAGTGATTGTCACAGCAAGATTGTCACTGTTTTTCAGAATGTCTCTGCAAATGCACATAAAAATAGGTTATATACTATTGGTTGTAAATAGGCTTGAGTTGTTTTGTAACAGTTATTTGGCCTGTTAAAATGTTTCATACTCCCTTTAAAGGACCAATGCAGCTGTTTTGATCTCATTTCTGGGTAACAATTAAGTACCTTTGATTTCTTTTCAATTAAAATGGTAAAAAAAAAGCTTCTTAGAAAGGAGATTTTTGTTAGGACTGTCTGGGAGTGGTCTAAGTGGGGAGGAGAACTGAACACTATCTGTTATTGGCAGTGAAGTTTGGAACTCTTTCTTAATGCCAAAACTCCATCCCACCAAAACAGCCTTAAATGTCAGGTGCTCTTAAAAAGGGCATTATCATCATTTTCCCAATTTCACAGTATTATTCCAACTTCATAGTGTGGAAATTATGTATAAACCACAAATCACGTTTTTGACTTAACTGCACCTTTTTTCACTCTTCAACTACCGGCAAATTAAATTGATTAGACCAAAATGTTTCTGTCATATCTGATCTTCCAAACTAGGCCTTTTCCTATCCACCCTCTGTCACACTCTTTTCTTTGTTTCGAAGAAGTGCTGCTCAGGCAGAAAGTGCACCTTTTATTGAGTGACCTATTGCTAAAGCTAATAAAATGTTTGTCTTTTTTCTGCTTATAACTACATTTAAGCAATTTAGCCACACATTACCACTGTTTAACCCTCAGAGCGCTGGAATTCTATAACTACAAGAATGGCCTGTAACGGCATTCCTCCTCTTCTGAGTAGTGAGAAGGATCGGAGGACAAATGCCCAGCGTGGTAAGTGTCCATAACCTGAACACTATGAAACACACAACAATAAATGTGAACATGAACTAAACCGAAACCGTACCGTGTGGCAACAATCACTCAACTCAAAAGTTAAACCTGGCGGCTCTGGCGGCTCCTGGCGGCTCTGGCTGACTGGCGGCTCCTGGCAGGCTGGCGGCTCCTGGCTGACAGGCTGGCGGCTCCTGGCTGACAGGCTGGCGGCTCCAGACAGGCTGGCGGCTCCAGACAGGCTGGCGGCTCAGGACAGACAGGCTGGCGGCTCAGGACAGACAGGCTGGCGGCTCAGGACAGACAGGCTGGCGGCTCAGGACAGACAGGCTGGCGGCTCAGGACAGACAGGCTGGCGGCTCAGGACAGACGGGCGGCTCTGGCGGCTCAGGACAGACGGGCGGCTCTGGCGGCTCAGGACAGACGGGCGGCTCTGGCGGCTCAGGACAGACGGGCGGCTCTGGCGGCTCAGGACAGACGGGCGGCTCTGGCGGCTCAGGACAGACGGGCGGCTCTGGCGGCTCAGGACAGGCTCTGGCGGCTCAGGACAGACGGGCGGCTCTGGCGGCTCAGGACAGACGGGCGGCTCTGGCGGCTCAGGACAGACGGGCGGCTCTGGCGGCTCAGGACAGACGGGCGGCTCTGGCGGCTCAGGACAGACGGGCGGCTCTGGCGGCTCAGGACAGACGGGCGGCTCTGGCGGCTCAGGACAGACGGGCGGCTCTGGCGGCTCAGGACAGACGGGCGGCTCTGGCGGCTCAGGACAGACGGGCGGCTCTGGCGGCTCAGGACAGACGGGCGGCTCTGGCGGCTCAGGACAGACGGGCGGCTCTGGCGGCTCAGGACAGACTGGCGGCTCTGGCGGCTCAGGACAGACGGGCGGCTCTGGCGGCTCAGGACAGATGGGCGGCTCTGGGCAGGAGCAAGGCTCTGGCGGCGCTGGACAGGCGGGAGCATCGGTAGGGAGAAGACAGCCTGGTGCGGGGGGCTGCCACCGGAGGGCTGGTGCGTGGAGGTGGCACCCGATAGACCGGACCGTGCAGGCGCACTGGACCTCTTGAGCACTGAGCCTGCCCAACCTTACCTGGTTGAATGCTCCCCGTAGCCAGGCCAGTGCGGCGAGTTAGAATAGCCCGCACTGGGTTGTGCTGGTGAACCAGGGTAAGGCTGGTGCCATGTACGCCGACCCAAGGAGACGCACTGGAGACCAGATGTGTAGGCCGGCTTCATGGCACCTGGCTCAATGTCCACTCTAGGCCGATACGAGGAGCTGGAATGTACCACACCGGGCTATGCACACGCACCGGGGACACCGTGCGCTCCACCGCATAACACGGTGCCTGCCCTCTCGCTCTCCAGTAAGCACGGGAAGTTGGCGCAGATCTCCTGCCTGAACTCGCCACACTCCCCAGCCGCACTGCCTTCTAATACCGCCGCCTCTCTGCTTTCGCTGCCTCCAGCTCTGCTTTGGGACGGCAATATTCCCCTGGCTGAGTCCAGGGTCCTTTGCCATCCAGAATCTCCTCCCAAGTCCATCTCTCCAGGTATCGCTGCCTGTCCTGCTGCCTGTTACCACGCTGCTTGGTCCTTGGTTGGTGGGTGTTTCTGTAACGGCATTCCTCCTCCTCTTCTGAGGAGGAGAAGCGAGAAGGATCGGAGTACCAATGCGCAGCATGGTAAGTGTCCATAACATTTATTTTAAGACATAAACTGAACACTATGAAATACGAAACAATAAATGTGAACATGAACAAAACCGAAACAGTACCGTGTGGCAACAAACACTCACAACTCAAAAGTGAAACCCAGGATACCTAAGTATGATTCTCAATCATTGACAACTAACGACACCTGCCTCTGATTGAGAACCACACTAGGCTGAACTCAAAACCCCAACCTAGAAAAACAGACTGGCCATCCCAACTCACGCCCTGACCATACTAAATAAAGACAAAACAAAGGAAATAAAGGTCAGAACGTGACATGTCCATTACGTTGATATTTGAATTGTGATTGCATTTATTATGATGAAATAGGTTACAGGAAACCTCAGGACACCAAATGTAAATTGTAATCAGACAGCAAATATATTGATATATCCGCATAGTGTAAATACTCAAATAAAACAAGTGTGTTTTCTGACTGTGAGAAAACAGTTGCCTGCCCAACTGGCCCATCCAAACTACACCTAAACTATATTGAAACTTATTATTATTATTTGGCCTTAAGACAATATTACATTTACAATAGAGAATGAAGATACTGAAGACCAGTGCAGGGTGCATTGACATAAGGGAACAGAGCTTACCAAATAGCACTTCTTCCATATCATCCTACAGAGGTCCATGCACGGCATTTGTTTCAATTGCTATACCCTATTAGAAAAAAAATATCAAGTTTCTAATGAACCTATTTTATCCAAACAATTCTACAAATTGTGCAGATGGTCTCTGTTTCATGGCTCCTTCATGCAAGTAGGCTACTGGTGACAATCAGCAATAGCCATTTTTGGAAAGATAGCCTTTCTATTTTTTTCTGTTACATTCCATTATTCTTACTGTAAAATGTGTGTTGACTGTGGTAGGGCAGGACTGCAATGTATGCTACTGTAAATGCCATAGCCTTAGCTACTAAGCATAGACAAATACAACTCAAAACATGATATTCTGTTATTTTGAAATAAATTGTCTTGCATGATGTTTTTTATGACCTTCCTAAATTACATATTAATGGTTTTCTTTGTGATTGTGTATATTAACACTAGAAAGGCAGAGTGTCATAATGGTTCAAAACAAATTGAAATGTTTAACAATATGCCATTTTTAAAGTCATATCCCCCTTGTCCTTGACTTTTCCCAAATAAGTATATATAATATACTGTCCTTGTTTGAAGATTAACATCACAAACAGAACTGGAGTTACAACCAGTTAAGAGGGCATGTCATTTTTTAAATGTTTTTTCCCATTGCTCCTCGCAACAGTAGGGCCTGCTCCACTCCTCCCGATAGTTGAAGGTGTTTTGCCCAGTTGATAATCACCCCGATAATTGCCTCAACTGAACCTAATCTATACCAAAACTAATTCCACACACAAGATGAAATAAATGATGTTAAGTATGATGGGGGAGATGGGTGAGCTGATGAGCAAGGGGGGCGAACAATGCATAATTATGTAATAACCCAGGGTAGGCTATTCTAATTATAATCTCAAAACGGTGTACCAACAAATCCAAGCAATCTTATTAGTCTACTCTAGGCCTACATGAAGAGTGTGCAAAATTTACAATGGCAAGACCAAGACTAATGGATGCACATGCGTCGCTACAAGATCTGAATGAAAATTACTCGGAAGGTGGGGAAGAAATGGATCAAGACACCCCTGATATTATTATGATTCATGGTGAATGGCTTTCCACATCTTGGAAAGGATCCATATCGGTCAGCAGGTAAGCGAGTGTCAGATAATGTTTTGGATCAGATGGCACCGCTGTACTCGGTGAAAGAAGGAACTCGTAGCTGGCCTGGTGCTGTGTTCTACACCATGCTTGGCTTGGTTGCTATCAACGCATATGTGTGGTTGAAGCAGTGCATGAAAAACACCATCAGCCGGAGAGACTTCATCATTGGTCTGGCACACGTGCTACGTGACAGACAAATGAGGGCCAAGACACCAGCAAAGATTCCACTTGAGCCAAATTGCACACAGTTCCCAGGGAGGAGAAACTGCCAGGTGGGCAGATGCACTTGGAACCCACAACACCTGTTTCAGCTGCATGCAACTTGTTTGTGGGAAGTGTTGCAATCAAGTGAAAGTGGCAAACATTTATGGCGACTGGGAGGACAAGGGATAGCTGCTAAATGAGATCCAACTGTTGCATTTTTGGTATTTGGTATTTTATTTGAATCCCCAATAGCTGTTGCAAAAGCAGCAACTACTCTTCCTGGGGTCCACAAAAAACATAACATAATACAGAACATTAAAACCTCTTAGAACTACCCATCCCGGATCCGGTATATTTGTCAGTCAAAAAATATACTAGAAAATATTCATGAAATCACAAGTGAAATATAGCGAAATACAGCTAAGCCTTTTGTTAATGAAATTATGCTTTACAGCGAAAGCAATACAAGCGTTTGTAAGTTTATCGATAGCCTAGCATAGCATTATGTACACAAATCAGAGAAGCAATCAAATTAACCGTTTACCTTTGATCTTCGGATGTTTTCACTTACGAGACTCCCAGTTAGACAGCAAATATTCCTTTTGTTCCATAAAGATATTTTTTTTATATCCAAATACCTCAGTTAGTTTGGTGCGTTATGCCCAGGAATCTACCGGAAATAGCGGTCACGACAATGCAGACAAATTCCAAATTATATCCATAATGTCGACAGGAATATGGCAAACGTTTTTTTATAATCAATCCTCAAGGTGTTTTTCAAATATCTATTCGATAATATTTCAACCGGAAGTGTTGGCTTTTCACTAGGACCGATAGGAACAATGGCAGTCTCTCTCTTTTGCACAAAAATCACTCAGAGACCCCACCTGACCACTTACGTAATATGGTCGTTCACGCTCATTCTTCAAAATAAAGGCCTGAAACTATGTCTAAAGGATGTAGACACCTTAGGGAAGCCATAGAAAAAGGAATCTGGTTGATATCCCTTTCAATGGTCAATAGGGATGCATAGGAACACAGAGATTTCAAAATAAGAGTCACTTCCTAATTGGATTTTTCTCAGGCTTTCGCCCTGCAATATCATATCTGTTATACTCAGACAATATTTTTTACAGTTTTGGAAACTTTAGAGTTTTCTATCCTAAGCTGTTAATTATATGCATATTCTAGCATCTGGTCCTGAGAAATAGGCCGTTTACTTTGAGACCGTTATTTTTCCAAACAGCAAACCTGGCTTCAAAAAACCAAAAGCAACACCCCATGGCACAACGCCTCTCCCACATTTGACTTAAATAGTTTGTGTTCATGCATTGATATGTAGGCTACGAGTGCCTTTTGTAATTGTTTTAATCTATGTAGTTATGTTAATTGACTATTCAAACAATTTGGAATTTTCAACATCTTCATGTTTCTTATAAAAATAAGTGATAGTCAGTCTCTCCTGAAGTATTTGCCAAGAGAGACTGGCATATTTTTATCATCCCTCTGATTACAATGAAGAGCAAGATGTGCCGCTCAGTTTTGGGACAGCTGCAGCTTAACTAGGACTTTCCTTGCAGCACTCAACTACACGACTGGACAATAATCAAGATTAGACAAAACCAGAGCCTGCAGGTCTTGCTTTTTGGAGTGTGATGTCAAAAAAGCAGAACGTATCTTTAATACGGCAAGACCTCTCCATCTTTACAAGTTTACATACACCTTAGCCAAATACATTTAACCTTTTTGGGATAGGGGCAGAATTTTCACTTTTTGATGAATAGCTTGCCCAGATTGAACTGCCTCCTACTCTGTCCCAGATGCTAATATATGCATATTATTATTAGTTTTGGATAGAAAACACTCAAGTTTCTAAAACTGTTTGAATGATGTCTGTGAGTATAACAGAACTCATATGGCAGGCGAAATCCTGAGAAAAATCCAACCATGAAGTGAGAAATCTGAGGTTTGTAGTTTTTCAAAGCTTGGCCTACTAAATACAGTGTCTATGGAGTCAAGTTGCACTTCCTACGGCTTCCACTAGATGTCAACCGTCTTTAGAAACTTGAATGAGGATTCTACTATAAAGGAGGGGCTCATGAGACCTGTTTGAGGCAGTGGTCTGGCAGAGTGTCTCAGGCTCCTGACGCGCTCCCGACAGAGTTAGCTCTCGTTCCAGTGCTTTTCTTCAGACATAGGAATTCTCCGGTTGGAACATTATTGATGTTTTATGTTAAGGGTTTCAATGACTTCATTATCTGTGGTTGCTGATGATAGCTCTGAATCCACGATATGGCATAGGTTGAAAAGCCATAACACAAGTTTTTCAAAGACAGGTTATGGTCAATAACATCAAAGGCTGCACTGAAATATAACAGTACAGGTCCCACATTCCTCTTATCAATTTATTTCAACCAGTCATCAGTGCAGAACATGGTGAGTGCCCTTCTCTATAAGCATGCTTAAAGTCTGAGGTTAATTTGTTTACAGAGAAATAGCTTTGTATTTGGTAAGACCTGGCAGCAAGATTATACAGTACCAGTCAAAAGTTTGACACACCTACTCATTCAAGGGTTTTTCTTTATTTGTACTATTTTCTAAATTGCAGAATAATAGTTAAGACATCTATGAAAAGGCACATATGGAATCATGTAGGAACCAAAAGAGTGTTAAACAATTCAAAATATATTTGAGATTCTTCAAAGTAATGCCCTTTGCCTTGACAGCTTTACACACTTTTGACATTCTCTCAAACAGCTTCATGAGGTAGTCACCTGGAATCCATTTCAATTTAACAGATGTGCCTTGTTAATTTGTGGAATTAATGCGTTTGAGCCAATCAGTTGTTGTGACAAGGTAGGGGTGGTATATAGAACATAGTCCTATTTGTTAAAAAAACAATTCCATATTATGGCAAAGACAACAGTCCATCGTTACTTTCAGACATGAAGGTCAATAAGTACAGAAAATTCTAAGAACTTTGAAAGTTTCTTCAAGTGGAGTTGCAAAAGCCATCAAGCGCTTTGTTGAAACTGGCTCATGTGGACCGCCACAGGAAAGGAAGACCCAGAGCTACCTCTGTGGCAGAGGATAAGTTCATTAGAGTTAACTGCACCTCAGATTGCAGCCCAAATAAAAGCTTCACAGAGTTCAAGTAACAGACACATCTCAACATCAACTGTTCAGATACTGCGTGGATGAGACTGCGTGAATTGTTGAATTGCTGTCAAATTGCTGAACAGAAACCACTACTAAAGGACACCAATAATAAGAAGAGACTTACTTGGGCCAAGAAACACAAGCAATGGACATTAGACCGGTGGAAATCTGTCCTTTTTGTTTGAGTCCAAATTTGAGTTTTGTTTCCAACTGCCGTGTCTTTTAGACACAGAGTAGGTAAACAGATTATCTCTGCATGTGTGGTTCCCACCGTGAAGCATGGAGGTGGTGCGATGATGTGAGGGTGCTTTGCTGGTGACACTGTCTGTGATTTAGAATTCAAGGCCTACTTAACCAGCATGGCTAGCACAGCATTCTGCAGCGACATGCCATCCCATCTGGTTTGTCATTAGCAGGACTATCATTTGTTTTTCACAGGACAATGACCCAAACACACCTCCAGGCTATTTGACCAAGAAGGAGAGTGATAGTGCTGCATCAGATGACCTTGCCTCCACAATCATCTGAAAAGCATTATTCATGAGCTGGTTGAAAGAATGCCAAGAGTGTGCAAAGCGGTCATCAAGGCAAAGGGTGGCTACTTTGAAGAATCTCAAATATATTTTGATTTGCTTAACACTTTTTTGGTTACTACATTATTCCATATGTGTTTTTCCATAGTTTTGATGTCTTCACTATTATTCTACAATGTAGAAAATAGTAAAAATAAAGACAAACCCTTGAATGAGTAGGTGTGTCCAAACTTTTGAATGGTACTGTAGGTCTGCCAGTAAAGACCGCTTTACCACTCTTGGATAGCAGAATTACTTTGGCTTCCCTCCAGGCCTGAGGACAAAGACTTTCTTCTAGGCTCATATTAAAGATATGACAGATAGGATTGGCTGTAGAGTCAGCTACCATCCTCAGTAGATTTACATCTAAATTGTCAATGCCAGGAGGTTTGTCATTATTGATTAATAACAATTATTTTTCCACCTCTCCCATACTAACTTTACTAAATTCAAACTTGCAATGCTTTTCTCTCATATGTTTCTTATGCATGAATACGATGGTTCCCTGTTGTTGGCATTTCCTGCCTAAGTTTTCATTAAAATAATTGGCAACATGAAATGGTTTTGTGATGAATAAGTAATCTGATTCGATGAAAGATGGAGTTGAATTTGTCTGTCTGTCCATAATTTAATTTAAAGTACTCAAGTGTTTTTTCACCCATCATTCTTTATATAATTGACCCTGGCTTCATAATACAGTTTCTTCTTTTTGAGTTTAGTACCATAATTTCTCAATATGCAATAAGTAAGCCAGTCAGATGTGCAGCCAGACTTATTAGCTGCTCCTTTTTTCCCCATCACTTTCAACCATACAGTTTTTCAATTCTTCCTCAATCGATGGAACTTTAACAGTTCTACGAGTCAGTTTCTTAACAGGTGCACGTTTATCAATAATTGGAAGAAATTTCATAAATTCATGAAGTGCAGTGTCTGGATGCTCCTTATTAATCACATCAGAACAACAAATATTTTTAACATCATACATGAGTCAGAGCAAAATCTTTTGTATGATCTTTTATACACTATTTTAGGCCCAGCTTTTGGACCTTTGGCTTTCCTGGATATAGCCACTATATTGTGATCACTGCAGCCAATGGGTACGTATACAGCTTTAGAACATTGTTCTACAGTATTAGTAAAAATGTGATCGATACATGTGGATGATCTTGTTCCTGTAGTGTTTGTAAACACCTGGTAGGTTGCTTAATAACCTGAACCAGATTACAGGCACTGGTTACAGTGAGAAACTTCCTCTTGAGTGGACAGCTTAATGAAAACCATTCAATATTCAGGTGCCCAAGAATGTAGAACTCTGTTTACATCACAAACATATTATTTAGATACTGACTGTTAGCACTTGGTGGCCTACAGAAACACCCTAAAAGAAAAGGCTTAAGATGTGCTATGTGAACCTGCAACCACAACACTTGACATTAGATCTTCTCTAAGCTTTACAGGGACATGGCTCTGAATATATATATATATATATATATATATATATATATATACAGCAACATCTCCCCCATAACCATTTCTGTATCTTATATAGATGTTATATCCTTGTTTTTGCTACTGCTGTATCATCAAATTAATTCTCAGAAATAGCTAAAATATGATATGACACATGTAAGGGTGGTATTCTGCTGCATTGCAGAGTCCACCTGAGAGTTGAGGGTGCTAATTTTAGACACGTAGGTGTCGCACTTGCTCCGCTCGGCCTCATACTTGTCTGTCATGGTTTGCAGGGATAGGTCTCCAGTGTGGAGCGAGAGATCCAGTGGTGAGATGTCCTCTTTTTGTTTAGAGGTTACTTTCTCATCTGGTCTTTCTCATCCTTCATTAACAAATTGTGATTTATGAAGTGAATTGGTTGCACCAGATCTTATTTAGGAGCTTCATAGCAAAGGGGTTGAATACATATACACGCACCACTTTTCCATTTTATATTTTTTTGAAACAAGTTATTTTTTTCCATTTTCACTTCATCAATTTGGACTATTTTGTATGTCCATTTACATGAAATCCAAAAAAAAATCAATTTAAATAACAGGTTGTAATGCAACAAAAAAGAAAAAATGCCAAGGGGGATGAATTCTTTTGCAAGGCATTGTAAGTAAGCATTTCACTGTTCATGTTGTATTCGATGCATGTGACTAATAAAATTTGATTTTAATAATTTGAACTATTGTACACTAATCCCTAAGGAATGTTTTACTCAAATACTTGTAAGTTGAACTCTGTCAATGAAAAGTGATTTTCATTTGTGGTACTGACTCAACTAAAATGAGAAGGCAACAACACGTTTTTTTGGGTTTGATAATAAATCATATTTTTCCCAGCATGCTGTACTGCAGGTAGATTTTGTTTGTAATTGTTTTATTATCTGTTTCGGTGTCTTTGAGCAATTGATTAATCTTATGCTACAAAGATAAACAATACATTTTTCTCAAATAATCCAAATCCTTTAGTTTGACTTTTTGCATCCATTACTGAAATGGTTGTTCCAGTTTAAATGGCTTTAGTAGTCTCCTCATACTGTTCCTAACCCTAGAAGTCATTGTGAATGCAGGTTGAGGGTGAAATCAATTTTGGATATCCTAACTCTGGCTGGATTCCATTAGGAATGACAAATGTCTTCAAAATGGACAATGACCCCAAGCATACTTCCTTCCAAAGTTGTGGCAAAATGGCTTAAGGACTACAGAGTCAAGCTATTGGGTTGGCCAACACAAAGCCCTGACCTCAATCCTCTAGAAAAATTGTGGGCAGAACTGAAAAAGCATGTACGAGCAAGGAGGCCTACAAACCTGACTCAGTTACACCAGCTCTGTCAGGAAGAATGGGCCAAAATTCACCTGTATGTGGACAACCTTTCAAATTAGTGGATTTGGCTATTTCAGCCACACCCGTTGCTGACAGGTGTATAAAATTGAGCACACAGATATTCAATCTCCATAGATACGTATTGGCAGTATAATGGCCTTACTGAAGAACTCAGTGACATTCAACGTGCCACTTTCGTATAATGCAACCTTTCCGACAAGTCAGTTCGTCAAACATCTGCCCTGTTTGAGTTGCCTCAGTCAACTGTAAGTGCTGTTATTGTAAAGTCGAAACATCTAGGAGAAACAACTGCTCAGCGGGAAGTGGTAGGCCACACAAGCTCTCGGGATTGTGGAGTTCTGTAGTGCGTAGCGTTTTAAAATTGTCTGTCCTCGGTTGCAACACACACTACTGAGTTCCAAACTGCCTCTGGAAGCAATGTCTGCATGAGAACTGTTCGTCGGCGCTTCATGAAATGGGTTGAAATGGCCGAACAGCCGCACACAACCCTAAGATCACCATGCGCAATTCCAAGCGTCGTCCTGAGTAGTGTAAAGCTCTCTACCATTGGACTCTGGAGCAGTGGAAATGTGTTCTCTGTGATGAATCATGCTTCACCATCTTGCAGTCCAAAGGACAGATCTTGGTTTGGCGGATGCCAGGAGTATGCTACCTTTCCCAATGCATAGTGCCAACTGTACAGTTTGGTGGAAGAGGAATACAGGTCCAGTGCTGTTTTTCATGGTTGAGGCTATCCCCCTTAGTTCCAGGGAAGGAAACTCTAAACGCTACAGCATACAATGACATTCTATATGATTCTGTGCTTCCAACTTTGTGGCAACAGTTTGGGGAAGGCCCTTTCCTGTTTCAGCATGACAATTGTCGTGGAAATTTCCTCTAGTTACCAAATGATGAGAGCAAACCACACACAAGTCAGAGTTAGTTATCTCAAAGGCCATCTTTAATTATATGAGCTCTATCACAACCCTGTGACTCTCAGATCAATTCAGTGTCTATCAATGAATTCTCTGAGTCCCTCACACATTTCAACTGAGATCCTTTATAGCAAAGACACATAGTGAGCAGCATAGGCATAATTTATCGTTCAGCTTTGTCTCCTAAACTATGTTCTCTTCTCAAAATCAGAACCATAATCAAATCCTCCATATCAACAGGCATATATCAAATCCATCCGATCTTGACAAGATCACAGACATTGTGGAGCCAAGAGATACACACTTGACCTCTCTCCGGGCCCAAGCAACTTAGTCTTGACAGAACAGATACTGCAACCCTGCCACAGTATTATACAAAAATAACATTCTGATGAGAAGTAACTTGCAAACATATGATGAATATAGAACATCTTACCTATGTTACCAACCAATTCTGATTATTCCCCAACACAATGCCCCTGTGCAGATAGTGAGGTCCATACAGAAATGGTTTGTCGAGATCGGTGTGGAAGAACTTGACTGGCCTGCACAGAGTCCTGACCTCAACCCCATTGAACACCTTTGGGATGAATTGGAACGCTGACTGCAAGCCAGGCCATATCGCCCAACATCAGTGCCTGACCTCACTAAATCTGTTGTGGCTGATTGGAAGCAAGTCCCTGCAGCAATGTTCCAACATCTAGTGGAAAGCCCTCCCAGAAGAGTAGAGGCTGTTATAGTAGAAAAGGGGGGCCCAACTCCATATTCATCCCCATGATTTTGGAATGAGATGTTTGACGAGTAGGTGCCCACATACTATTGGTCATGTGGTGTATATATTGAAATCAATGTCATGTTAATTCAGTTGATTTATATTTAGTTATTTGTACGCTACTGTCAAACTTTTGCCTCAATATATTTAAGGATTTTTAACATGCGTTCAATCACTATCAGGAAACTGGGCCCTGGTCCATTAAAATACATGGGAAATCACAATAATTGAAGATACTCATGAAGTGAGGACACAGCAAGACACTTTGACTGTATAAATTATATGCCAAGACCATCTTGTCTTAATGTAGGGTTTCCCAAAAATCTGTCCTCGGGACCCCAAAGGGTGCACATTTCGTTTTTTGCCTTAGCACTACCTGATTCAAATAATACATTTAATATTAGATTTTAATCAGCTGTGTAGTGTTAGGCCAAAAACCAAAACGTACACCCCTTGGGGTCCCGAGGACAGAGTTTGGGAAACGTTGTTTGTCAGTGTGCGTGATATACGCTCCTGACTACAGGGCATTACATACAAACTGGTTTGCATTACTTCAAGTGACATGTGATGTACTAGAAAGGTCAGGAAGTGGGTGGACTGAACAGCCATAGTGCCTTTAAGTTGGCAACCTACGCAACCCACACAGCTCCGTCTACATCCAGCACTGAGCTGACCTGATGCAGTGTTGAAGGTCACCCTCGTCACATATCAGAATGGGAGCTATATTCTGCTATAGTGGCTCTTTGTCACTCTGCTTCTTTTATCTGGACAGGCATGGGAAAAAGCACTGTCTAAAGCACGTGTCAAACTCAGTCCATGGAGTGCCGAGTGACTGCGGGTTTCCGCTCCTCCCTTGATTGATTAATTAAGGTCACTGACTAGTAAGGAACTCCCCTCACCTGGTTATCTAGGTTTTAATTGAAAGGAAAAAAACAAAAACCAGCAGACACTAGGCCCTCCATGGAAAGAGTTTGACACTCCTAGTCTAAAGTTATGCCGGAGGACTGCATAAAGCTGAACTAAACTGAGACACGTTACATATTGGCACTCTGGATAAAGATGAGGGATGAGTATCACATGTAAAATCTATTATTATGTAATGAATAAAAATAGAATGACAAAGCTGTAAAACATCCTAAATATAAACCATCAATTTGGTGAATACCATTGGTGTTTAATGAGGGTTTCAGCATGAAATATACTTTACTTGTGTTTTACACACTGTTATTTATTTTACAACATCAATGTCTTTTTTTGTAAATGTTTCGAACTGTTGGCAGTTGAGAAAAAATACAATAGTTGGAAGAATTGCAGAGTTAACTGAAAATAATGCCATTGTTAATTAGATTATTTTAAAATTAATTAGGTTATTTTCTCTTTAACCATATGGTCAATCCACTAAAAACTCCTGGACAATATCAGGGTCGTGCACAGACCTTTCAAGGGCCAGGTGCTCGTAATGAAAACACATAATTGACATTGGGAAAAGAGGGTGGGATATCGCCTTGTCCTTGCTGATGAGGATCGATGTAAATCTGTTAGTTATCTAGCTCAATTTATTTGACTGATTGTGATTTATCTTCAATGCTTGTATCAAATAATAACTTAATTATATAATATTCATTATCTCTAACTCAAGATACAGTATATGGCTGGCTAGTGTCTGGTTTGGAGATTTTAGTATATGATGGTTAGCTAAAGTGTAGACTATTGCTGCTGCCCTGAAATACATGTGAAGAAGGGATGAAGTTGAGTGTGCAGGTTGTTTATGCAGCCGTTCCACTCTGTCTTTCTACCTCTATGTGTTGCACATATTACCCAACCGTACAGGGCAGCAGGTGCAACCGGGCACGCGCAAGCTCTGTAAAGGGTAGATTAACAGGCCCAACCAATGGACGGAGTGGTGGGTGTCAAACTTGATGCCTTCATGACAACTTGTGGGCAGTCGGTGGATGTAGATTTGTGTGACATCTGCTTAAAGTGAAATCTGAGTCCAAAGTGATGGGAGGATCTGATGCAAGTAGCATGTAAATACTAAACAGTAATGTAAAAAATCACTGAGGCCTGTTGGAAACCTTGTGATACAGGGGCTGGGGCAGACCTGCAGTTGCCAAGGGAGACAAACGGTTGTCTAACAGATAGGAGTGGAACTAGGTAAGGGGTGTTCCAGAGACTCAAAGAAGCATGTGCGTTTTAATGCACGGGCGAACCTGCACTATAGCCTAGGGACCCCAGCTGGGAAATTTGTATTTATTTAAATGTAATCAAATTATCCATAATTAGGAATGTAACACAGCTGCAAGGGCACTACTACAACTTTTAAGGCAAAGGAAGTTGCAGTCAGTATTTCCAAATGTTGATATTGCACTATGGATATTTTTAACTTTCCTGGTGACCAACGCAAAGCTTTTTCAAAGCTTTCTTTGGTGAAAAATAAACTGAGATCAACAATGCATCAGGAAAGACTCAATCACTTAATGTTGATGTCCCTTGAAAGTGACATCCTTCGTGGGTTGGATTTTACCAACGTAATCAAGGACTTATCCACTACAAAAACAAGAAGACAAATACTTCTGTAGGTAAACACGTTTATTTATTAGCCTCATTTTTCCTCTGTCTGATTCCTATGGCTGTCCATTGTGCTGAAAAGACAGTGTTGTATCTTTACTATGGATTAAATGATATGAGATGCTATTTTATAAAATCAATTCTCCAAATAATATGACCTGATTAAACTAATCATTAACTAGGAAGTCTGGGCACCATGGAAGAATGTTCATAGAGCTGTTGTCTTTCAAATAAACTCTTAAAGACCTGGTAATCTTTTATATCAATAGCAGTCAATTATTAATTGTCACCTTATAGAGTCTCATTTGAACGTCATAAAATTATTGGTCATCTTCATGAACCCTAGATAATAAGTTGAATCAGCAAATACAAAATCTGGTTTCATTATTTGTTTACTAAATACCTAAATAGTCACACAGAATTACATATACACAGGATGGATCATACATTGAATACTAATTATGTCATAAAAGGAAAACGACCCTAGCGGACAAAACCGATTTGACGGCTGGTTACACAAAGAAAGGGGGTTGGGTTTGAATGAAAGTGTGGGAAGACTGAGAAACAAAAGTATTGGGGGTCTATCGGACCTTATGAAGCTATGCTATCGTAAATACAGAATCTTATGCATTCTAAATATCTGCCCATTCGAAAAGGGAAATGTAAGAAATATATTTACTCTGAGCTGTGCAGAGATCTCCCTTGAAGAATGTGGTAGAACGGATACGTTGTAGCACCCTTTCTTTCTTTCTGAAGAGATTGTTCATCCTTTCCTAGGCCATGCACATTTACAGCAGCTGCTGATAACTCGACGTCTAGGATGTATCACTTCATTAGTGAATAAGAGTTCAAAGATCATATGTAGCTGCCATACTATAAGCTCATACTATATTCTGGCTAGTGGACTCACCTCCACGTTGAAATTCGCCCTTCTAAACGTATGGACATCAGTCCTCACGTCACCGAGAACACAATGTTAATTTCATTAGGTTGTAGTCATTCAACCATTTGTAACCAGAGCTCACGCTGAGGTTTGCTTAGTTCTACAATTGATATTAGCTCCTTTAAGGTATAGGGGGCAGCATTTTCACTTTTGGATAAATAGCGTGTCCAATTTCAACTTCCTGCTACTCATGCCAAGAATATAAGATATGCATATTATTAGTAGATTTGGATAGAAAACACTGAAGTTTCTAAAACGGTTTGAATCATGTCTGTGAGTATAACAGAACTTATGTAGCAGGCAAAACCCAGAGGACTAACCGTTAAGATTTTTTTTTTGAGGTCTCTGTCTGTTCAGTGAGTTCTCATTGGGAAAGGATATTTCTTAGGAACTTGTTCTCGGTTCCTACCACTTCCACTGGTTGTCACCAGTCTTTGGAATTTGGTTGAGGTTATTCCTTTGTGCAATGAAGAAGTAAGGCCATCTAGGAAATGAGTAACACTGAGGGTCGCGCGAGACTTGAAAAGTAGCTTGGTTTGTTGTCTTCCTGTATTGAACACAGACCAGTCTTCAAATTTTTATCAATTTTTAACGTTTTAAAATACCTAAAGTTGCATTACAAAAATAGTTTGAAATGTTTTGGCAAAGTTTACAGGCATCTTTTGAAATATTTTGTAGTGACGTTGCGCAATTTGGAAGATGTTTTTTTCTGGATCAAGTGTGCCAAATAACATTTTGGATATATATGGACGGAAATAATCGAACAAAAGGACCAATTGTGATATTTATGGGACAAAAAAAGAAGCTCGTCAAAGGTAAGGCATGTTCTATATTTTTTCTACGTTTTGTGTAGCGCCTGCAGGGTTGAAATATGCTACCCTCTTTGTTTACTGTTGTGCTATCATCAGATAATAGCTTCTTATGCTTTCGCCAAAAAGCCTTTTTAAAATCTGAAATGTTGGCTGGATTCACAACAAGTGTAGCTTTAATTTAGAATCTTACATGTGTGATTTGAAAGTTTGATTTTTATATCATTTTATTTGAATTTGCTGCGCTGCATTTTCCCTGGCTTATGGCCAGCGTCCCACTTGGCCAAAACCATAAGAAGTTATACGTATGGACAGCAGTCATCGGGAACACAAGAGGTTGACTTTCATCAATAGGATTTTGTAGTGGGGGAGAGAAGGACATGTTTCATAGTTCACAACCAATGCCTGTTCACTTGGGTGGGGCCACTGAGTGAGCAAATTTCACTTATGAAAACAATTCTCTCATTTGGAAGCTAAAATTAAATTGTCTTTACACAAATGGTTTCATATTTAAACATTTTAAATTGCACTACAATTCAATTTGAATCTGATAACTAGAATGTGTAGACAACCCATCATAATTAATAATGTCTCAGACGACAACTGATCTGACATTATAATCTTTAAGTACCAGCGGATATTTTCAACTGTTTGGATTATCATAATATGGTTCCGTTCCCAACCTTCTGATAGTACCAGACTCTCTCTATGTTAACAAAGGGGTTTCCAAGAGTCCAATCTCAAATCAAAGTTTATTTGTCACGTGCGCATAATACAATAGGTGTAGTAGACCTTACAGGGAAATGCTTACTTACAGGCGCTAACCAATAGTTCAAAAAAGGTATTAGGTGAACAATAGGTAAGTAAAGAAATAAAACAACAGTAAAAAGACAGGCTATAAAAGTAGCGAGGCTACATACCGGTTAGTTAGGCTGATTGAGGTAATATGTACATGGAGATATGGTTAAAGTGACTATGCATAAATGATGAACAGAGAGTAGCAGTAGCGTAAAAGAGGGGTTGGTGGGTGGTGGGACACAATGCAGATAGCCCGGTTAGCCAATGTGCAGGAGCACTGGTTTGTCGGCCCAATTGAGGTAGTATGTGCATGAATGTATAGTTAGTTACTATGCATATACTGTATGATAAACAGAGAGTAGCAGCAGCGTAAAAAAAGTGGTTGGGGGGGTACACAATGCAAATTGTCTGGGTAAACATTTGATTAGTCTGTTGTAGTAGGTACAGTGTCTTGCGAAAGTATTCACCCCTTTGCATTTTTCCTATTTTGTTGCCTTACAACCTGGAATTAAAATATATTTTTGGAGGGTTTGTATCATTTGATTTACGCAAGATGCCTCCACCTTGAAGATGCAAAATATGTTTTTATTGTGAATCAAACACAAGAAATAAGACAAAAATAAACAGAAAACTTGAGCATGCATAACTATTCACCCCCCCAAAATACTTTGTAGAGCCACCTTTTGCAGCAATTACAGCTGCAAGTCTCTTGGGGTATATCTCTATAAGCTTGGCACATCTAGCCACTGGGATTTTTGCCCTTTCTTCAAGGCAAAACTGCTCCAGCTCATTCAAGTTGCATGGGTTCTGCTGGTGTACAGCAATCTTAAAATCATACCACAGATTCTCAATTGGATAGAGGTCTGTGTTTTGACTAGGCCATTCCCAGACATTTAATAGTTTCCCCTTAAACCACTTGAGTGTTGATTTAGCAGTATGCTTAGGGTCATTGTACTACTGGAAGGTGAACCTCCATGCCAGTCTCAAATCTCTGGAAGACTGAAACAGGATTCCCTCAGGAATTGCCCTGAATTTAGCACCATCCACCATTCCTTCAATTCTGACCAGCCCCAGTTTCCCAGTCCCGGTGAAAAATGGATGGTGTTCTTGGGGTGATGGGAGTTGTTGGGATGGTGCCAGACATAGCGTTTTCCTTGATGGCCAAAGAGCTCAATTTTAGTCTCATCTGACCAGAGTACCTTCTTCCATATGTTTGGGGAGTCACCCACATGCCTTTTCGCGAACAAAATGTCTATAAGCAATAACTTTTTTTCTGGCCACTCTTGCGTAAATCCCAGCTCTGTGGCGTGTACAGCTTAAAGTGGACCTATGGACAGATACTCCAATCTCCACTGTAGAGCTTTGCAGCTCCTTCAGGGTTATCTTTGGTCTCTTTGTTGCCTCTGATTAATGCCCTCCTTCCCTGGTCTGTGAGTTTTGGTGTGCGGCCCTCTCTTGGCAGGTTTTGTTGTGGTGCCATATTCTTTCATTTTTTAAATAATGGATTTAAATGGTGCTCAGTGGGATGTTCAAAGTTTCTGATATTTTTTTATAACTCAACCCTGATATGTACTTCTCCACAACTTTGACCCTGACCTGTTTGGAGAGCTCCTTGGTCTTCATGGTGTCGCTTGCTTAGTGGTGTTGCAGACTCTGGGGCTTTTCTGAACAGAACATATACTGATATCATGTGACAGATCATGTGACACTTAGATTGCACACAGGTGGACTTTATTTAAGTAATTATTGGACTTCTGAAGGTAATTGGTTTCACAATCTTATTTTGGGGCTTCATAGCGAAGGGGTTGAATATATATATATGCACACACCACTTTTCAGGTTTTTGTTTTTAGAATTTTATGAAACAAGTATTTATTTTCACCTCACCAATTTTGACTATTTTGTGTGTGACGTAGACGTCGGTCACTGGCCGCGGGCCTCTCTGTTCATGGGGAGGCATTTTGGATTGAGCTGTGGATGGGGTAGTATTGTTGTCCCATAAGGTATACGTTTGATTGCAGTACTGTTGTTTTTGTTCCAGGATTCACTATGTAAATAAACACCCTTGCACAGAATAACTTTTGCGGCTCCGCCATCTTTTTATTTTGATAGAGGTTACATTTTCCAGCATAGCCTTCTGGCCTACTCTACGTGACATATGGTGGCAGTGGTGGGATGACGCACCGCAAATCAGTGAATTCCAACAAGAGAGGTAAAGGAATGCATACAGGATTGTGTTCTCAGCAGCAGCATCAACTGTCAGAAAAGGTACCTGAAGTTGAACCGGGGTGGAATACCATGGAATCGTCTGGTGAACAAGAGGTCAAGTATGAGAAACTAGCAGCCCGACCAAGGGGCCAAACACAACCAGAACCGTTTGAGCTACCGGTTGAACCAGCAGATACAGCCAGAAAAGACCAGCTGACTGAAGGAGCAGTTGGGGGACCAGAACCACACCCAACCATGGTAGCCCTTTTCCAGCAACTTTTCACCTGCCTTGAGAGGAGGGAAGAAGACCTCAAGCAGGAGTTACGGGGTCTACGCCAATCTAACCTCACAGCTCCTCACTAAGCGGAACTCGTCACTGAGAGCCCAAGATTGGTTCTTCCAACACCTGGATGTCAAAGGCTCGACGCAGCAGGGACTTCAACTCCACAGCAGGATCCCCAAGCAGTAATGAGGCCAGCCCCAGCACCAGGAGACCAGTCCAGCAGTGTTAACATCCATCTTCCAGCATTCCTGAGGAAGGAGCCAAAGATGAGGACATTGAAAACTACCTGCTGAGGTTTGAGCGCATGGCCAAGATGTGGCAGTGGCTGGAGGTAGAGTGGGCCTGCAGGCTTGTCTCATTGCCTTAGAGGCTTACACAGCAATGGATGAGGGGCTGTCCAATGTCTACAAGGGCTTGAAGGAAGTGCTGCTGGTGAAGTTCAACATCTCCCCAGAGACCAACCGTCAATGCTTCTGAGCTGAATCGACGCCATCGAGTGAGTCGTCGACAGAGATGTACCACCGCCTTAAGGGTCTCTATCGACGATGGGTTCGACCAGAGGAGAAGACACAGGACGAAATAGGTGAGGTCATCATCCTCGAGCAACTTCTACAAGTTCTACCACACGACATTCGAACCTGGGTCCGAGAGCACGAGCCCAAGGACGGGCTTATGGCGGCCAAGCTTGCACTGCAGTACCTTAATGCACGTAAAGGGGGACCACCACGACCTGCAGCACCCGCTCCAAGAAGTCTTAGAGACACAAGGGACATCAGAGATGCCGGAGGTAACTCTGGGGGTTATGTGTCTGGGAGGAGGGAGGTAAGGGATCATGCAGTTCGACTCTGATGGGAGGGTCTGACCTGTTTTCACTGCCGGCAGCAGGGGCACAAAGCGTCAATGTGTCCGCTACGTAAATCCAAGCTCTAAGGTTACTGTTATGTACCCAGAGAGGGGGATGGTTTTCAGAATAGACAGACTCAGGAAGGCTCATGCTTGGTACTTGTAAAGTGAATGGTAAAAGTCTTACTGCAAGGATTGACACCGGCAGTTCCCTGTAGTTGATCAGAAAAAGTAATGACATTGATTATGGTGACCAGTCACAGCAGCCCACAGCTGAGCTCACAGTTGAGATTCAGGGTCATAAATACCTCCTCAAAGTTGGGGTAATGGAGAAGCTACCTTTTGAGATGATTTTGGGGAGGGATGTGCCTGTACTCTCTGATCTGTTGAAGTGTGGAGGGTCAGCTATATGAGCAGTCAGTTTGCCAGTCTGATGTTCAGGTGTCATGTTCACATGTCACTCGTACCCAGGCCAAAGCTGGTTTACAACCTCTGCCTGACTTGTGTGATAGTCTGTGCGAGGGGGGGAAGAAAAAGGGCAAAGAAAGTCACGCCGCCATCGGCGTCTTGAGAAGTATGTGGGAACCCCTGTACCTGTTGCTGATTTGTCTGGTTTAGAGGTGCAATGGGATGTTCCGCAAAATTTTGCTACACTGCAGAAGTCTGACCTGGAAAAGTTTGACTGTCCCCCGCTACGGCCTTGTCAAACAATCTTCATGTGGGGGGATTTACACGGTAGACAACCACACTCTACCTTGGGTCAGAGGCAGATAGCAGGAAGTTGGTGGTGCCATCTACCTGTAGACCACTTGTTCTCAACCTTGCACATATAGTTCCATGGGCAGGTCATCTATGGCAACATTATACCCATCTTAGGCTCCCATTTCTTTTGGCCCTCCATGTATACTGATGTACAAACCTACTGCAAATCATGCCCCACGTGCCAGAAAACCAGTACTGTCCGTAGGTCAGACCGGGCTCCTCTATGTTCACTGCCAGTTCTCTACCCCACTCAAGAGAATTGCAATGGACATTGTTGGACCCTTGGACAAGAGTAGCGCAGGGTACAAGTATATATTGGTGATCTGTGACTATGCCACCCGGTTCCCAGAAGCCTTCCCGCTCCGTTCCATAACCACTCCAAAAATAATCAGTGCTCTTGTTCAGCTCTTCTCTCGTGTAGTAATCCCAGATGAAATCCTGACGGACCAAGGGACAAACTTTACCTCGCGACTGATGGTTCTCCACCAACAGCTGGGCATTAAAGGCTTGAGGACCACTCCCTACCATCCCCAAATGGATGGGCTCGTATAGAGATTCAATCAAACGCTCAAGAACATGCTGAGGAAGTTTGTGGCTGACACTGGGATAAGTGGTTACCCTTTCTGCTTTTTGCTTACAGGGAGGTGCCTCGGGCATCGACAGGTTTCTCGCCATTCAAACTCCTCTATGGATGGCCAGTGCAGGGACCACTGGACCTGCTGAAGAAGTGCTGGGAAGGTTCACCAATAGCTACCTCAGTACAGGGGATTGTTCAGCACATCCTCCAGATGCGAGACAGGCTGGAGCGGTACCGAGAGGAAGCTAGGGTAAACCTTCAGCAAGCTCAGAAGGTTCAGAAGAAAGGGTATGAACAGCACACTCGCCACAGAGTTTGAGCTAGAACAGAAAGTCCTACTCCTCATCTACCAGCAAGCTCCTTTCGCAGTGGCAAGGGCCGTACCCTAATCGGGAGGAAGGTGGGCCCGGTGACCTACAACATGCTGCACCCGGACAAGGGTAAGAAGAAGCAAACCTATCATGTGAACCTCAAGGCCTGGGAGGAGAAAGAGGAACTCTCCAAGGGAAAGTCCTTTCTGGTCCGCAGAGTAGAAGAAGAAGAGTCGGATGGGGTCAGAGAGGCATGGAAAGGACGAGCAGAGGTCATACTGGCTCACCTAGAAGAAAACAAGCAAGATGAGCTGAAGCAGCTGTTTGGCAAGTCTCCGGCCCACTTCAGTCAAAGACCGGGAAGAACCAAAGTCCTAGAACACGTCATTCGTTCTGGCCAGAACTCTGCCCGCCAGCATCCTTACCGTGTGCCTGAGAGGCTGGTGGTATCCCTCAAGGAAGAAGTCCACACCATGTTAGAAATGGATGTTGTCGAGCCATCTTCAAGTGAATGGAACAGCCCTATTGTCATTGTCCCAAAGAAAGATGGGTCTTTGCGCATATGCATGGACTTCCATAAGGTGAATGCCATCTCCCAGTTTGATGCCTACCCCATGCCCGGCATTGATGACTTACTGGAGAAAATAGGTAGAGCTCAATACATCACCACATTGGATCTCTGCAAAGGGTACTGGCAGGTGCCCCTGGATGAACAATCCAAGGCCTACACTGCATTCCGTACGCCAATGGGCCTTTTCCAGTTCAAGGTCATGCCGTTTGGCCTTCATGGGGCCCCTGTGACTTTCCAGAGGCTGATGGACAAGGTCCTCCAGGACTGTGACGATTACTGTGCTGCTTACTTGGAAGATGTGGTGATCTACAGCCACTCCTGGGAGGAGAACATACAGCATCCTGGGGAAGATCCATGATGCAGGCCTCACGCTTAACCTCCTGAAGTGTGAGTGTGCGAAACAGGAGACAAAGTACCTGGTTTACCAGCTGGGTAAGGGTGAAGTTCGGCCTCAGGTGGACAAAGTGGTGTCCATCAGGAACAGCCCTCAACCCTGAACGAAGACACAGGTGAAGTCCTTCCTAGGTCTGTCAGGGTGGTACCGGAGATTCATTCCGTAGTATTCGACCATCGCTGTCCTTCTGACCAACCTCACTTCAGAGGTGGCCAACAACCCTGTGAAGCGGACTGAGAAGTGTGACGAAGTCTTCTTGATACTGAAAAAACGACTGTGCTCATTCCCTGTTCTCCAGACCCCTGATTTTCAGAAGAGGTTTCTCGTGCAAGTGGACACACGGCTGTGGGAATTAGAGCAGTACTGGCCCATGGGGAGCCAGGAGAAGAGCTTCCTGTGCTGTACCTGAGTCGGAAGCTGTTGCCCAGGGAAACCAGGTATTCTACAATCGAGAAGGAGTGTCTGGCTATAAAGTGGGCCCTAGATAGCCTCCGTTACTACCTTCTTGGGAGGGAATTTGACCTGCACATGGACCACAGAGCACTGACCTGGATCCAGACCATGAAGGACCGGATTTCTTGTGTGACCAGGTGGTATCTGGAGCTCCAGCCCTTCAGGTTTTTTGTCCGTCACAAGGCAGGAATCGAGAACGTAATGGCAGATTACCTATCAAGGCTCCTGAACCTGGTCGCTTCAGGAGAGGAGGAAGGTAATGTGACGTAGAAGTCCGTCACTGGCCGCGGGCCTCTCTTTCAGTTCATGGGGAGGCATTTTGGATTTTAGCTGTCCCATAAGGAAGAACTTTTGCGGCACCGCCATCTTTTTATTTTGATAGAAGTTAGGTTTTCAAGTATAGCCTTCTGGCCTACTATACTTGACATTGTGTATGTCCATTACATGAAATCAAAATAAAATCCATTTAAATTACAGGTTGTAATGTAACAAAATAGTAAAAATGCCAAGGCGGATGAACACTTTTGCCAAGGCACTGTATATGTGCACTTTATCATAGATGTCACAGAAATAACTTGTTGTTGCTCTGGTGTTAAATTGAGTTGAAATGGACTAAATGCTGTCAGACATGATTTCGTATTGGCTGGTAGGCCTATAGAGGACTGTCCTCCGTGGCTGTGTTGGGTTTTCACAGTAGGTAGGCCTACACATTAGAGTTGAAGTTGGTAGCATGTCTTGTTTGTCTCAAGGAAAATTATATGTATTTGCACTGTTTGTATGTCATTCTAATTTTGCACATGATTTCAGTTGGTTAGAATTTAGTTCACATCGTTGCATTGATGTATGACATTAGTATGTGTGCAACATCCTTTTTATGTGTAACATACATGTGTGTGCGCAGCATTCTTATTTCTATGGATGTTGAGTTCACCGTGGATGGGCAAATAAAGACCTGTAACCCAGAGGCCTACGACAAGGTTAATCAGCCCCCGTATCTAAAGTATGGGTGTTTTCGCTGCTGTTTTCAAAGGAGTAGGAACAATGCCAGATGTGAGGGATGCATTTACAATCTTGACCACCAGGTGGCAGAGAACAGGGAGGCATGCCTTAACTTAGGTCAGATGAAAGGTGAGACTGTTGGGAGATGGCCTCATTTCAAAACAAAGTGGAGGCTAGAAAACAGTCAACGAGGTCAGTGACTGTCTGTCTGAGTCTGTCACCAACTTTTTTTGTCTTGAATGTTAACTTACAAGTTAAATATTTTGACACAAACCTATAGGTCAACAGGGGGATATAGGGAAAGAGAGGAGAGGAAAATAAAGGTAATGAAAATTACTAACTAACAGGAAGTTTGAAAAAAGGATGAGTTGGTGGGGAGCTTAATTTCACGAGCTTGGCTTGGCTTGACTGACAGCTCTTTAATTAAAACGCCTATGTCAAGCAACTTGGGTAAAATGAGCAGTGTTGCAGTGAAATAATCTCCAGCAAATTTGGTGATGCACAAAGCAACTCAAACAACATTGAAATTGCATCAATGATATATGCTGTGTTTTGTTTTATCTCTTGTTCACAGAAGCACTGGCGGATGTGTAGACTTGACAACTCTGTCTGAGTTTTGATTGTTCCATGCTGTCTGAAGACCTAGCTAGCCAGTAGCTAGCTAAAACCAGACACAGATGAAAGGGAAAAAATATACAGTACCTGTGAAAAGTTTGGACACCTACTCATTCAAGGGTTTTCATTATTTGTACTATTTTCTAAATTGTACAATAATAGTGAAGATATCAAAACATGTAGTAACCAAAAAAGTGTTAAACAAATCAAAATATATGTTATATTCTGGATTCTTTAAAGTAGCCACCCTTTGCCAAGATGACAGCTTTGCACACTCTTGGCATCATCTCAACAAGCTTCATGAGGAATGCTTTTCTAACAGTCTTGAAATAGTTCCCACATATGCTGAGCACTTGTTGGTGGAGATCATCCATTCACCTGTTTGCATCTCACAAAGACACGATGGTTGGACCAAAGGACAGATTTCTACTGGTCTAATGTCCATTGCTCTTGTTTCTCAACCCAAGCAAGTCTCTTCTTATTATTGGTGTCCTTTAGTAGTGGTTTATTTGCAGAAATTCGACCTTGAAGGCCTGATTCATACAGTCTCATCTGAACAGTTGATGTTGAGATGTCTGTTATTTGAACTATGTGAAGCATTTATATGGACAGCAATATGAGGTGCAGTTAACTCTAATGAACATATCCTCTGAAGCAGAGGTAACTCTGGGTCGTCCTTTCCTGTGGCAGTCCCATGAGAGCCAGTTTCTTCATAGCGATTGATGTTTTTTGCGACTGCACTTGAAGAAACTTTCAAAGTTCTTGAAATGTTCCGGATTAACTAACCATGTCTTAAAGAAATGATGGACTGTCATTTCTCTTTGCTTATTTGAGCTGTTCTTTCCATAATATGGACTTGGTCTTAAACCAAATACGGCTATCTTCTGTATACCACCACTACTTTGTCAGAACACAACTGATTGGCTCAAACACATTAATAAGGAAAGAAATTCCACAAATTAACTTTTAGCAGGGCACACATGTTAATTGAAATGCATTCCAGGGGGCTAGCTCATGAAGCTGGTTGAGAGAATGCCAAGAGTATGCAAAGCTGTCATCAAGGCAAAGGGTGGCACATTTTTTGGATACTACATGATTCCATATGTGTTATTTCATAGTTATGACGTGTTCAGTATTGTTCTACAATTTAGAAAATAGTAAAAATAAAGAAAACCTCTTAGAGCTCCGCCTGAAGACATACCCAAATCTAACAGCCTGTAGCTCAGGCACAGAACCAAGGATATGCACATTCTTGGTACCATTTGAAAGAAAACACTCTGAAGTTTGTGGAAATGGGAATTGATTGTAGGATAATATAATACAATAGATCTGGTTTAGATATAAAAATAAAAAATGTATGGTTTTTTAAATGGTTTTATCATCTTTAAAATGAACAAGATAAAACAAACATTCAGATAAGATGATGGGGACAATGTCAGTGAAAAATATACTGCTCAAAAAAATAAAGGGAACACAAAAATAACACATGCTAGATCTGAGTGAATGAAATATTCTTATTAAATACTTTTTTCTTTACATAGTTGAATGTGCTGACAACACAATCACACAAAAATTATCAATGCAAATCAAATTTATCAACCCATGGAGGTCTGGATTTGGAGTCACACTCAAAATTAAAGTGGAAAACCACACTACAGGCTGAGCCAACTTTGATGTAATGTCCTTAAAACAAGTCAAAATGAGGCTCAGTAGTGTGTGTGGCCTCCACGTGCCTGTATGACCTCCCTACAACGCCTGGGCATGCTCCAGATGAGGTGGCGGATGGTTTCCTGAGGGATCTCCTCCCAGACCTGGACTAAAGCATCCGCCAACTCCTGGACAATCTGTGGTGCAACGTGGCGTTGGTGGATGGAGCGAGATATGATGTCCCTGATGTGCTCAATTGGATTCAGGTCTGGGGAACGGGCGGGCCAGTCCATAGCATCAATGCCTTCCGCTTGCAGGAACTGCTGACACACTCCAGCTACATGAGGTCTAGCATTGTCTTACATTAGGAGGAACCCAGGGCCAACCGCACCAGCATATGGTCTCACAAGGGGTCTGAGGATCTCATCTCGGTACCTAATGGCAGTCAGGCTACCTCAGTCGAGCACATGGAGGGCTGTGCGGCCCCCCCCAAAGAAATGCCACCCCACACCATGACTGACCCACCGCCAAACCTGTCATGCTGGAGGATGTTGCAGGCAGCAGACTGTCACGTCTGTCACGTGCTCAGTGTGAACGTGCTTTCATCTGTGAAGAGCACAGGCTAGTGGCAAATTTGCCAATCTTGGTGTTCTCTGGCAAATGAAAAACGTCCTGCACGGTGTTGGGCTGTAAGCACAACCCCCACCTGTGGACATCGGGCCCTCATGGAGTCTGTTTCTGACCGTTTGAGCAGACACATGCACATTTGTGGCCTGCTGGAGGTCATTTTGCAGGGCTCTGGCAGTGCTCCTCCCGATCCTTCTTGCACAAAGCCGGAGGTAGCGGTCCTGCTGCTGGGTTGTTGCCCTCCTACGGCCTCCTCCACGTCTCCTGATGTACTGGTCTGTCTCTTGGTAGCGCCTCCATGCTCTGGACACTACGCTGACAGACACAGCATACCTTCTTGCCACAGCTCGCATTGATGGTCCATCCGGGATGAGCTGCACTACCTGAGCCACTTGTGTGGGTTGTAGACTCCGTCTCATGCTACCACTAGAGTGAAAGCACCGCCAGCATTCAAAAGTGACCAAAACATCAGCCAGGGAGCATAGGAACTGAGAAGTGGTCTGTGATCCCCACCTGCAGAACCACTCCTTTATTGGGGGTGTCTTGCTAATTGCCTATAATTTCCACCTGTTGTCTATTCCATTTGCACAACAACATGTTAAATGTATTGTCAATCAGTGTTGCTTCCTAAGTGGACAGTTTGATTTCACAGATGTGTGATTGACTTGGAGTTATATTGTGTTGTTTAAGTGTTTCCTTTATTTTTTTGAGCATTGTATAAGAAGGCAACAGTACTTGTGCAGAATGATAGTTTCAGAATGATAACTTCCAAAATGAGTGTGCTACATGACATTTATCATGAAGTCACCCAGGTGTTCCACACAAGTAGCCCAAATGTACCCAAGTGGCCAAATTTTTGAAGGTATACATTTTGAAACAAATAACTATATACAAAATACCAAAATTGTATTCTAACATACCCCCCCATCCCAAAATGGAGAAAATAAAAATGGTGAAAAAAATTATTATTGATTAAAAAAAATATGAAAAAATATATATAGATACACAATTTCAATATTTGGAAGACCCTCAGTCCTCTATCAAATCAAATCTATTTATATAGCCCCAGCCTCTGTGCCGGGTGGAGATCACAGTGGTTGTAGAGGGTGCAACAGGACAGCACCTCAAGAGTAAAAATGAACAGTTGAGGGTTCCATAGCCGCAGGCAGAACAGTTGAAACTGGAACAGCGGCAAGGCCAGGTGGACTGGGGAGAGCAAGGAGTCATCATGCCAGGTAGTCCTGACGCATGGTCCTAGGGCTCAGGTCCTCCGAGAGAAAGAGCGAATTAGAGAGAGCATACTTAAATTCACACAGGACACTGGGAATCGGAGTCAGTCTCACTGTGAAAGAAAATGTTCAGTTAGAATAGTTTCACATATGAGCCATGTATCAACAGGTATAATAAACAGATATATATATATATATATATGTATATATATATATATATATATATATGTATATATATATATGAGAGAGAGAGAGTACAGGGAACATAAGGTTGAATACATTATTATGACCTGCTAGATCTGTCTCTTATATTATGACATTTCAGCTAGATCTACTGTCTCTATTATATTTCAACAGACCAGCTGTATCTACTGTCTCCATTTCACTTTGGCCATTGTTGTGTGGGCCTGCCCTCCCCTCAACAGCCTCAAATAGGCTATTTCATGTGGGTTGGGGTGGGGCGGCAGACACGCGCATCTCACATTTCATGACATTACATGTTTATATATTGCTTCTAAAAAAACATTTAAATCACGTAATATTTTATATTATTAATTTCAAACAAGGGCATTAGCATGACAAGAACTTACCAGTCCAAAACGATTCTCAAAACGATCCTCTCCCATTCAAAAAATATTCCTCCACAATCGCTAAATGAATCGTCCTACAACAATCTCTGTCTCACCTTCCCAATCAATTTATTCTAAAATTGTGTACATCTGTATATCTACACTTAGATTTAGCTTTCCCTGACTTAGTCGCCATAATGATTGATATATAAACAGCTGAATCTGCGTGTTTACCAAACAATGCAATGCGTAATATGTGTTTCTCTTTCCGGTAAGAATCTTCAATAGTGAATGACTCACTTTACGCTGGAGCTTACTACATGGGTTGGTCTTGCAACACATAAACATGGCCTATTGCCATTTAGCTCAGCTCATTGGCTATCTACCCAGCTAGATTTCAAGACGATCAGTGGTCATTGGGTTAACCTCTAGTAACTCCCCATCCCGGGTCCGGGAGAGTAATCATCGACTGACACTAATTAGCATAACGCAACAGGCATAAATATTCCTAGAAAATATTCCTATTCATGAAAATCACAAGTGAAATATATTGAGACACAGCTTAGCCTTTTGGTAATCACCCTGTCATCTCAGATTTTTAAAATATGCTTTACAGCCAAAGCTAGACAAGCATTTGTGTTAGTTTATCGATAGCCTAGCATAGCATTTTGTCCAGCTAGTAGCAGGTAACTTGGTCACGGAAATCAGAAAAGCAATCAAATTAAATCGTTTACCTTTTGATGAGCTTCGGATGTTTTCACTCACGAGACTCACAGTTAGATAGCCAATGTTCCTTTTTTCTAAAAATATTATTTTTGTAAGTCGAAATAGCTCCGTTTGTTCTTCACGCTGAGAAATCGCCCGGAAATTGCTGTCACGAAAACGCTGGAAAATATTCCAAATTAGCTCCATAATATCGACAGAAACATGGCAAACGTTGTTTATAATCAATCTTCAAGGTGTTTTTCAAATATCTATTCGATAATATATCCACTGGGACAATTGTTTTTTCAGTAGGACCGATTGGAATAATGGCTACCTCTGTATTTTATGTGAGAATCACTCTGAGAGCCATCAGGTGACCTCTCGCGCAATGTAGCCGCTTACAGGTATTCTTCAACATAAATGCGTAAAACTACGTCACAATGCTGTAGACACCTTGGGGAATAACGAGAAAAAGTAATCTGGTTGATAGCCCATTCACTGCTCAATAGGGACGCATTTGAATGCAGAGCTTTCAAAAGATGAGTCACTTCCGGATTGGATTTCTCAGGCTTTCGCCTGCAATATCAGTTCTGTTATACTCACAGACAATATTTTTACAGTTTTGGAACTTTAGAGTGTTTTCTATCCTAAGCTGTCAATTATATGCATATTCTAGCATCTTTCCCTGACAAAATATCCTGTTTACTACGGGAACGTTATTTTTCCAAAAATGAAAATACTGCCCCCTAGTCACAAAAGGTTAAGAGGAGTTGAGACGGCGAGAAAAATTATTGCGAAACCAACAATGTCGCAAGGATCTGTACACAATTCCCAGAAGCAGAAAATGTCCCAGTTCTTCCATGGCCTGCACACTCACCAGACATGTCGCCCATTGAGCATGTTTGGGATGCTCTCGAACGACGTGTATGACAGCGAAGTCCTGGAAAAGGATTGACCAGGAGGAATGAGGCCTATAGCCCTACTACATGTTCCTTTGTTTTGTTCCACTAGACCACCTAATCACCTGTCATTAATTTAACTGTCCAGCCATTGTCACTCTGGGATGCCCATCCATTACTGGAGTAAATGCTTTCTGGTTGGCCTGATAATGGTTTGAGTGTCACGTTCTGACCTTAGTTCCTTTTTTATGTCTTTATTTTAGTTGGTCAGGGTGTGAGTTGGGGTGGGCATTCTGTTATTTTTCTATGTTTTGTTCAAATCTATGTGTTTGGCCTAGTATGGTTCTCAATCAGAGGCAGGTGTCAGTCGTTGTCTCTGATTGGGAGCCATATTTAGGTAGCCTGTTTTCTAATGTGTTTTGTTGGGTGGTTAGTGTTTTCACCATACGGGACTGTTTCGGTTGTTTGTACTTTTGTTCAGTGTTCTGTTGATTTATTAAATATATCATTATGGACACTTACCACGCTGCACATTGGTCTGATCCTTGCTACTCCTCCTCTGAAGAAGAGGAATTTCATTACATTGAGCTCAATCTGCCCATAGGATGTAGAAAATAACAGGCAGGACTTCAAACCTGGTGTTTGTGTTGTGAGATATTAAAGTCCCTAACTGACAGGATTGTATGGAATGTATTCAACAAAAAGAAATAGATTATCATGAAAATTCCAGAATAAGTGCATCAATGCCAACACTTCTATCAATTTCTCTCAATCAGGATGTGATGGCATCTATGCATAATGCATCTCTTCATCCAAAGTAGACAGTGGGTTTATCATGTTGTCACATCTTCTTACCGACTCTTTCAAGTCAAGACAAGAGCCTAGACTTCGATTTCAGCTTTCCACTAATCACATGTGCAGTGTCATGTCCATTGAAACCACTGAACCACTTCAACATTAGTTAGACTTGATCCAAAAATCAATACAGCAACATGATAATGGTAAAGGACAGGACATGAATGGTCCATTATAGTCATATCAATCCTCTAATAATGTAATATCAGTTGACGTCGAGCAATCACATAAGGTTAAATCTGTCTTCTCCCAGCTTCAATCTTTATTAGTCAGTATAGCAATGTAACGTTATTAATCTGTCCGTTTCCCAAACTAATTCTCTACTTTTCACACTGGGACAGTATAAACAGCTCTACATGCTTCAATGCCATGGTGCACAGTCAGTACACAACATTATTCTCATGTCTTAGCAGGATCAGATGGTGACCGGTCTCCCTACACTGTTAGACAGCCAGGGTAGCCCAGTTTACAGAACTCAGATGTTAACAATATCAGTGAATGATACAAAGTTCCATCTTGAGTTGATGGGTAGGCTACAGTCTGGGGTCTGGGAATAATGGTAATTTCAATTATTGAACCATATATGTAAATGTACACCAAGGTAATTCTCTTTCATGACTAATCTGAACAGGATCAGATCGTGACCAGGTTCTCATCAGGGAAAAGCAGCCAGGGAAGACCAGTCAGTGATGGCGCAGAGGTAAACTTTTACAGATCAAAACTTTATTACTATGTGAAGCTAACACTGGACAAGCAAGAAACTTAAAAGATTGAAACTATTATAAGGCAGTCGGACAAACCTCTAATGTTGATTAACCCCTCTGCGCACGGAACCCTCTAGCGGGCTGAAATTCCACAACATACTGTGATCGCTATAAATAGTCATATTAAACATTCATGAAAATACAAGTGTCTCACATGTATCGGAAGCCTAGAATCTTGCTAATCCAACTGTGTGTCAGATTTAAAAAAGAATACGATGCGATTATCTGAGCATAGAGCCCCATAAAAAAAAATGTTTTAACCAGCACAGGCGTAACATAATCACAAACTGCATTAAAATAAATCATTTACCTTTGACAATCTTCTTCTGTTTGCAATTCCAATGCTCATTGTTACACAATGAATGATCTTTTGTTTGATAAAATCAGTTTTTATAGCCTAACTAACACGAAACATTTTGTGAACCGCTCGTGTCGTGAATTCCGTCTCATTCCATTTTTGATGACACATTCCAGGTAAATAACCCACAGAGAACATAACTTTTCCAGTCATGTTTGGTTTCACTGCAATCAACTGGTTTGTTTGTAACACAATCAAACCTGATGGGCCATTTCGCGGGACATATTGACTGAAAGAAACCGATTTGAAGACAAGTCATGACATCATTGAGCACCAATGATTTGCCCGCTGTTTCGTTGATTGACTGTCTTTTAACCCAATGACCACTGATCGTCTTGAAATCTAGCTGGGTAGATAGCCAATGAGCTGAGCTAAACGGCAATACGCCATGTTTATGTGTTGCAAGACCAACCCTTGTAGTAAGCTCCAGCATAAAGTGAGTCATTCGCTATTGAAGTTTCATACCAGAAAGAGAAACACATATTACGCATTGCATTGCATAGAAAATATTGCATAGAAAATAAACGGATGTTTTTTTCATTGTTTTATCTAAACCAGATCTATTGTGTTACAGTGGGGCAAAAAAGTATTTAGTCAGCCACCAATTGTGCAAGTTCTCCCACTTAAAAATATGAGAGCGGCCTGTAATTTTCATCATAGGTACACTTCAACTATTACAGACAAAATATGGGAAAAAAAAATCATTGTCATGCTGAAAGACTCAGCCACGTTTCATCTTCAATGCCCTTGCTGATGGAAGGAGGTTTTCACTCAAAATGTCACAATACATGGCCCCATTCATTCTTTCCTTTACACGGATCAGTCGTCCTGGTCCCTTTGCAGAAAAACAGCCCCAAAGCATGATGTTTCCACCCCCATGCTTCACAGTAGGTATGGTGTTCTTTGGATGCAACTCAGCATTCTTTGTCCTCCAAACATGACGAGTTGAGTTTTTACCAAAAAGTTCTATTTTGGTTTCATCTGACCATATGACATTCTCCCAATGTTCTTCTGGATCATCCAAATGCTCTCTAGCAAACTTCACACAGGCCAGGACATGTACTGGCTTAAGCAGGGGGACACGTCTGGCACTGCAGGATTTGAGTCCCTGGCGGCATAGTGTGTTACTGATGGTAGGCTTATTTTACTTTGGTCCCAGCTCTCTGCAGGTCATTCACTAGGTCCCCCCTTGTGGTTCTGCGATTTTTGCTCACCGTTCTTGTGATCATTTTGACCCCACAGGGTGAGATCTTGCGTGGAGCCCCAGATCGAGGGAGATTATCAGTGGTCTTGTGTCTTCCATTTCCTAATTATTGCTCCCACAATTGATTTCTTCTAACCAAGATGCTTACCTATTGCCGATTCAGTCTTCCCAGCCTGGTGCAGGTCTACAATTTTGTTTCTGGTGTCCTTTGACAGTTCTTTGGTCTTGGCTATAGTGGAGTTGAGTGTGACTGTTTGAGGTTGTGGACAGGTGTCTTTTATACTGATAACAAGTTCAAACAGGTGCCATTAATACAGGTAACGAGTGGAGGACAGAGGAGCCTCTTAAAGAAGAAGTTACAGGTCTGTGAGAGCCAGAAATCGTGCTTGTTTGTAGGTGACCAAATACTTATTTTCCACCATAATTTGCAAATAAATTCATAAAAAATCCTACAATGTGATTTTCTGGATTTTTTTTCCCATATTTTGTCTGTAATAGTTGAAGTGTACCTATGATGAAAATTACAGGCCTCTCTCATCTTTTTAAGTGGGAGAACTTGCACAATTGGTGGCTGACTAAATACTTTTTGCCCCACTGTATATTCCTTACATACCTTAATCTAACTCTGCTGGTCATCTATGAACATATATTTTTGTGTGCTCTATCCTGTCTGATTATCCATCAGTCTGACTAACATACTGTATATGCACACAATGAACTGAGAAACAATCTGGCCACTAAGGGCTTTATAAAATCATTTTGATTAATGATTGATTGATTGATAGAAAGCAAGTGCTGTATAGCGTTATTATGATATTGTACGTGTGTGTGTATTTGTGTGTAATGGGATTTGATTGATTGAAAGTGCTGTATAGCATCATGATTTAGTTTATTAGGATTCCCATTAGCTATTGCACATGCAGCAGCTATTCGTCATGGGGCACCACATGATTATACTGTGTGTGTGTGCGTGTGTAATGGGAGGCGTGTTATAGCTGTAAAACAATTTATTGTGGATACCCCTAAGAGGTGATTATTAGAGAGTATGTGTATGGATGAGAAAAAGAGAGGAAGGAAAAAAAGAGTGTGTATGAGTGAAAGAGAGAGAGAGAGAAATTATGATGTTGACAGGAATTGATTCCTATTTGTTCCTTGGTACCTGTTTTCTCTCTCTTCCTTCCTCTTTCCCAACCCCCCGTTAGTCTGTTCTTCTAGTTCAGTGCAAGCGAGGGAAGTGATGTGGAGAATCTGTGCTCAGCAGAAGAAGGCAGGAAGAGGAGTTACAGATGATTGAAGGGATAAAGATGTGGAGCGAGGAGGAAGAGGAACATGGAGAAGAGGAAGAGAGAGAGCACACCAGAGTGGAGCGTCTGCCCCAAGTCTCACCATTCAACCTTATACCACACAGCTTACTTTGTACTATTTGTCTATCTGATTTGTTGAATTTGGATCAGAAAAATGCATGTAGCTACAAAGCTGCTGAAAGCGGTTGCATGGCACATTGCTAACTATTTATTGTAGTACCGGCATCAGTAGACCAGTGTGGGGGACCCTGCAAAGGCTCCATAAATTTCAGACACGGGTCCCTAAAGGCATTAAAAATGCAGCTTATGTATTCAATTTGATGGCTACACTGGCAGGATCTGGGGAGCCAAGAGTGTGGCACCAGGGGGTGTGGACTGAGTTTGAAGGGCACAAGAAAGGGCGTGGTGTGTGCATCTGGAGTGGACACAGGGCAAAGAGTGGGGGATGTATAGAAACCTTCTTTGGGTGCTATACGTGTTCTGTACCACTTTGCAGGATGGGGTCATGTTTCCAGAAGTTCCATGACATGTTGTAAGCGTGAAATACACATTTTTACTCAATCTTTTTAAAAATTGTGTTTTGTACAGTCTCTCTATATCTGAATGCATTCACTGAATTGCTGTCAAAGCAGGCTACCATTTCTACATTTTGTGTCAGGCCTAGGTTGAACTAAATCCTATTGAGAGAGGTTATCTACATTTTTAAATATTCTATGAATAGTTGTTTGCATTTTGTTAAACGTAAGAATCTTTGTCAATCCAATAACCTACTTTGTGTGGGTGCATTTGGATTTTTTGGGGGGGATTTTTTCTTGGAACCCTTCTCTATCTAATACTTGTTTCATTTACTGAATTGTTGTCAAAGTACTATATTTACACTTTGTGCTACTTTGTAGGATGGGGCCGTGCTTCAATAAGTTTCATGGCATGTGGAAGGCTAAATGCAAATACTCAAGTGACAGTGTGATATGAATTTGTCCTCCAAATCTAATATGGAAATTGTCTCTGAACAGTAGTCCTGTTTTTGTATCTTCTATCTAATACTTGTCAAAGTAGGCTACTATTTCTACATTTTGTTTCAGGCCTGGTCTGTACTAAATCATATTGAGAGAAGTCAAGTCTAGCCATATATTTTCAAGACGATTTAAGTCAAAACTGTAACTATGCCACTCAAGAACATTCATTGTTATCTTCTTATGGCTTGGAGGCAGTGTTGAGTAGCTTGGATGAATAAGGTGCCAAGAGTAAACTGCCTGCTACTCAGGCCCAGAAGCTAATATATGCATATTATTAGTATATTTGGATAGAAAACACTCTGATGTTTCTAAACCTGTTTGAATGATGTATGTGAGTATAACAGAACTCATATGTCAGTCAAAAACCTGAGAAAGAATCCAACCAGGAAGTGGGAAATCTAAGGTTTGTAGGTTTCAACTCTTTGCCTATCCAAGACAGTGTAAATTTGGTTCGATTGCACTTCCTAAGGCTTCCACTAGATGTCAACCGTCTTTAGAACCTTGATTGAAGCCTCTACTGTGAAGGAGGAGAGAATGAGAGCTGATTGAGTAAGAGGTCTGGTAGAGTGCAATGAGCTCATTCAGGCACGCTCCCGTGAGGAGGTAGCTGCGTTCAATTGCATTTCTAAAGACAAAGGAATTCTCCGGTTGAAACATTATTGAAGATTTATGTTAAAAAACATCCTAAAGATTGATTCTATACATCGTTTGACATGTTTCTACAAAATGTACAGGACGTTTTTTACTTTTCATCTGGCCTGCGCGTCGTGAATTTGGATTTGTGAACTAAAGGCGAGAACAAAAAGGAGGTATTTGGACATAAATTATGGACTTTATCGAACAAAACAAACATTTATTGTGAAACAGGGATTCCTGGGAGTGCATTCTGATGAAGATCATCAAAGGTAAGTGAATATTTATAATGCTATTTCTGATATCTGTATGACTTGTTTTGGTCTCTGAGCGCTGTACTCAGATTATAGCATGGTGTGCTTCTTCGAAATCTGACACAGTGGTTGCATTAAGAAGAAGTTTATGTAAAGTTCCATGCATAACCCTTGTATCTTTTATCAATGTTTATTATGAGTATTTCTGTAAATTGATGTGGCTCTCTGCAAAATCACCGGATGTTTTGGAAGCAAAACATTACTGAACGACAATGTAAACTGAGATTTTCGGATGTAAATATGAACTTTATCGAACAAAACATACATTAATTGTGTAACATGAAGTCTTATGAGTGTCATCTGATGAAGATCATCACAGGTTAGTGATTCATTTTTATCTCTATTTCTGCTTTTTGTGACTCCTCTCTTTGGCTGGAAAAATGGCTGTGTTTTTCTGTGACTAGGTATTGACCTAACATAATCAGATGGTGTGCCTTCGTCGTAAAGCCTTTTTGAAATTGGACACTGTCGTGGGATTAACAACCGGTTTATCTTTAACATGGTGTAAAATAGTTGAATGTTTGAGTAATTTTAATTATGAGATTTCTGTTGTTTGAATTTGGCGCCCTGCACTTTCACTGGCTGTTGTCATATCAATCCCGTTAACGGGATCTCAGACGTAAGAAGTTATCTTGGTAAGAAATTCCAGTGTGTATTTATCCTTGTGTTTTAGGTTATTGTCCTACTGAAAAGTGAATTTGCTTCCCAATGTCGATCGGAGAACATACTGAACCAGGTTTTGCCTGTGCATAACTCTATTCCTTTTCTTTTATCCTAAAAAATACGCCCTAGTCCTTGCCGATGACAAGCATACACATGACATGATGCAGCCACCACCATGCTTGAAAATATGAAGAGTGGTACTCTGATGTGTTATGTTGGATTTGTCCCAAACATAACGCTTTGTATTCAGGGCATAACGTTCATTTGTGACCCATTTCAAGAAGCTAGGCAAATGTCGCATGTCACTACTTTACATGAGAGTCATTTGAACCTTTACATTTTTTTAAATAAAATGCATTATTTGGCAGAAATGCATTCTGGAACAAGTGAACTTTAATGTGTGTTAAATAACAAACTTAAATTGTTAAATTACGAGCCTAGTTTGTTTAGCCACGTAAAAAGACAGGAACACTTTTCACAACATATTGTGTTCCCTCAGGCCAGTACACTACTGTCACATATCTACAATACAAAATCCATGTGTATGTGTGGGTGTCTTATCATGTGTATGTGCCTGTGTGTGTCTCTTCACAGTCCCTGCTGTTCCATAAGGTGCATTTTTACCTGTTTAAAAAGAAAAATCTGATTCTACTACTTGCATCAGTTACCTGATGTGGAATAGATTTCCATGTAGCCAGACGTTTGATGGCATGTATTGTGAGGTATGCAAGGGTGTCTGATCTGTGTGCTAGTAGTTTAAACAGACACCTCAGTGCATTCAGCATGTCGACACTTCTGTCAATAACATGAACTGCTCAGTATGTGTATATAATCCTTGCCTCCACTGCTTTTTTGAAAGACATAGCGTTAGTCACAGAGATCTGAAAAAGTGTTGCTACTGCTCACAACAACATTGCTGCCCAGGATTTAGCAGGTGCTATCGACAAAGATCAGTGACAAAAAGTTGTGATGGACTAGTTTTCTGCACACGGCCAGTGTGAATTGAAGGGACTTGACACAACAATGTGCCAAAAAAGCTGTAGACACGATGCCTTGAAGCATTCATTCATGTATACAGGTAAGCCAGAAAGTCGTATTCATTGCAAGTTAATTAAAACGTACTGTTAGCTGGCTCGCTAGCTAACGTTACATGTATGATCTGTGTAGTAATATTATTAGCATTTCAGAAAGCCATTTGAATTACTAGTTATAGCCTAATGTTACCTAACTAACATTGAACCTAGTTGGTTATCTTTAGCTACCTGCAGGATAATACTGTACTCAAGCATTTCATGCATAGTGGCTAGCTATGACAATCTGTTTGTACTGTAGCTATGCGTTGGGATTATGGTTAATAGTTTAACTAGCTAGCAAGCTACATCTAAACAAAAGACTCCACTTCGCAAGTGAATGATCACATGACCCATCATGTTAGCCAGGTGTGTCTGGGGATGATTACGGCCATCTGTTGTATTTAATGAACATGTGTACTTGTCTAGGCAATAGTGACCCATGCACGTAGCTAGATGTGGCTGAGGGGTGGTTAAAGCATTTCTTTCACATGACGCATCAATTTAGACAAGTGTCTGGGTAGGCATCATCTAAAGATTAGAACATATTTTTATCTGGACACTTTCAAAGTCAGATTAGGATATAGGCCAAGGACTAGATAACTTAAGTGTACTTTTACTTGGAGTTGTTTGTTATTATAAAGAGATAGGTGGGGCTAATGCTTAAGATGACTGCTGAATAGGTGTAGAACAAGAAGAGCTTTCCAGTAGGTGAACCTAAAGGGCAATTTTCTCAAAAGTGGGGTTACAAATTGATCAACTTTCCCATTGTTCCGCAACTGTGGTGTATGGCATACCATTTTGTAGCTCTGAGTCTCTACTTTTATCCAATGTTTAAAAAAAACACTTTCAAATTTTGGTACACAAGACCGAATTGAGGTGGTGGGTCTCATTTACCACTTGTTTTTTCAGGATGCATGTCTTGGGGAATTTGTATTATGTACAGGCTTCTTTCTTTTCACGCTGTCATTTAGGTTAGTATTGTGAAGTAACTACAATGTTGTTGATCCATCCTCAGTTTAATGTCTGTGATAGGTAAAAACTATAACTGTTTTAAAGTCACCATTGGCCTCATGGTGAAATCCCTGAGTGGGTTCCTTTCTCTGCGGAACTGAGTTAGGAAGGACACCTGTATGTTTGTAGTGACTTGGTGTATTGATACACCATCCAAAGTGAAATTATTAACTTCACCATGCTCAAAGGGATATTCAATGTTTTATTTGTCAACTAATAAGGTGCCCTTTGCGAGGCACTGGAAAACCTCCCTGGTCTGTGTGGTTGAATCTGTGTTTGAAATTCACTGCTCAACTGAGGGACCCTACACATAATTGTACGTGTACGGTACAGAGATGAGGTAGTCATTCAAAAATCATGTTAAATAATATTATTGCAGACATAGTGAGTCCATTTAAAGTATTTTGTGACTTGTTTAATTAACCACCTTTTTACTCCTGAACTTATTTTGGTTTGCCATAACAAAGTGGTTGAATACCTATTGATTAAAGACATTATAGCTATTCGTTTTATTCATTTGTAAAAAATAAAAAACATTATTCCACTTTGACATTATGGGTATTGGCCAGTGAAAAATAATCCAAATTTAATCAACTTTAAATTCAGGCTGTAACACAACAAAATGTGGAAAAAGTCAAGGAATGTGAATAATTTCTGAAGTCACTATTTGAAAATAGTATTTTTTTTAAACTGATCAAATACTATTCAGAAGACTTATTATTATTATTATTTTTACAAATAACCATTTAAATACTCAAATAACATTTCTTCATTATTGCACAGAGAGTGAGTCCATGTGACTTGTTAAGCATATGTTTACTCCTGAACTTATTCAGGCCCATCATCAACGGGGCTGTAGTGGAGCAGGTTGAGATCTTCAAGTTCCTTGGCGTCCACAAACTGACATGGTCTGAGCACACCAAGACAGTCGTGAAGAGGGAACAACAAAACCTATTCCCCCTCAGGAGACTGAAAATATTTGGCATGGGTTCTTAGATCCTCAAAAGGTTTTACAGCTGCACCATCGAGAGTATCCTGACGGGTTGCATCACTGCCTAGTATGGTAACTGCCCAGCCTTCGAATGCAAGGTAGTACAGAGGATAGTGCATACGGCCCAGTACATTACCAGGGTCAAGCTTCCTGCCATCCAGGACCTCTATACCAGGCGGTGTCAGAGGAAGGCCCTAAAAATTGATTTGATTTGATTTGGAAAATTGTCAAGACTCCAGCCATCTAGTCATTCTCTCTGCTACCGCACGGCAAGCGGTACCGGAGCGCCAAGTCTAGGTCCAAGAGGCTCCTAAATAGCTTCTACCCCCCAAGCATAAGACTCCTGAAGAGCGAATCAAATGACTACCCAGACTATTTGTATCCAGCAACATTAAGGTGGTTATATACACTAAAAAATATGACATGACATTACATTTCATAACACTTCACAACATATTTACAATGCAAAATCCATGTGTACGTGTGTATAGAGTGCGTGTGTTAGCATGTGTATGCATGTGTCTGTGCCTGTGTGTCTCAACATAGTCCCCGCTGTTTCATAAGGTGTATTTGTATCTCTTTAAAATCTGATTCTACTGCTTGCATCAGTTACCTGATGTGGAATAGAGTTCTATGTAGCCATGACTATACTGTATGTAGTACTGTGCGCCTCCCATAGTCTGTTCTGAACTTGGGGATTGTGAAGAGACCTCTGGTGGCATGTCTTGTGGGGTATGCATGGGTGTCCGAGCTGTGTGCTAGTAGTTTAAACAGACAGCTCTGTGCGTTCAGCTTGTCAATACTTCTTACAAAAACAAGTAGTGGTTAAGTCAATCTCTTCTACATTGAGCCATGAGAGATTTACATGCGTATTATTAATTTTAGCTCTCGGTGTACATTTAAAGGTCAGCCATGCTGCCATGTTCTGGGTCAATTGTACTTTTTCTAAGTCGCTCTTTGTGGCACCTGACCACAGAACTGGACAGTAGTCCAGGGGTGACAAAACAGGGGCCTTTAGGGCCTGCCTTGTTGAAAGTGTTGTTAAGAAGGCAGAGCAGTGCTTTGTTATGGCCAGACTTCTCCCCATCTTAGCTACTGTTGCTACGGGTCGGGGGACAGCCTCCATTTTTATTAATGCTCTCAGTTGTAAGGATATTTAGTTTGGCGACTTTGGGTCTTTTGAGCATGATGCTATACTGTTTAAATGTCAGCCTCCAGTGCTGGCCATAACCCTGTATAGGCCTCCAAAGCATTGCCCCACTTTCTTTAGTGATTTATCTGAACTATTGTCTATTGTCCTTGAGAACTATAATACAATCATTTTGTTGTGCGACTTTAATATTCATGTTGACAAAGAGACTGACTCCAAGGCCATTGAATTCATTAGTCTTTTGAGCTCTATGGACTTCATCCAACATATTACTGGGACCTGGTTATTACCAAGGGGCTTTCTATTGACATATGATTTATTGTTATCGTTTTATCTGCTCGCCATTGTGCATTTTTTACTACCTTGTTACTCATAGCATGGAGTAATACTGAATGCATTATTAAGAAACTCTATCTTACCTCTGAAGTTGCTACACATTTTTATTAAGTGTATGAACAATACTACACCACCTATTCTGCCTTCCTCTTGTGATGATTTAGTTGATAACTTTAATAGCAGATTATGGGCAACCATTGATGCCATAGCACCAGTAAAGTTGAAAAAGAACTCATCCAAATGGACAGCCAATTAGAGAAGTGAGGAAACTAATCAATTAAAGAGACATTTCAAATAGGCAGAGCAGAGAAAGAGAAAGTCCAAGTTAATATTCTCAGAGAGCAACTTGGCATATATATATATATATATAACAAGGCAATTAGAGAATCCAGATGGGCAATTTTTTTTAACTTGATTAATCCAAATAATTTGAGTGCTCTTCTCGACCATTGATGGCATGATAAATCCTACCCCCTCAAACATATGTGCACTTTCCTTCACATCTAACTGCGATGAGTTTGCGGCATATTTGATAGATAAGATACCCAGCCTAATGTTGGTTATCAGTCAAGCAAGACCTGATGAGAAGTTTGATGATTTGTGCCCTAGCCTACCACGCAAAGGCATGGATTTATTTTCCCTGGTTGACACAGACATGCTCAGGAAAGTGATACTACAACTTAAGCCTTCTACCTGCCTTCTCAATTATATCCCCATCACCTTCTTCAAAACTGTATTTATTGCATACCTAAAGAAGTGTAAGCTATTGTTAATCACTCCCTGTTCACAGGCACTTTCCCTACTGCACTGAAAACTACTATGGTGAAACTGCTTCTGAAGAAATGTAATCTAGATCCTTCAGCTCTTAGCAAAATTCTTGAGAAATTGGTTTTCAAACAGCTAAATTATTTTTTAAGTGCCAACTGTAATTTGGAAAAATTCCAATCAGATTTTCAGACAGCCTTGGTTAAATTAGTAAATGATCTTAGAGCAAACACAGATGCCAAACAGCTCTCTGTCCTTTAAGTGCTGCATTCAACACTTTTGACCATGATGTCCTTCTGGACAGACAGGAGAGGTAGGTTGGCCTCTACGTTCCACTTCTAAATTGGTTTAGGACCTATTTAACTAGTGGAGAGTGTGTCACCCTTGGTGAACATAACTCAGAGACAATACATATTACATGTGGCATTCCACAAGGTTTGATTTTGGGTCTGGTACTGTTCAGTTTATACAGTATATGTTACCCCTTTGCAGCATTATCAGACAGCACATCATTGATTTTGCTATGCAGACAATACACAACTGTACATTTGTTTCACCGGAGGATTTTAGCTCCACAGATAAAGGATTAGACTGTATTAGTGATTTAAATACTTGGATAAATCACAACTTCCTCCAGCTAAATCAAGACAAGACCAAGGTGCTTATTGTTGGAACTGTCATGACGTGGCCCTTTCTGGGTACAGTGCGTGGCATCCCCCTCTCTCTCCCTCCTACATCCAGGTTCTGTTATCTCATATCTTCAATTCCTGGAGGAGACTCTCTCCTCCTTGCCATGCAGTATAGAGAGAGACAGTTTCACAGTAGAACAAAGGAACTTCTTCTACATCACAGAACTTGAGAACGTGTAAACGGTCGGTGGAGAAGCCAGCTACGACCCGGTCCGTTTTGTTTCATGTTTGTGACCTCATGAAAGACACTACAGCCACATTACCATAACTCTGTTTATACAGGTGCCTCCATTATGAGGTGTGCGGCTAATTGTATAAAATGAATTAGTAAAGACGAAACATGATGTAATGATAATGTGAGAGAATTTTATTCCCTTTAAAGTTTAACTAAGTCATTGGCCCAACCCCATGTTCAGACATGATCTGGCATCATGGAACAGCCCTTTTCTACTGTTACGAATAAAAACCCCACCTGAAGAAATCCTCTTCAGACCACGCGTACCTAGATGGACACCGAGGGGCAAAGGTTGAGTTTAGACCACAAAAACCTCCGTATAAGCTAAGGTTGTAATGGTTGTTGAATTGCTAATCATACCACTTGGAGCATTGGCTACACGGGTGGAAATTGTTAAACTCTGAGACTATCGATCCTGACAGAATAAGAGCAAATCTTAGATACTAATTACTAGTCTGCAGCTGGATATTATGTCAACCTGGAATGCGAAGACCGACAACCGCCGAAACATCTATTCCATGAGAACATTTCTGAATGGTACTCTGAAGTATCCATTCTAACCACGAAAGACTTCAGGGAAGCAGAGAGACTCTCGGATGAACTTTCCAACAGAAGGACTGACGATTCCAACAGAGATCACGACGACACACTGGGCGTAAATATACAGTGGGGAGAAGAAGTATTTGATAACCTGCAAAATCGGCAGTGTTTCCTACTTACAAAGCATGTAGAGGTCTGTCATTTGTATTATAGGTACACTTCAACAGTGAGAGACAGAATCTAAAACAAAAATCCAGAACATCACATTGTATGATTTTTAAGTAATTAATTTGCATTTTATTGTAAGTATTTGATCACCTACCAACCAGTAAGAATTCCAGCTCTCACAGACCTGTTAGTTTTTCTTTAAGAAGCCCTCCTGTTCTCTACTCATTACCTGTATTAACTGCCCCTGTTTGAACTCGTTACCTGTATAAAAGACACCTGTCCACACAGACTCCAACCTCTCCACAATGGCCAAGACCAGAGAGCTGTGTAAGGACATCAGGGATAAAATTGTAGACCTGCACAAGGCTGGGATGGGCTACAGGACAATAGGCAAGCAGCTTGGTGAGAAGGCAACAACTGTTGGCGCAATTATTAGAAAATGGAAGAAGTTCAAGATGACGGTCAATCACCCTCGGTCTGGGGCTCCATGCAAGATCTCACCTCATGGGGCATCAATGATCATGAGGAAGGTGAGGGATCAGCCCAGAACTACACAGCAGGACCTGGTCAATGACCTGAAGAGAGCTGGGACCACTGTCTCAAAGAAAACCATTAGTAACACACTACGCCATCATGGACTAAAATCCTGCAGCGCACGCAAGGTCCCCCTGCTCAAGCCAGCGCAAATCCAGGCCCGTCTGAAGTTTGCCAATGAAAATCTGGATGATCCAGAGGAGGAATGGGAGAAGTTAATGGGGTCTGATGAGACTAGAATAGAGCTTTTTGGTCTAAACTCCACTCGTCGTGTTTGGAGGAAGAAGAAGGATGAGTACAACCCCAGGAACACCATCCCAACCGTGAAGCATGGAGGTGGAAACATCATTATTTGGGGATGCTTTTCTGCAAAGGGGACAGGACGACGGATGGGACCATGTATCGTGAGATCTTGGCCAACAACATCCTTCCCTCAGTAAGAGCATTGAAGATGTGTCGTGGCTGGGTCTTCCAGCATGACAACAACCCGAAACACACAGCCAGGGCAACTAAGGAGTGGCTCCGTAAGAAGCATCTCAAGGTCCTGGAATGGCCTAGCCAGTCTCCAGACCTGAACCCAATTGAAAATCTTTGGAGGGAGCTGAAAGTCCGTATTGCCCAGCGACAGCCCCGAAACCTGAAGGATCTGGAGAAGGTCTGTATGGAGGAGTGGGCCAAAATCCCTGTTGCAGTGTGTGCAAACCTGGTCAAGAACTACAGGAAACGTGTGATCTCTGTAAATTCAAACAAATGTTTCAGTACCACATATTAAGTTCTGCTTTTCTGATGTATCCAATACTTATGTCATGCAATAAAATGCAAATGAATTACTTAAAAATCATACAATGTGATTTTCTGGATTTTTGTTTTATATTCCGTCTCTCACAGTTGAAGTGTACCTATGATAAAAATGAAAGACCTCTACATGCTTTGTAAGTCGGAAAACCTGGAAAATCGGCAGTGTATCAAATACTTCTTCTCCCCATTGTATATGTAGTGTGATTAGAGAATGTAAACCAGGTTTGCTAGGAAACAAGTCAAAACAAATGGAACAATGACAAGTGGAGCGGTGATGGCTAGAAGACCGGTGACGTCGACTGCCAAACGCCGCCCGAACAAGGTGAGGAGCAGACCTCGATGGAAGTCGTGAAAGTACACCCCCCTTGACGCACAGCTCCAGCAGCGCGTCGACACTGGCCTCAGGGATGAACCGGAGGACGAGGGGCAGGGCGATCTGGCCGGAGACGGTGTAACTCCTGCAGCATTGAAGGGTCCAACACGTCCTGCACCGGAACCTCTCCTCAGGACCGTACCCCAACCACTCCACAAGGTATTGAAGGCTCCTCGCCCAATGCCTCGAATCCAGGAATGACCGAACGGAGTACGCCGGGCGCCCTCGATGTCCGGAGGGGGCAGAGGAATCTCCCGTACCTCAGACTCCTGGAGCGGACCAACCACCACCGGCCTGAGGAGAGACATATGGAACCAGGGGTTAATTCGGTAATCGGGGGGAAGCTGTAACCTGTAACACACCTCATTCACTCTCTTCAGGACTTTAAATGGCCCCACAAACCGCGGACCCAGCATCAAGCAGGGCAGGCGGAGGGGCAGGTTTCGGGTCGAAAGCCAGACCTGGTTGGACCGGGGCCTCACTGCAGAGACGGTCTGCTCTGTTTTTTTGGCGCAGCGTGGCCCGCTTGAGGTGATCATGGGCAACCTCCCATGTCTCCTCCTAGTGCCTGAACCAGTCGTCCACCGCAGGAGCCACGGTCTGACTCGGATGCCACGGCACCAGAACCTGTTGGTTCCTCAATACGCACCGGTAAAGGGTAGAGGTTATTGGAGTAGTGGCGGAGCGAGTTCTGCGTCATCTCTGCCCAGGGCACGAACGCCACCCAATCCCCCAGCTGGTCCTGGCAAAAGACCGCAGAAACCTGCCCACATCCTGGTTCACTCTCTCCAGCTGCCCATTACCCTCGGGTTGCAAACCTGAGGTAAAGGCTGATCGAGACCCCCAGGCGTTCCATGAATGCCCTCCAGACTCTCGAAGTGAACTGGAGACCTCGATCAGACACTATATCCTCAGGCACCCCGTAGTGCCGGAAGACGTGTGTAAACAAGGCCTCCGCAGTCTGTAGGGCTGTAGGGAGACCGGGCAGAGGAAGGAGACGACAGGACTAAGAGGAACGATCCACAACCACCAGGATCGTGGTGTTTCCCTGTGAGAGAAGAAGATCGGTCAGAACATCCACCGACAGGTGTGACCAAGGCCGTTGTGGAACGGGTAATGGATGTAGCTTACCTCTGAGCAGGTGTCTAGGAGCCTTACACTGGGCGCACACCGAGCAGGAGGAAACATAAACCCTCACGTCCTTTGCCAAGGTAGGCCACCAGTACTTCCCACTCAGACAGTGCACCGGCCGACCGATCCCTGGATGACCAGAGGGTGACGACGTGTGGGCCCTATAGATCAACTGTCACAGACAGTAGACAGAACCTACAGATTCCCGATGGGAAGCTAGAGGGGAGCGGGCTCAGTACATAAAGCCTGCTCAATGTCCGTGTCCAGCTCCCATATGACCGGCGCTGCCAGGCAGGAGGCCAGGAGTATGGGAGTCTGATCCATGGGCCGCTCCTCTGCATCATACAGCCGGGACAGTTTGTCTGCCTTCACATTTTGGGAACCTGGTCTGTAGGACAGGGTGAACATAAAACGGATTAAAAAAACATGGCCCACCCTGCCTGACGAGGATTCAGTCTCCTCTCTGCCCAGATGTACTCCAGGTGGCGGTGGTCAGTCCAGATGAGAAAAGGGTGTTTAGCCCCCTCAAGCCAATGTCTCCATGCCTTCAAAGCCTTAACCACAGCCAACAGCTCCTGGTCCCCCACATCATAGTTCATAGTTCAACACTGAGAGAGCACGGCTCCTATCCCAGCCTCGGAAGCGTCCTCCTCCACTATGAATGCCAAAGAGGGATCCGGATGGGCCAGCACGGGAGCCGAGGTAAACAGAGCCCTTAGGTGCCCAAAAGCCCTGTCCGCCTCAGCCGACCGCTGCAAACATACAGGACCCCTTCATTCTCTCCCAGTCCTTTGGGTTATGAGAGGGCAGAATGGACTCCTTTTTCTTGCTGAAGACACTCAGGAACTGGGCATATGTAGGTGGGATGTGGGTGGAATGGCAGACTCCGATTCTTCTATAGAGGTGGCTCGACAGAGTAGACTGAAGCAGTTCTTAAAACAGGCGTAAGACCATGACAGCAATTCCCCTTGCCGCCAGGAGATGGCAGGGTTTTGAAGGCTTAGCCAGGGGTGACCGAGGATGAGGGGTTCTTTAGGGGGAAGACAAGACAAAAACTATCATATATGGGAGGAGTAAATCACGGGAAACCAGAGCTTTGAAAGACGTGTGTCACAAAATAAACAATACTTCACAGTGATCGGGTGCAAAGAACTGAACTAAATAGTAATGACATACAGGTGTGTGACCAAGTGATTAGAATTCAGGTGATTGGAATCTGGAGGGTGAGCTGCATTCAGGGGATCTAGGTGTTTGAGTGTGTGAGCTGGAAAGTGGGCTACGTTCAGAGGTACGGGTTTGAGGGTGTGAGTTGCAAGCAGACGTTACACTCACCTAGTTTCCTGAACCAAGTCACATATAATTACAAGGTTACCCTATTAATCTATGGCAAAGACACTTACAGTACCAGTCGCAAGTTTGGACACCTACTCATTTAACAAACTGTATCAAGAGTTGATAGAGGCTTTTCAAAATGACACAAAAGACCTGGGAGACACTGTTGATGATGATGAATGGATACATATGTTAGAATGCCTATTTAATGAAATCATACTGTAATCTCAGAAAAATTACTACAGTTTAAGATGATTCATAGAATGTACTAAACTAGAAACGTCTCTTTTTCAGGACCCTCTCTTTCAAAGACAATTCCTAAAAATCCAAATTACAATGAAGATCTTTTAATAAACATTGTTTCCCATGCTTTTTCACTGAACCATAAAAATTAAATGAACATGCACCTGTGAAACGGTTGTTTCAGGGTAGACATCCTCCTCCCTCATGTGGTACCCTTCCTGCAGTCTCATCCTGACATGACCCACCAGAATGACAATGCCTCCAGCCATACTGCTCGTTCTGTGCGTGATTTCCTGCAAGACAGGAATGTCAGTGTTCTGCCATGGCCAGCGAAGAGCCCAGATCTCAATTCCATTGAGCACGTCTGGGACCAGTTGGATCGGAGGGTGAGGGCTAGTGCCATTTCCCCCAGAAATATCCAGGAACTTGCAGGTGCCTTGGTGGAAGAGTGTGGTAACATCTCACTGCAAGAACTGGCAAATCTGGTGCAGTCCATGAGGAGGAGATGTACTGCAGAACTTCATGCAGCTGGTGGCCAGATACGGTCTGTTACTTTTGATTTTGACCCTCCCTTTGTTCAGGGACACATTATTCCATTTATGTTAGTCACGTGTGTTGAATGTTATGTTCATAAAAATATTTACGCATGTTAAGTTTGCCGAAAATAAACACAGTTGACAGTGAGAGGATGTTTTTTTGTATATGCCAGTGAAACTGAATTTCATGCAGAATAATTAAATGAATGAGTGCTAGAGGTGTGAAACAGAAAAGGGGACATATTTTTTACTTAACTAGTCAAGTCAGTTAAGAACAAATTCTTATTTACGATGGCAGCCTATAACGCTACACTGGTATAAAGTATTTTGGAGACAGGCGCAGGATTACACATATGGATTTTTAATACACCCAAAACAAACACGTATACAATAACACTGGGCTGTACCCGAACACTAGAGTGAGTATTTTTTAAAGATGAACACTTCCATTGTTTAACACCTCCCTAATTTGAACTGCGAACAGCCCCAATGCTTTAACAACACCCCCCACCCCTTCCAATTTGCCAGTTAACCATTGATATGTATAAAAAAAATAGGGATACCTGCAAATATTGGTACAATTCCACTAGAGCAGGGGTGAGCAATTCCAGTCCTCGAAGGCCTGATTGGTGTCACTATTTTACCCCAGCCAACACACCTGACTCTAGTAATCACCTTATCATGATCTTCAGTTGAGCATGCAATTTGATTAAATCAGCTGTTTTTGCTAGGGAAGGAGAAAAAGTGTGACACCAATCAGGCCTCCGAGGACTGGAGTTGCCCATCCCTGCACTAGAGGAACCAAACCGCTCTGGGCCATGCCGGAACTAGCATGAACTAGCCTTGTCGGTTCTAGGTTATTAACCATTTGCCGTGGAACTGGAAACAGGGCTAGGTTTAATTTGCGGGAAAAACTGCAGATTATGGGCAACCATTGATGCCATAGCACCAGTAAAGTTGAAAAAGAACTCATCCAAATGGACAGCCAATTAGAGAAGTGAGGAAACTAATCAATTAAAGAGACATTTCAAATAGGCAGAGCAGAGAAAGAGAAAGTCCAAGTTAATATTCTCAGAGAGCAACTTGGCATATATATATATATATATATATATATAACAAGGCAATTAGAGAATCCAGATGGGCAATTTTTTTTTAACTTGATTAATCCAAATAATTTGAGTGCTCTTCTCGACCATTGATGGCATGATAAATCCTACCCCCTCAAACATATGTGCACTTTCCTTCACATCTAACTGCGATGAGTTTGCGGCATATTTGATAGATAAGATACCCAGCCTAATGTTGGTTATCAGTCAAGCAAGACCTGATGAGAAGTTTGATGATTTGTGCCCTAGCCTACCACGCAAAGGCATGGATTTATTTTCCCTGGTTGACACAGACATGCTCAGGAAAGTGATACTACAACTTAAGCCTTCTACCTGCCTTCTCAATTATATCCCCATCACCTTCTTCAAAACTGTATTTATTGCATACCTAAAGAAGTGTAAGCTATTGTTAATCACTCCCTGTTCACAGGCACTTTCCCTACTGCACTGAAAACTACTATGGTGAAACTGCTTCTGAAGAAATGTAATCTAGATCCTTCAGCTCTTAGCAAAATTCTTGAGAAATTGGTTTTCAAACAGCTAAATTATTTTTTAAGTGCCAACTGTAATTTGGAAAAATTCCAATCAGATTTTCAGACAGCCTTGGTTAAATTAGTAAATGATCTTAGAGCAAACACAGATGCCAAACAGCTCTCTGTCCTTTAAGTGCTGCATTCAACACTTTTGACCATGATGTCCTTCTGGACAGACAGGAGAGGTAGGTTGGCCTCTACGTTCCACTTCTAAATTGGTTTAGGACCTATTTAACTAGTGGAGAGTGTGTCACCCTTGGTGAACATAACTCAGAGACAATACATATTACATGTGGCATTCCACAAGGTTTGATTTTGGGTCTGGTACTGTTCAGTTTATACAGTATATGTTACCCCTTTGCAGCATTATCAGACAGCACATCATTGATTTTCATTGCTATGCAGACAATACACAACTGTACATTTGTTTCACCGGAGGATTTTAGCTCCACAGATAAAGGATTAGACTGTATTAGTGATTTAAATACTTGGATAAATCACAACTTCCTCCAGCTAAATCAAGACAAGACCAAGGTGCTTATTGTTGGAACTGTCATGACGTGGCCCTTTCTGGGTACAGTGCGTGGCATCCCCCTCTCTCTCCCTCCTACATCCAGGTTCTGTTATCTCATATCTTCAATTCCTGGAGGAGACTCTCTCCTCCTTGCCATGCAGTATAGAGAGAGACAGTTTCACAGTAGAACAAAGGAACTTCTTCTACATCACAGAACTTGAGAACGTGTAAACGGTCGGTGGAGAAGCCAGCTACGACCCGGTCCGTTTTGTTTCATGTTTGTGACCTCATGAAAGACACTACAGCCACATTACCATAACTCTGTTTATACAGGTGCCTCCATTATGAGGTGTGCGGCTAATTGTATAAAATGAATTAGTAAAGACGAAACATGATGTAATGATAATGTGAGAGAATTTTATTCCCTTTAAAGTTTAACTAAGTCATTGGCCCAACCCCATGTTCAGACATGATCTGGCATCATGGAACAGCCCTTTTCTACTGTTACGAATAAAAACCCCACCTGAAGAAATCCTCTTCAGACCACGCGTACCTAGATGGACACCGAGGGGCAAAGGTTGAGTTTAGACCACAAAAACCTCCGTATAAGCTAAGGTTGTAATGGTTGTTGAATTGCTAATCATACCACTTGGAGCATTGGCTACACGGGTGGAAATTGTTAAACTCTGAGACTATCGATCCTGACAGAATAAGAGCAAATCTTAGATACTAATTACTAGTCTGCAGCTGGATATTATGTCAACCTGGAATGCGAAGACCGACAACCGCCGAAACATCTATTCCATGAGAACATTTCTGAATGGTACTCTGAAGTATCCATTCTAACCACGAAAGACTTCAGGGAAGCAGAGAGACTCTCGGATGAACTTTCCAACAGAAGGACTGACGATTCCAACAGAGATCACGACGACACACTGGGCGTAAATATACAGTGGGGAGAAGAAGTATTTGATAACCTGCAAAATCGGCAGTGTTTCCTACTTACAAAGCATGTAGAGGTCTGTCATTTGTATTATAGGTACACTTCAACAGTGAGAGACAGAATCTAAAACAAAAATCCAGAACATCACATTGTATGATTTTTAAGTAATTAATTTGCATTTTATTGTAAGTATTTGATCACCTACCAACCAGTAAGAATTCCAGCTCTCACAGACCTGTTAGTTTTTCTTTAAGAAGCCCTCCTGTTCTCTACTCATTACCTGTATTAACTGCCCCTGTTTGAACTCGTTACCTGTATAAAAGACACCTGTCCACACAGACTCCAACCTCTCCACAATGGCCAAGACCAGAGAGCTGTGTAAGGACATCAGGGATAAAATTGTAGACCTGCACAAGGCTGGGATGGGCTACAGGACAATAGGCAAGCAGCTTGGTGAGAAGGCAACAACTGTTGGCGCAATTATTAGAAAATGGAAGAAGTTCAAGATGACGGTCAATCACCCTCGGTCTGGGGCTCCATGCAAGATCTCACCTCATGGGGCATCAATGATCATGAGGAAGGTGAGGGATCAGCCCAGAACTACACAGCAGGACCTGGTCAATGACCTGAAGAGAGCTGGGACCACTGTCTCAAAGAAAACCATTAGTAACACACTACGCCATCATGGACTAAAATCCTGCAGCGCACGCAAGGTCCCCCTGCTCAAGCCAGCGCAAATCCAGGCCCGTCTGAAGTTTGCCAATGAAAATCTGGATGATCCAGAGGAGGAATGGGAGAAGTTAATGGGGTCTGATGAGACTAGAATAGAGCTTTTTGGTCTAAACTCCACTCGTCGTGTTTGGAGGAAGAAGAAGGATGAGTACAACCCCAGGAACACCATCCCAACCGTGAAGCATGGAGGTGGAAACATCATTATTTGGGGATGCTTTTCTGCAAAGGGGACAGGACGACGGATGGGACCATGTATCGTGAGATCTTGGCCAACAACATCCTTCCCTCAGTAAGAGCATTGAAGATGTGTCGTGGCTGGGTCTTCCAGCATGACAACAACCCGAAACACACAGCCAGGGCAACTAAGGAGTGGCTCCGTAAGAAGCATCTCAAGGTCCTGGAATGGCCTAGCCAGTCTCCAGACCTGAACCCAATTGAAAATCTTTGGAGGGAGCTGAAAGTCCGTATTGCCCAGCGACAGCCCCGAAACCTGAAGGATCTGGAGAAGGTCTGTATGGAGGAGTGGGCCAAAATCCCTGTTGCAGTGTGTGCAAACCTGGTCAAGAACTACAGGAAACGTGTGATCTCTGTAAATTCAAACAAATGTTTCAGTACCACATATTAAGTTCTGCTTTTCTGATGTATCCAATACTTATGTCATGCAATAAAATGCAAATGAATTACTTAAAAATCATACAATGTGATTTTCTGGATTTTTGTTTTATATTCCGTCTCTCACAGTTGAAGTGTACCTATGATAAAAATGAAAGACCTCTACATGCTTTGTAAGTCGGAAAACCTGGAAAATCGGCAGTGTATCAAATACTTCTTCTCCCCATTGTATATGTAGTGTGATTAGAGAATGTAAACCAGGTTTGCTAGGAAACAAGTCAAAACAAATGGAACAATGACAAGTGGAGCGGTGATGGCTAGAAGACCGGTGACGTCGACTGCCAAACGCCGCCCGAACAAGGTGAGGAGCAGACCTCGATGGAAGTCGTGAAAGTACACCCCCCTTGACGCACAGCTCCAGCAGCGCGTCGACACTGGCCTCAGGGATGAACCGGAGGACGAGGGGCAGGGCGATCTGGCCGGAGACGGTGTAACTCCTGCAGCATTGAAGGGTCCAACACGTCCTGCACCGGAACCTCTCCTCAGGACCGTACCCCAACCACTCCACAAGGTATTGAAGGCTCCTCGCCCAATGCCTCGAATCCAGGAATGACCGAACGGAGTACGCCGGGGCGCCCTCGATGTCCGGAGGGGGCAGAGGAATCTCCCGTACCTCAGACTCCTGGAGCGGACCAACCACCACCGGCCTGAGGAGAGACATATGGAACCAGGGGTTAATTCGGTAATCGGGGGGAAGCTGTAACCTGTAACACACCTCATTCACTCTCTTCAGGACTTTAAATGGCCCCACAAACCGCGGACCCAGCATCAAGCAGGGCAGGCGGAGGGGCAGGTTTCGGGTCGAAAGCCAGACCTGGTTGGACCGGGGCCTCACTGCAGAGACGGTCTGCTCTGTTTTTTTGGCGCAGCGTGGCCCGCTTGAGGTGATCATGGGCAACCTCCCATGTCTCCTCCTAGTGCCTGAACCAGTCGTCCACCGCAGGAGCCACGGTCTGACTCGGATGCCACGGCACCAGAACCTGTTGGTTCCTCAATACGCACCGGTAAAGGGTAGAGGTTATTGGAGTAGTGGCGGAGCGAGTTCTGCGTCATCTCTGCCCAGGGCACGAACGCCACCCAATCCCCCAGCTGGTCCTGGCAAAAGACCGCAGAAACCTGCCCACATCCTGGTTCACTCTCTCCAGCTGCCCATTACCCTCGGGTTGCAAACCTGAGGTAAAGGCTGATCGAGACCCCCAGGCGTTCCATGAATGCCCTCCAGACTCTCGAAGTGAACTGGAGACCTCGATCAGACACTATATCCTCAGGCACCCCGTAGTGCCGGAAGACGTGTGTAAACAAGGCCTCCGCAGTCTGTAGGGCTGTAGGGAGACCGGGCAGAGGAAGGAGACGACAGGACTAAGAGGAACGATCCACAACCACCAGGATCGTGGTGTTTCCCTGTGAGAGAAGAAGATCGGTCAGAACATCCACCGACAGGTGTGACCAAGGCCGTTGTGGAACGGGTAATGGATGTAGCTTACCTCTGAGCAGGTGTCTAGGAGCCTTACACTGGGCGCACACCGAGCAGGAGGAAACATAAACCCTCACGTCCTTTGCCAAGGTAGGCCACCAGTACTTCCCACTCAGACAGTGCACCGGCCGACCGATCCCTGGATGACCAGAGGGTGACGACGTGTGGGCCCTATAGATCAACTGTCACAGACAGTAGACAGAACCTACAGATTCCCGATGGGAAGCTAGAGGGGAGCGGGCTCAGTACATAAAGCCTGCTCAATGTCCGTGTCCAGCTCCCATATGACCGGCGCTGCCAGGCAGGAGGCCAGGAGTATGGGAGTCTGATCCATGGGCCGCTCCTCTGCATCATACAGCCGGGACAGTTTGTCTGCCTTCACATTTTGGGAACCTGGTCTGTAGGACAGGGTGAACATAAAACGGATTTTAAAAAACATGGCCCACCCTGCCTGACGAGGATTCAGTCTCCTCTCTGCCCAGATGTACTCCAGGTGGCGGTGGTCAGTCCAGATGAGAAAAGGGTGTTTAGCCCCCTCAAGCCAATGTCTCCATGCCTTCAAAGCCTTAACCACAGCCAACAGCTCCTGGTCCCCCACATCATAGTTCATAGTTCAACACTGAGAGAGCACGGCTCCTATCCCAGCCTCGGAAGCGTCCTCCTCCACTATGAATGCCAAAGAGGGATCCGGATGGGCCAGCACGGGAGCCGAGGTAAACAGAGCCCTTAGGTGCCCAAAAGCCCTGTCCGCCTCAGCCGACCGCTGCAAACATACAGGACCCCTTCATTCTCTCCCAGTCCTTTGGGTTATGAGAGGGCAGAATGGACTCCTTTTTCTTGCTGAAGACACTCAGGAACTGGGCATATGTAGGTGGGATGTGGGTGGAATGGCAGACTCCGATTCTTCTATAGAGGTGGCTCGACAGAGTAGACTGAAGCAGTTCTTAAAACAGGCGTAAGACCATGACAGCAATTCCCCTTGCCGCCAGGAGATGGCAGGGTTTTGAAGGCTTAGCCAGGGGTGACCGAGGATGAGGGGTTCTTTAGGGGGAAGACAAGACAAAAACTATCATATATGGGAGGAGTAAATCACGGGGAAACCAGAGCTTTGAAAGACGTGTGTCACAAAATAAACAATACTTCACAGTGATCGGGTGCAAAGAACTGAACTAAATAGTAATGACATACAGGTGTGTGACCAAGTGATTAGAATTCAGGTGATTGGAATCTGGAGGGTGAGCTGCATTCAGGGGATCTAGGTGTTTGAGTGTGTGAGCTGGAAAGTGGGCTACGTTCAGAGGTACGGGTTTGAGGGTGTGAGTTGCAAGCAGACGTTACACTCACCTAGTTTCCTGAACCAATTCACATATAATTACAAGGTTACCCTATTAATCTATGGCAAAGACACTTACAGTACCAGTCGCAAGTTTGGACACCTACTCATTTAACAAACTGTATCAAGAGTTGATAGAGGCTTTTCAAAATGACACAAAAGACCTGGGAGACACTGTTGATGATGATGAATGGATACATATGTTAGAATGCCTATTTAATGAAATCATACTGTAATCTCAGAAAAATTACTACAGTTTAAGATGATTCATAGAATGTACTAAACTAGAAACGTCTCTTTTTCAGGACCCTCTCTTTCAAAGACAATTCCTAAAAATCCAAATTACAATGAAGATCTTTTAATAAACATTGTTTCCCATGCTTTTTCACTGAACCATAAAAATTAAATGAACATGCACCTGTGAAACGGTTGTTTCAGGGTAGACATCCTCCTCCCTCATGTGGTACCCTTCCTGCAGTCTCATCCTGACATGACCCACCAGAATGACAATGCCTCCAGCCATACTGCTCGTTCTGTGCGTGATTTCCTGCAAGACAGGAATGTCAGTGTTCTGCCATGGCCAGCGAAGAGCCCAGATCTCAATTCCATTGAGCACGTCTGGGACCAGTTGGATCGGAGGGTGAGGGCTAGTGCCATTTCCCCCAGAAATATCCAGGAACTTGCAGGTGCCTTGGTGGAAGAGTGTGGTAACATCTCACTGCAAGAACTGGCAAATCTGGTGCAGTCCATGAGGAGGAGATGTACTGCAGAACTTCATGCAGCTGGTGGCCAGATACGGTCTGTTACTTTTGATTTTGACCCTCCCTTTGTTCAGGGACACATTATTCCATTTATGTTAGTCACGTGTGTTGAATGTTATGTTCATAAAAATATTTACGCATGTTAAGTTTGCCGAAAATAAACACAGTTGACAGTGAGAGGATGTTTTTTTGTATATGCCAGTGAAACTGAATTTCATGCAGAATAATTAAATGAATGAGTGCTAGAGGTGTGAAACAGAAAAGGGGACATATTTTTTACTTAACTAGTCAAGTCAGTTAAGAACAAATTCTTATTTACGATGGCAGCCTATAACGCTACACTGGTATAAAGTATTTTGGAGACAGGCGCAGGATTACACATATGGATTTTTAATACACCCAAAACAAACACGTATACAATAACACTGGGCTGTACCCGAACACTAGAGTGAGTATTTTTTAAAGATGAACACTTCCATTGTTTAACACCTCCCTAATTTGAACTGCGAACAGCCCCAATGCTTTAACAACACCCCCCACCCCTTCCAATTTGCCAGTTAACCATTGATATGTATAAAAAAAATAGGGATACCTGCAAATATTGGTACAATTCCACTAGAGCAGGGGTGAGCAATTCCAGTCCTCGAAGGCCTGATTGGTGTCACTATTTTACCCCAGCCAACACACCTGACTCTAGTAATCACCTTATCATGATCTTCAGTTGAGCATGCAATTTGATTAAATCAGCTGTTTTTGCTAGGGAAGGAGAAAAAGTGTGACACCAATCAGGCCTCCGAGGACTGGAGTTGCCCATCCCTGCACTAGAGGAACCAAACCGCTCTGGGCCATGCCGGAACTAGCATGAACTAGCCTTGTCGGTTCTAGGTTATTAACCATTTGCCGTGGAACTGGAAACAGGGCTAGGTTTAATTTGCGGGAAAAACTGCTAGTGACGATTTTAAGACAGCAACCCATGACGCAATTCGGCAGAGACGTTGACTGGCAAGTACAGAGGAGGAAGAGTTAGCCAGGCTATTTTGTGTATTCCTTTTTTTAATTGTTGTTTGTGGGCAGCAAGGGAGACTTAACAGAATAGAGGATACAGCTGAAAAGAGAGAGATACAAGACAGTATTATCATACAAGGAGAAGATCGCTTCAGCCAGTTGAAAGACCGGCTAATGCATAGAAAGGTACGTCCAAGAGAGGTAAGTGTATGTTTGTTAATTGGACAATTATTTACTTTATTCTGGGCAGTTTTTAGCAAAGTGCAGAAAAGCATTATTGCCAAAATGTGTTCATAGATCTGGTGCTGTAGCTGAACATTTCAGTTTGCTAAGAGGTTATGAGTTGAAATCTCATACAAGGCAGTCACAATTGTACAAAATGATAAAATATTTTACAGTAATTTAAATAATACCAAATTCAAGTTGATTTAAATATTTACTTTATTTTTACTGCAACTTTAGACAATGTGCAGAAATCCATGCTTGGCAATAAGTCCAGTGCATTCGGAAAGTATTCAGACCACTTGACTTTTTCCACATTTTGTTATGTTACAGCCTTATTCTAAAACTAATTTTTCTCCTCATCAAACCACACACATTACCCCATAATGACGAAGCAGAAACAGTTTTTTAGAAAATGCTAGCGTCCCATCCGGCCAACATGCAGTGAGGATGCAGAGCGCCAAATTCAATTACTCATTATAAAAATTCAGAAAACAAAATATATTTTACATAGGTTTATAGATTAACTGCTTGTTAAACCAACCACAGCGTCATATTTATAAAATGCTTTTCGGCGAAAGCATACCTAGCCCAGTTGACAAATTATTACAAACAGTAACCAGCCAAGCAGAAGCATTACAAAACTCAGAAATAGAGATCAAATTAATCCCTTACCTTTGATGATCTTCATATGTTGGCAATCAGAAGACATTAATTTACTCAATAAATGTTCCTTTTGATCGATGAAGTCTCCTTATATACAAAAACCTCAGTTTGTTAGCGCGTTTTCTTCAGTAATCCACAGGCTCAAACTCAGTCAAAACAATCAGACAAAAAATCCAAATTGTATCCGTCAAACGATGTTTATATTCAATCCTCAGGTTGTTTTTTAGCCTAAATAATATTTCAACCGGAAAATAACGTCGTCATTTCCGGTCACAACTTGCAGACTTGTTTACATGTTGGTGTGCGTTTTGTTGCCAACCGATTTTGCTACCTGACAACTTTACGGTTTTTACTTTTTAATTACTGTTTATATTTTTGTTTTTTCACTCCGGATGCTTTATCTGGACATGGTTCGTCAGGACCTCCAACAGCCGAAGAAAAGTAGTAACATTAACATGATGCCTTCTAATTGCAGTCGCTGTACTCATAATATACAGGAGAACGATCGACTTACGGCGAGGATAGCTGTGCTGCAAGCCCAGCTTCAGACGCAATCGTTAGGCAAGGGTAATTTCAGTGTAGGAAAGGATGAAACAGCACCTGTGCCACCAGTAAGTACAGATAGTAACGTTAGTATAAATCCCCTCGCACGGTCCCCGCAGCTGGACAACTTTCTCACGGTTTCTGGAAGGAAATGCTGTAGGAATGCTCAACCGGTGTCGCTCATTCAGCCGACAGAAACTTTCAACCGGTTTTCCCCATTAACTTCTTGGATATAGGGGGCGCTCTTTTAATTTATGGATAAAAAAACGTGCCCGTTTTAAGCGCAATATTTTGTCACGAAAAGATGCTATGCCTGGCCGGTTCTCCTCTTTCTACTGGGATTCTCTACCTCTAACCCTGGCTTACTGGTGCTCTTTCATGCCGTCCCTAGGAGGGATGCGTCACCTGAGTGGGTTGAGTCACTGATGTGATCTTCCTGTCTGGGTTGACGCCCCACCTTGGGTGTGTCATGTGGCAGAGATCTTTGTCGGCTATACTCGGCCTTGTCTCAGGATGGTAAGTTGGTGGTTGAAGATATCCCTCTTGTGGTGTGGGGGCTGTGCTTTGGCAAAGTGGGTGGGGTTATATCCTTCATGTTTGGCTCTGTCTGGGTGTATCATCGGATGGGGCCACAGTGTCTCCTGACCCCTCCTGTCTCACCCTCCAGTATTTATGCTGCAGTAGTTTGTGCCGGGGGGCTACGGTCAGTTTGTTATATCTGGAGTACTTCTCCTGTCTTATCCGGTGTCCTGTGTGAATTTAAGTATGCTCTCTCTCACATTCTTCTCTGCAGATCCTCTCAAGCTCTCTCAGGTTTGATGGGGAGCGTCACTGCACAGCTGTTTCCAGGTCTCTCCATCGATCCGGTTCAAGTCCGTGAACATTCAGTGAACTGTCCCGAAACCACTCCTGGATCTCTATGTACTTTTCTCTGCCAATCTTTCCCTCAATCCTGATGACTAGTCTCCCAGTCCCTGCCGGTGAAAAACATCCCCACAGCATGATGCTGCCACCACCATGCGTCACAGTAGGGATGGTGTTAAGTTTCCTCCTGACTTTACACTTGGCATTCAGGCCAAAGAGCTAATCTTGGGTTCATCAGACCAGAGATTCTTGTTGCTCTTGGTCTGAGAGTCTTTAAGTGCCTTTTGGCAAACTCTAAGAGGGCTCTCATGTGCCTTTTACTGAGGAGTGGCTTCTGTCTGGAATGCTTATGTGTAAAACGTACTCAATTGTCATACATGATTAAAAGTAAAAAAATACCTCAATAGAAAATGACTCAAGTGAAAGTCACCTAGTAAAATACTACTTGATTAAAAGTCTAGTATAGTTAAAACCACATACTTTTAAAGTAACAAAAGAAAATGAAATTGCTATAATATACTTAATTATCAAAAGTAAAAGTTTAAATCATTTCAAATTCCTTATATTGAGAAAACCAGAAGTCAATTTGTGTTATTTTAATTTTATTTACAGATGCTCCAACACTCAGACATCATTTACAAATGAAGCAAGTGTTTAGTGAGTCTGCCACATCAAAGGCAGTAGAGATGACCAGGGATGTTCTCTTGATAAGTGTGTAAATGTTCCTGTCCTGGTAAGCATTCAAAATGTAACAAGTGCTTTTGGGTGTCAGGGAAAATGTATGGAGTAAAAAGTACATAATTTTCTTTAAGAATGTAGTGAAGTAAAAGTTGTCAAAAATATAAATAGTAAAGCATAGATACACCAATAGATGACTTAATATTACTACTACTAAGTACTTTACACCACCGGTGGAGTGCTCCAGAGATGGTTGGTTTTTGCTTTGACATGCACTGTCAACTGTGGGACCTTATGTAGACAGGTGTATGCCTTTCCAAATCATGTCCAATCAATTTAATTTACCACAGGTGCACTCCAATCAAGTTGTAGGAACATATCAAGGATAATCAATAGAAACAGGATGCACCTGAGCTCAATTTTGCATTTCATAGCAAAGGGTCTGAATGTTTATATATATAATATATTTCTGTTTTAGTTTTTTTTAAATAAATTTGAATCATTTTCGAGAAAAAAGTTTCCTTTGTCATTATGGTATTTTGTGAAGATTGATGAGGATTTATTTTATTTAATCCATTTTAGAATAAGGCAGTAATATAATACATTGTGGGAAAAATCAAGGGGTCTGAATACTTTCCGAATGCACTGTATATGTTTTTCAATAACATTCTTAGAACGTTCTCTGAATGTTATTAAAGTCTTGTTGTAGTTTTTATGGAAAGTTTTCTTAATGTTCTCGGAACAATTTCAAAACATTACTTTAAATAGAAACATGTAGGAAACGTTATGCTGAAGTCCTGAAATTTCCACAGAAGAATATTGTTTCCTAATGTACATGGAACAATGATAGAAGATAACTTTAAATAGAACCCTGAGGAAACTTGTAGAAAACATTATGCTGAAGTACTGAAATTTCCACAGAAGTACGTTGTTTCCAAACGTACACGGAACAATGTGAGAACATAACTTTAAATTGAACCAGGAAACATGAAACAATTTCAAAACATGACTTTAAATAGAAACATGTAGGAAACGTTATGCTGAAGCACTGACATTTCCACCGTAGAACGTTGTTTCTACATGTTCTTAAATCAATGTGACAGCATGACTTTAAACAGAACCCTGAGCAAACTTGTAGAAAACATTATGCTGAAGTACTGAAAATCCCACAAAACAATACACGTTTTTATTGTAACCCTGGGCAAGCACACCTGATTCAATTTCTCAACTAATCATCAAGCCCTCAATGAGATGTTTGTCCAGGGCTACAGCAAAAATGTGCACTGTTGGTGGTACTCGAGGACCAGGGTCTTGAAACACTGCTCTAGATGAACACACAAACACGCACAGCTCCCTCCATAAGCCTCCAGATCCAAGGGCCTACCCCCAGGACGCAGTCAGGTGAGGGTGGATGGCTCCGGCTCCTTTGTGCTTTGACAAGAGGGGGCCCTTTGAAGATCAGAAGCTTGGGAGGATGCACCGGGACACTTGCGGCCTAGCGTAATTAAAACCTGGATGAGGCTGAGACGCTCTAAAGGGATAATGAGACAAGGCAGACTCTCTGCTAATCCTACCTCATTATGTTGGCATGCAGAGTTTCAATAAACAACACTTGTGTAAGAGGCTTCCCCACTATACTGCTGCATTGAGGTATAGTGGTGTTGGAACCCTCCCTTCTATACTAGGTTAGAGATGCTGCCCCCCTATAAAGTAGTGATTTTCAGAGGCTTAAGTTCAAACTTGATATTTGAGGTTGTAGAGGAAATATGAGTTCAGAAGTGTAAAGTTAGTCAAATGCATGTTCTCTATAACATTTTTTAAAGAAGGTCATGATGGTTCAAGGGAAATAACATTCTCAGCAACTGATTCACACAGAGAACTACCTACCTCAATTACCATACATCACTTGTGAGCAAACACCAGTGAATAGGGATAGGTAAATTGCCCTTCAGTAGATATGAGAGGTGCATAGCCACAGTACTCTCTTCTGGTAGAGGAGAGAACTGCATCCTCTGTTTTTGCACAATACACAGTTCTGTTCAGTATAATATTCTGTTAATATTGTAAAGCGGATATCCTTTAAATCAGCCAACGTGTCAGAATAAATTACGGTAGGCATTTCTTGTATGCATTTCTTGTATGCATGTTATTGTATTTACAAGATGGTGCTGACATAGACCGTTGCCTTGTTGCCTTATCCGGTGAGAGACTGCAGTGTTCTCTGTTTTGTTGAGATGTGGCTTACACCACCACCCAGCCCTTCAACCAGGGGGATATGACAAGGGCATTTGGGAAATGCAAAGGAGGAGTGGTATGTTTCATGATCAACAACTCTTGGTGTGACCTGAGCAATGTGAAAAGCTCTCGTCATTCTGTTCACTCAATCTGGAGTTCCTGATGATAAAATGTTGACCCCATTATCTTCTGAGGGAATTTTCTTCCTTTATCCTCACGGCTGTACTGGTGCTCTTCCTCATGTTCCCCCACAGGCCGAAGCCACTCGAGCTCTCACAGATGTATAGAGGACTTTTAATAAACTAGACGCCGCACATCCACAAGTTGCATTCATAGTGGCTGGTGATTTGATGAGAACAGATTTAAGGAACGTTTTACAAAACTTCACCAGGAAATCAAATTCCACATGCACTCAGACCATACCTTGGATCACTGCTACTCTCCCTTTCAAGATGGACACAAACCCCTCCCCTGCCCACCTTTTGGCAAATCAAATCACTCCTCCATCTTGCTTCTACCCACCTATTGGCTGAAGCAGGAAGTGCCCGTGACTAGAACTGACTAGAATGCTGGTCTGACCAATCGGAATCTATGCTTCAGGTTTGTTTTGCTTCCATGGACTGGGAAATGTTCTGAGTTGCCTCCTAGAATAACATCAACAACTACACTGACTACATCACTGAGTTCATCAGGTAGTGCATAGAGGATGTTGTTCCAACAGTGATGATTTGAACAAACCCCAATCAAAAACCGTGGAAAAATGACATTATTGGGGCAAAACTGAAAGCACAAACCATCACATGTAAAACTTCTTATGGCTAGGGGTTTTGATAGCGGCACCCCTCGACAACATTCTGCTGAAAAGGAGGTGCATGAAATTCAAAAATATGTATTTTTTAAATATGCAACTTTCACACAATAACAAGTGCAATACACCAAATGAAAGATAAACTTCTTGTTAATCTACCCATCTGCTTTTCAAAAAGGCTTTACAGCGAAAGCACAACATGATTACGTTAGTTTAGAGCCAAGTCACAAAAACACACAGACATTTTTCCAGCCAAAGAGAGCAGTCACAAAAAGCAGAAATAGAGATAAAATTAATCACTAACCTTTGATCTTTATCAGATGACACTCATAGGACATCATGTTACACAATACATGTATGTTTTGTTCAATAAAGTGCATATTTATATCCAAAAATATCAGTTTACATTGGCGCATTAAGTTCAGTAATATTTTGCTTCCAAAACATCCGGTGATTTTGCAGAGAGCCACATGAATTTACAGAAATATTCATAATAAACAATGGTAAAACATACAAGTGTTATTCACATAATTAAAGATAGACTTCTCCTTAATGCAACCGCTCTGTCAGATTTCAAAAAAACTTTACGGAAAAAGCACACCATGCAATATTCTGAGTACGGCACTCAGACCAAACAAGCCAAAGAAATATCCGCCATGTTGTGGAATCAATATTAGTCAGAAATAGCATTATAAATATTCACTTACCTTTGATGATCTTCATCAGAATGCACTCCCAGGATTCCCAGTTCCACAATGAATGTTTGATTTGTTCGATAAAGTTCATCATTTCTGTCCAAATTCCTCCTTGTTGTTAGCGCGTTCAGCCCAGTAATCCATCTTCATGAGGCGCGAGCACTAGGTCCAGACAAAAGGTCCAAAAGTTCCGTTACAGTCCGTAGAAACATGTCAACAGATGTATAGAATCAATCTTTAGGATGTTGTTAACATAACTCTTCAATAATGTTCCAACCGGAGAATTCCTTTGTCTTGGAACGCGAGCTACCTCTCACGTGAACGAGCGTCATGAGCTTGTGACACTCTGACAGACCACTGACTCAAAGAGCCCTTATGAGCCCCTCCTTTACAGTAGAAGCATCAAACAAGGTTGTAAAGACTGTTGACATCTAGTTGAAGCCTTAGGAAGTGCAATTTGACCCCATAGCCACTGAAAAACTAAAAACCTCAGATTTACCACTTCCTGGTTGGATTTTTCTCAGGTTTTCGCCTGCCATATGAGTTCTGTCATACTCACAGACATCATTCAAACAGTTTTAGAAACTTCAGAGTGTTTTCTATCCAAATCTACTAATAATATGCATATATTAGCAACTAGAACAGAGTAGCAGGAAATTTTCATCCAAACGCTTTTCATCCAAACGTGAAAATGCTGCCCCCTATCCCAAACAGGTTTTAACCATGGTAAGGTGACCGGAAATATGGACAAGCTACGACCTCCGTAAGGCAATCAGAGGCGAAAAGACAGTGGAGTCGCAATTTAATGGCACAGACAATCATAGATGATAAATGGGAAACCAGCTGAGTCGAAGACAATGTCTCCTCACTTCCAGATAAGCTAAACATCTTTTTCGCCCACTTCAAGAAAAACAACATTGAGCCACTGTCGCTGGTTCCCCGCTGCTAAGGAGGATTCTGTGCTCTCCATCTCTGGCCGACGTGAGCAAACCTGCCTGCCCGGATGGCATCCCTAGCCGCATCCTCAGACCATCCGCAGACCAGCTGGCTGGAGTGTTTACGGACATATTCAATCTCTCCCTATCCCAGTCTGTTGTCACCACATGCGTCAAGATGTCCACCATTGTTCCTGTACCCAAGAGGCAAAGGTAACCAAACTAAATTACTATCGCGCTTTGAAAGTCAAGGACCATATCACCTACAGTTGAAGTCGGAAGTTCACATACACTTAGGTTGGAGTCATTAAAACTCATTTTTCAACCACTCCAAAAATGGCAAGTCGGTTAGAATGTCTTCTTTGTGCAGTACACAAGTAATTTGTCTAACAATTATTTACAGACAGATTATTTCACATCATTTGACTCAATTGGAGGGGTACCTGTGGATGTTTTTCAAGGCCGACCTTCAAACTCAGTGCCTCTTTGCTTGACATCATGGGAAAATCAAAAGAAATCAGCCAAGACCTCAGAATAAAATGTGTAGACCTCCACAAATCTGGTTCATCCTTGGGAGCAATTTCCAAACGCCTGAAGGTACCAGACCAGGTTCATCTGTACAAACAATAGTACGCAAGTATAAACACCATGGGACCACGCAGCCATCATAACGCCAAGGAAAGAGACACATTCTGTCTCCTAGAGATGAACGTACTTTGGTGCGAAAAGTGCAATTCAATCCCAGAACAACAGAAAAGGACCTTGTGAAGATGCTGGAAGAAACAGGTAAAAAAAAAACATCTATATCCACAGTAAAACGAACCCTATATCGACATAACCTGAAAGGCCGCTCGGCAAGGAGGAAGCCACTGTTCCAAAACCGCCAAAAAAAAGCCAGACTACGATTTGCAACTGCACATGGGGACAAAGATCATACCTTTTGGAGAAATGTCTTCTGGACTGATGAAACAAAAATATAACTATTTGGCCATAATGACTAGAGGTCGACGATTAATTAAGGCCTATTTCAAGTTTTCATAACAATCGGAAATTGGTATTTTTGGACACCGATTTTTTTTTTTTTTTACACTTTTAAATAGGCAAGTCAGTTAAGAACACATTCTTATTTTCAATGACGGCCTAGGAATGGTGGGTTAACCTCTAGCGACGAGCAATCCCGTATCCGGGAGCGTAATCATAGCCTCAAGCACATTACCATAACGCAATGTTTCCTATTCATGAAAATTGCAAATGAAATGAAATAAATATATTCAAACACAAGCTTAGCCTTTTGTTAACAACACTGTCATCTCAGATTTTCAAAATATGCGTTACAGCCAACGCTAGACAAGCATTTGTGGAAGTTTAGCATGGCATAATGCTATGCTAGGCTGTGCTGGCAGCAGGCAGCATTTTCACAAAAATAAGAAAAGCAACCAAATTAAATCATTTACCTTTGAAGAACTTCAGATGCTTTCACTCAGGAGACTCCTACTTATTTTTGTAGACGAAAAACGTCACGTTTGTTCATCCTGCTTGGCTGAGAAATCGACCGAAAATACTTAAACTATAAAGCCAAACTATTTTCAAAATTTGCTCCATAATATCGACAGAAACACGGCAAACGTTGTTTAGGATCCATCCTCAAGGTGTTTTTAACATATGTATTCGATAATATATCCGTCGAGGCAGTTGGTTTCTCATAAGAAACTATTGGAAAAATGGCTACCTCAGGATTTTACGCAAGGTTTTCTCCGGGAGACACCATGCGTTCACTCGCCCTATATGGTCTCTTACAGCCATTCTCCAATGGAAATGCCTAAAAAGACGTCACAATGCTGCAGACACCTTGGGGAAAACGTGAAAAACGTAAGCTGACTCCTAGCTCCTTCACAGCCATATAAGGAATCATTGGCATGAGGCGGTTTTTAAAAAATCGGCACTTCCTGATTGGATTTTTATCTGGGTTTCTCCTGTAACATCAGTTCTGTGGCACTCACAGACAATATCTTTGCAGTTTTGGAAATGTCAAGCATCTTTTCGTGACAAAATATCTTGTTTAAAACGGGAACGTTTTTCATCCAAAAATTAAAATAGTGCCCCCTTTATCCAAGAAGTTAACTGCCTTGTTCAGGGGCAGAACAACAGATTTTTACCTTGTCAGCTCCGGGATTCAAGATTACAACCTTACAGTTAACTAGTCCAACGCTCTAACCACCTGCCTCTCATTGCACTCCACGAGGAGCCTACCTGTTAAGCGAATGCAGTAAGAAGCCAAGGTAAGTTGCTAGCTAGCATTAAACTTATCTTATAAGAAACAATCAATCAATCAATCATAATCACTAGTTAACGACACATGGTTGACGATATTACTAGTTTATCTAGCATGTCCTGTGTTCATTGCACGCAGTCAGCGTATATGCAACAGTTTTGGGCCGCCTGGCTCATTGCGAACTAATTTGCCTTAATTTGCCAGCAGCTCTTCCCTGTGCTTCAAGCATTGTGCTGTTTATGACTTCAAGCCTATCAACTCACGAGATTAGGCTGGTGTAACCGATGTGAAATGGCTAGCTAGTAAGCGGGGTGCACGCTAATAGCGTTTCAATCATCACTAGCTCTGAGACTTGGAGTGGTTGTTCCCCTTGCTCTGCATGGGTAACGCTGCTTCGAGGGTGGCTGTTGTCGATGTATTCCTGGTTCAAGCCCAGTTAGGAGCGAGGAGAGGGACGGAAGCTATACTGTTACACTGTCAATACTAAAGTGCCTATAAGAACAACCAATAGTCAAAGGTTAATGAAATACAAATGGTATAGAGAGAAATAGTCCTATAATAACTACAACCCAAAACGTCTTACCTGGGAATAATGAAGACTCATGTTAAAATGAACCACCAGCTTTCAAATGTTCTCATGTTCTGAGCAAGGAACTTAAACATTAGCTTTCTTACATGGCACATATTGCACTTTTACTTTCTTCTCTAACACTTTGTTTTTGCATTATTTAATCCAAATTGAACATGTTTCATTATTTATTTGAGGCTAAATTGATTTTATTGATGTATTATATTAAGTTAAAATAAGTGTTCATTCAGTATTGTTGTAATTGTCATTATTACACTTAAATAAATAAAAATCGTCTGATTAATTGGTATCAGCTTTTTTTGGTCCTCCAATAATCGGGATCGGCGTTGAAAAATCATAATCGGTCGACCTCTAATAATGACCATCGTTATGTTTTGGAGGAAAAAGGGGGTGCATGACAAAGGACACCATCCCAACCATGAAGCATGGGGGTGGCAGCATCATGTTGTGGATGTGCTTTGCTGCAGGAGGGCCAGGTGCACGTCACAAAATAGATGGCGTCATGAGGAAAGGAAAATTCTGTGGATATATTGAAGCAACATCTCAAGACATCAGTCAGGAGGTTAAAGCTTGATTGCAAATGGGTCTTCCAAATGGACAATAACCCCAAGCATACTTCCAAAATTGTGGCAAAATGGCTTAAGGACAACAAAGTCAAGGTATTGGAGTGGCCATCACAGAGCCCTGACAATCCTATAGAAAATCTGTGGGCAGAACTGAAAAAGCATGTGCTAGCAAGGAGCCCTACAAACCTGACTCAGTTACACCAGCTCTGTCAGGAGGAAAGGGCCAAAATTCACCCAACTTGTGGGAAGATTGTGGAAGGCTACCCAAAAACATTTGACCCAAGTTAAACAATGCAAAGGCAATGCTATCAAATACTAATTGAGTGTATGTAAACTTCTGACCCACTGGGAATGTGATGATAGAAATAAAAGCTGAAATAAATAATTCTCTCTACTTTTTTTATGACATTTCACATTATTAAAATAAAGTGGTGATCCGAACTGACCTAAGACAGGGCCTTTTTACCTTGATAAATGTCAGGAATTGTGAGAATCTGAGTTTAGATGTATTTGGCTAAGGTGTATGTAAACTTCCAACTTCAACTGTACACCTTACCCGACACCCTAAACCCTCTACAATTTGCATACCACCCCAACAGATCCAGGAACTACTGGTGCACAACACACCGCCCTATCCCACCTGGACAAGATGAATACATATGTTAGAATGCTGTTTATCGACAGTTCAGCTTTGACCCCAAGCTCGTCAATAAGCTCAGGGTCCTGGATCTGAACCATCCCTGTGCAACTTGGTCCTTTACTTTTTGTCAGGTCGACCCCACGTGGTGAGGGTATGCAAAATCCTCCACCACACTGATCGACAACACGGGGGACCCTCAGGGGTGTGTGCTTAGCCCCCTACTGTAGTCTACCCTACTGAAATTCTTCATGAGCCTTAAGATACTCACAAACCTCTACAGATGCACCATTGAGACCATTCTCATCAGGCTGCATCAACACCAGGTATGGCAACAGCATGGCTCTTCAGAGATTGGTGGGGTCAGTCCAATTGGGGGCTCGCGGCAGACGGTACAGGTGCATCAGAGCCGTGACCTAGAGGCTTGGAAACGGCTTCTACCACCAGGCCTTCAGACTGTTAAAACCTCTTAAGGCTAGGGGGCACTATTTTCTTGGTAATTGGTGTGGTCTACAGCTTATCATGAGATGCTCTACCTCAGACAAGGAAAAGCTTGAGACTTTCTTAAAACCTCTTGTGACTAGGGGGCAGTATTTTCATTTTTGGAAAAATAACGTTCCCAAAGTAAACGGGCTATTTCTCAGGACAAGATGCTAGAATATGCATATAATTGACAGCTTAGGATAGAAAATATTGTATGTGAGTATAACAGAACTGATATTGCAGGCGAAAGCCTGAGAAAAATCCAATCAGGAAGTGACTCTTATTTTGAAACCTCTGCGTTCCTATGAGTCCCTATTGAGCAGTGAAAGGGATATCAACCAGACTACAAGGTTTATTTTGTGTGTCTGTTTTTCTAATGAAATCAGGATAAAGCAGAGACACATGCAGCCCCAGGGTGTTAGGGTTATTTACCTCAGCATGAAACAGATCTTTTCTTGGAGAGAAAAGCTGTTTTCTAGCATTGAAATATGGGGACTAAAGGCTATGAAACTGAATGTGTTTTCTTTAAATCCTTTTCTATGGCTTCCCTAATGTGTCACGACATAGTTTCAGGCTTTTATTTTGAAAAATGAGCGTGAGCGACAACATTGCGTCAGTGGTCAGCTGGTGGCTCGGAGTGATATGTGCATAATAGACAAATGCGGCCATTTTTTCTCTCGCTCCTACTAAGAAGCCAACTGACCCGGTTGATATATTATCGAATAGATATTTTTAAAAACACCTTCAGGATTGATTATAAAAAAAATAAATGTTTCTGTCGATATTATGGAGCTAAATTTGAATATTTGTCGGTGTTGTAGTGACCTCAATTTCTCAGCCAAACGTGAAGAACAAACGGAGCTATTTCGCCTACAAAAGTAATATTTTTGGAAAAAAGGAACATTTGCTATCTAACTGGGAGTCTCGTGAGTGAAAACATCCGAAGCTTATCAAAGGTAAACAATTTAATTTGATTGCTTTTCTGATTTTCTGATTTTCGTGACCATTTTCGTGCTGCTAGTTAGTCATAATGCTATGCTAGGCTATCGATAAACTTACACAAATGCTTGTTTTGCTTTGACTGTAAAGCATATTTTCAAATTCTGAGATGACAGGGTGATTAACAAAAGGCTAAGCTGTGTTTCAATATATTTCACTTGTGATTTCATGAATAGGAATATTTTCTAGTAATATTTATGTCCGTTGCGTTATGCTAATTAGTGTCAGTTGATGATTACACTCCCGGACCCGGGATGGGTAGTATCAAGAGGTTATGGTTGATTTAGGTGCAATCTTACTGGCAGCAATATCCTTGCCTGTGAAGCCTTTTTGTGCAAAGCAATGATGATGGCACGTGTTTCCTTGCAGGTAACCATGGTTGACAGAGGAAGAACAAGGATTCCAAGCACCACCCTCCTTTTGAAGCTTCCCGTCTGTTATTCGAACTCAATCAACCTGACAGAATGGTCTCCAGCCTTGTCCTCGTCAACACTCACACCTGTGTTAACGAGAGTATCACTGACAGGATGTCAGCTGGTCCTTCTGTGGCAGGGCTGAAATGCAGTGGACATGTTTTTTGGGGGGGATTCAGTTCATTTGCATGGTAAAGAGGGACTTTGCAATTAATTGCAATTCATCTGATCACTCTTCATATCATTCTGGAGTTTAAGCAAATTGCCAGCATACAAACTGAGGCAGCATACTTTGTGAAAATTAATATTTGTGTCATTCTCAAAACGTTTGGCCACGAATGTACATAATGTATTTTAAAAGGCAGGTGTGGTTCCAGGTCATTATCCAATATTAGTGTCCATGATAGGAACAGTCTGTATATAGTGTGTGTCGGGTTTACCTGGTGTAAAACCACACTAGTTTATTTGCTATTGATTGAATTGTGTCCTGAACAGTAAACTGTAAACTCCATACACCACATGCTGTTAGTGTATAATGGCATAAGAGAACATGTTGGAGGAGACACAGAAATAGGAGACACTCATTGGTCTGTTTCTGTCACTTGGTGGGTTTGTGGTGGCTATTGATTGTGGTCAAGAGAGGTGATTGATTTTCCCATCGTCTCTACCTCTTGACTCCTCCAGATTTTCGATCCCTCCCTCTGCCTCTTTCTCTCTTTTCCCTTATCTCTCTCAACTTCTCTCCACTCCCCTATCTCTCCAACGACTCTCTTTCTCCCCTCTTGCTCTCCTTCTCCTGCTCTCTCTTTCTCCTTTCTCTACCAGAGTGGAAATACCTGTGACATTGTTCTCTCCCCTTATCTGTTGATTCCAGCTGGAAATGGTTAGTCAGATGCCAGGCAGTAGAATAAGTGAATGGAGATATTCCATAACACCTTCATTATCCTTCATCATTCCAATTACAGTTTGAAAAAGTATAACCTACAGTGCCTAGTTAAATTCTACACACCTGTGGTCTAAATATTTTTCTGCCTTAAAAAATGTAATTCAAAAAGTGATTAAATGTTATTATTCTCCTACAGAGCTACAAAACCTACTCCAAACGTCACAATTTAACATGTTCATAATTTTTTTAAACGAAATTATTACACATTGATTACACTCTCACTCGTATTTCATATGTCACAGCGATTCACAAATCTTCCCTGACATTTTCAACCTGTCCCTGGACGAGACTGTAATACCGACATGTTTCAAGCAGACTCTGTGCCCAAGAACACCAAGGTAACCTGCCTAAATGGTTACCGACCCGTAGCACTCACGTCTGTAGCCATGAAGTGCTTTGAAAAGCTGGTCAAGGCTCACATCAACACCATCATCCCAGAAACACTAGACCAACTCCAATGTGCATACCGCTCCAACAGGTCCACAGATGACACAATCTCTATTGCACTAAACACTGCTCTTTCCCACCTGGACAAAAGGAACACCTTCGTTTGAATGCTGTTCATTGACTACAGCTCAGCGTTCAACACCATAGTGCCCTCAAAGCTCATCACTAAGCTAAGGACCCTGAGATTAAACACCTCCCTCTGAAACTGGATCCTAGACTGTTCCCTCTGCTACCGCACGGCAAGCGGTACCGGAGCGCCAAGACTAGGTCCAAAAGGCTTCTGAACAACTTCCCTAATTCTTAAGACTGCTGAACGGCTAATCAAATGACTGCTGGGACAATTTTCATTGACAATTTGCATATCTTCAAGCATGGTGGTGGCTGCATCATGTTATGGGTAACTTGTCGTTGGCAAGGACTAGGGAATTGTTAAGATGAAAAGCAATGGAATAGAGCTAAGCACAGGCAAAATGCTAGAGGAAAACCTGGTTCAATCTGCTTTCCAAAGGTGACAAATTCACCTTTCAGTGAGGACAACAGCCTAAAACACAAGGTCAAATATACACAGGAGTTGCTTAGCAAGACAACTTGAATGTTCCAGAGAGACTCAGTTTTGACTTAAATCGTCTTGAAAATCTATGGCAAGACATAAAAATGGCTGTTTAGCCATGATCAACTGTCATGCCTGCACCCGCTCCCCCACCTGGCGCTTGAGGGCGCCAGGCTACCCGTCATCATAAGCACCTGTTACCATCATTACAGTCAGCTGTGGTCATTGGACTCACCTGAACTCCCTCACTTTGTTGTTTTCCCCTGCATATATGTCTGCTCCTCCATGTTGTTCCCTGTAGTAGCATTGTTTGTTGTGTCGGGTTTATGTCCAGACGCTGTCCCTGTTCCGTTGCATGTCTGTCTGTATTAAAGGTTCACTCCCTGTACCTGCTTCTCATCTCCTGCATTTGGCCTTACATTGACAGGTCTTTCTAATCGACCTGGCCTGGGTATCCTGGAAGGATATTGACCTTATCTCATCAGTAGAGGATGCCTGGTTGCTTTTCAAAAGTGCCTCTCCATCTTAAATAAGCATACCCCATTCAAAAAATGTAGAACTAAGAACAGATATTGCCCTTGGTTCAACCCAGACTTGACTGCCCTTGACCAGCACAAAAACATCCTGTGGCGTTCTGCATTAGCATCGAATAGCCCCCGCGATATGCAACTTTTCAGGGAAGTCAGGAACCAATATACTCAGTCAGATAGGAATGCTAAGGCTAGCTTTTTCAAACAGAAATGTGCTTCCTATAGCACTAATTCCAAAATGTTTTGGGACACTGTAAAGTCCATGGAGAATAAGAGTACCTCCTCCCAGATGCCCACTGCACTGAGGATAGGAAACACTGTCACCACCGATAAATCCAGCATTTTCCCACGGCTGGCCATGCTTTCCACCTGGCTACCCCTACCCCGGCCAACACCTCAGCACCCCCTGCAGAAACTTGTCCAACCCCCCCCAGCGTCTCCAGCACCCAAATCCAGACAGTCGATGTTCTGAAAGGACTGCAAAATCTGGATCCCTACAAATCAGATGGGATAGACAATTTGGACTCTCTCTTTCTAAAATTATCCGCCAAAATGGTTGCAACCCCTATTAGTAGCCTATTCAACCTCTCATTCGTCTCGTCTGAGATCCCCAAAGATTGTAAAGCTGCCGCGGTCATCCCCCTCTTCAAAGGGGGAGACACTCTAGACCCAAACTGTTATAGACCTATATCCATCCTACCCTGCCTTTCTAAAATCTTCGAAAGACAAGTTAACAAGGTGATGATTAAATATTGACTGCTATTAATGTCAACGATTTCTAGGTCTTTGAGAGTTTATTCAGAAGATAACAGCTCTATAAACATTATTTCGTGATGCCCCGACTTTCTAGTTAATTACATTTGCCTGATTAGCTTAATCAGGTAGTGTTATTTACATATAAATTATTCTCCACTATGCAATCTGGTTTCCGAGCTGGTCATGGGTGCACCTCAGCCACGCTCAAGGCCCTAAATTATATCATAACTGCCATCGATAAAAGACAGTACTGTGCAGCCGTCTTCATCAACCTGGCCAATGCTTTCGCCTGTCAATCACTGTATTATTATCGGCAGACTCAATAGCCTTTGCTTCTCAGATGACTGCCTCGCCTGGTTCAATAACTACTTCAGTTCAGTGTGTCAAATTGGAGCGCCTGTTGTCCGGACCTCTGGCAGTCTCTATGGGGGTTCCACAGGGTTCAATTCTCGAGCCAAGTCTTTTCTCTGTGTATATCATTGATGTCGCTGTTCCTGCTGGTGATTCTCTGATCCAGCACTACCCAGACGACACAATTCTGTATACACCTGGACCTTCTTTGGACATCGTGCTAACAAACCTCCAAACGACTTCAACGCTATACAACACTCCTTCCGTGGCTTCTAAATGCTAAGTGAAGGCTCTTCAACCGATTGCTGTCTGCACCCTCCCGCCCGACTAGCATCACTACTCTGGACAGTTCTGACCTAGGACATGTGGACAACTACAAATATCTAGGTGTCTGGTTAGATGTAGACTCACATTAAGCATCTCCAATCCAAAATTCAATCTAGAATCGGCTTCCTATTTCGCAACAAAGCCTCCTTCACTCATGCAAACATACCCTCCTTGACTTCGGAAATGTCATTTACAAAATAGCCCCCTACACTCTACTCAGCAAACTGGATGTAGACTATCGCAATGCCATCCGTTTTGTCAAAGCCCCATATACTACCCACATGTTACGAGCGTCCTAATGGAGGGAGGTACAGGAATCAGGAGCAGGAGAGCAAGGAAGTCCCAGTGGCAAAATAGTTTTACACACGGGGGAGAAATCTTTACTCCTCAACTCATACCGAACGGCACAACTGCCGTGAGAAAAAGAAAACCTAGTGTAGCAGACACACACCCCTAACGAACGTAACCACAGAAAACAATCCCGCACAAAGACTAGCAGGCAGCGGAGGTAAATATACCCACCGAAATCAACTAATAAGACACAGGTGTAAACAATACAGACAGACACAAACAAAAATAAAAAATGGATCGGTGGCAGCTAGTAGGCCGGCGACGACGACCACCGAGCACTGCTCGAACAGGGAGAGGGGCCACATTCGGTGGAAGTCGTGACACCACCACTGCTATCTGTATGCTCTTGTTGGCTGGCACTACATATTTGTCTCCAAACCCACACATTCCTGGTCATCTGTAAGTCTTTGCTAGCCTCTTGGAGCTCGGGTCTTTTTTTTCAACATTTTGTTAAAAATCGCGCAAATTTTCAATGTCCTGCTACTCATGCCAGGAATATAGCACATGCATATGATTAGTATTGTTGGATAGAAAACACTCTGAAGTTTATGGAACTAGTTAAATCATGTCTGTTGGCTATACCAGAGCGTGAGGGGCAAGCGAAAGCCCAAGGAAAACTGTTCACAAAAAAAATAATGATATCCTTCCGCCAGTTGCCTGTATTGTCAATGGGAAGGGAAAATAGATGGCGATGAGGTTGCAATGCCTACAGCTTCCACACGATGTCGCCAGTACTGTCATTTGCATTGCTTTTAATCCTTGGTCAGATGAGAAATAGACCCTGCCTGTCATCAAGTACACATCTTGAACTTTTGAGAGAGAGAAAACGGAGCTTCATTTCAAGAACTGCTGCTATTGAATACAGATCGCCCCGTGATCAATTTGATCGATTATTAACGTGTACTAATACCTAAAGTAGGCTTATAAAAGTAGTTTGAAGTGTTTTGTCGAAGTTTATCGGATTTAATCGAAAAAAAGACCCAATTGTGATGTTTATGGGACATATAGGAGTGCCAACAAAGAATCTCGTCAAAGGTAATGAATGTTTTATATTTTATTCCTGTGTTTTGTGTAGCGCCGGCTACGCTAATTCCTTTATTAACGTCTTTTTCCGGTATTGCGGGGGGGGGTGCATGCAATCAGATAATAGCTTCTCATGCTTTCGCCGAAAAGCATTTTAAAAATCTGACATGTTCGGCTCGATTCACAACGAGTGTAGCTATAATTGAGTACCCTGCATGTATGTTTTAATGAAAGTTTGAGTTTTAGCGAGTACTATTAGCATTTGGCGTTGCGCATTTCCACGCAGACGTCTCACCTTGCCCTAACAGGCTAGGTAAACCTTATCTCAGCTCACTGGTCACTGTAGCAACACCCACCCGTAGCACTCGCTGCAGCAGGTATATTGCACTGGTCACCCCAAAGCCAACACTTACTTTGGCCGCCTTTCCTTCCATTTCCCTGCTGCCAATGACTGGAACAAATTGCAAAAATCTCTGAACCTGGAAACTTATGTCTCCCTCTCTAACATACCTTAAGGGAACATTTTGACATTTCGTGTACGGTTAGTGAGAAAGTCCATATTGGAAATGTACGGTCCCTTACTAGACGTCCGAAAACGTTTGTAAAATTTGCGGTCGGCTTCGGGCCGTGCGGTAGGGCCGGACCTACCGGGAAGTCATCAAATGAACTTTGTCGGACATTCGGTTTCCGTTTTATAAAATAATCCAATTTTGGTCATTTTTCCGCTGTCCCGGAAAATCCCACAAGAGGGCATAAGCAATCATATTGCTATTGTACAAAACATCACGAATCACGACGGGGCCTTATCTCAAAAACGGAAAATATTTAGAAGCCGAAACTCGGTGAGCGTAGGTTTGGCATAATGGGCAGTTGGCCTCGAACAAGATGGCGTCTAGGCCTCAACGGTTTTTGAGTTATGGCCATTTCTCTGGGATTAAAGGTCCAAAATGAAAATAGAGAAATTATTTTTCCACTTCACGTCAAAGTCAAGGAGCCTCCGGTGTCAATAAAAAAAGAACCAGCCATTTATCTATCGTCATTTAAGAGAAATCGTACAATGACAGATTGGTGATGTTCAAAGTGATGTTCAGATTGGTGATGTTTTTTTTCAACAGTTACAGATCCAGTTGCAGGGTGTTCATACGAATCTTTTTAAAGTGTGCTGCGGAGCTCTGCGAGATTTCTGTGATTTTCTGAAATAACACACACTCACTAAACCCTCCGTAAATAACTCAGTTCTTAACGTAAAGACTTAAAACTCAGGATTCTGTAAGGGCATACCCCAATCAGGATATGAGTTTATTTATAGCTTCCTGTGCCAACCGGAAGTGCCTTAAATGGTGTCACAGTGGCAGTTTTCAAGGGTTAAAAAGGTCAGATCTTTTCAAAACTTCATATGTGTGATTAGGCAACCCCCATAAACTGTAAGTCAGTCATTTCTCCCAACAGATGTCAAAGAAAAGCTCTCACACACACACACAGCAAGGATGGAGTGACAAAGTGCGGTGCTTAAAGACACAGAGAGCAGGCAATGGCATTACCATAATCCCTAGGCCGAGATATCCCGCTTGACCGTAGCTCGCTCGGTCTAAGCGCAGCGACCATTAGAAAAGTGGGCCCAAAATGAAGCCTGGCCCTCAATGTCATTTGCTTTTGGGTGACAGTGAGAGAACCGTTAGGGTGAGAAGCACAATTTGACCTCAGGTACGTTCCTAAGGTCCTCCCGATCCGTGCAAGCCTAACCTTGACCATGTGGCATTAACCCTTAACAGTTAAAAGAAGGTGTTTACTTCAAACAGTTTGCATTTACTTCTCTCCCCATAGGAATACATTGCCTGCACCTCTAAATTCAACCTGAAGCCTATGTGGGTTATGAATGCCTTATGAACCTGTCTTCTATGACAGTAAATCAGACCACTATGAGGTCTACCTGTGTCAATTCTAAGCTTCCTGAAGCAACCGGAAGTGGTTAAAATCACCCTAAAAGTGTTTTGAAAAACATAACCTGTCATTATGAAAATCACTGTATTCAAACCTGTGTAGATCAGTCAATTCTTAAATTAAAGACGTAAAACTCAGGATTCTGTAAGTGGCTATGTCAATCAAGACGTGTTTACTTATAGCTTCCTGTGCCAACCGGAAGTGCCTTTAATTGGGTCACACTGTCTGTTTTGAAGGGTTAAAAAAGTCACATATTTTTAAAACTTCATGTGTGTGACTAGGTAACCCTCCTGAACTGTAAATCAGTCATTTCTCCCAACAGATGTCAAAGAAAAGCTCTCACACACACAGCAAGGATGGAGTGAAAAAGTGCGGTGCTGAAAGACACAGGGAGCAGGCAATGGCATAAACATAATCTCTAGGCCGTGCCGAGTTCAACGACATATCCCGCTTGACCGTAGCGACCATGAGAAAAGTAGGCCCAAAATGAAGCCTGCCCCACAATGTCATTTGCTTTTGGGTGACAGCAGCGGAACCGTTAGGTTTAGAAGGACAATTCAACCACAGGAATGTTCCTATGGTCCTCCCGATCTGTGCAAGCCTAACCTTGACCGTGTGGCATTAACCCTTAATAGGTAAAAGAAGGTGTTTACTTCAAAGAGTTTGCATTGACTTCTCTCCCCAGAGGAATACATTGCCTGCACCCCTAAATTCAACCTGAAGCCTATATGGGTTAAGAATGCCGTATGAACCTGTCTTCGGTAACAGTCCATCAGGCCACTATGAGGTCTACCTGTGTTGATTCTAAGCTTCCTGACCAAACCGGAAGTGGTTAAAATCGCCCTAAAAGTGTATATCCATACCCTGCCTGCAGTTTGATAAACATAGTGCATTCAACCCTGTGTAAATCAGTCAGTTCTTAACGTAAGGACTTAAAACTCAGGATTCTGTAAAAGCATACCCCAATGATGATATGTGTTGACTTATAGCTTCCTGTGCCAACCGGAAGTGCCATAATTGGTGTCTCTTGGGCTGTTTCGAGGGGTTAAAAAAGTCAGATCTCTCCAAAACTTCATATATGTGATTAGGCAACCCCCATGAACTGTAAATCAGTCATTTTTCCCATAAAATTTCAAAGGAAAAATAAATCACACTAAAACACAACTTGGAAGGAGGGACGTATTGGGGTGCGTAGAGACAGACAGTGACTGCAATAGTTAGCTTTGTTCGAGCTAAAAAAGAACTGTCAGACCTAGAGTTCCGAAACTTTAGAAACCTGTTCTAGACCTCCGGTCGATATTGCGTGGTGAGTTAGGTGGCTCTAGAAGGTTCTCGGACCGAGAAACAGCCTCGTACATTTGCAATGATTTCAATTCATTTTGACCATTATGAAAATGACGACATTTAGAAAAGTCTCAGAGACGCAAGGCTAGGTGCATTGAAACCGGCTCGGCCCATAGAGACAGACCCCAACGTTTCTGTCCGATAGCTCATTCAAGGACCCCATAGCAAGGCATGGAAAAAAGTGGATTTTCAGCACCAATTAGGGTTTTCCTCGGACACCAAATGACCTATCGAGCCGAAACTTGGGATTCGGGGTTGCCTCAGCTAGGCCAACACATAACATAAGAAATGGACCCGCAGCTAGAACGTAACTACGTGTTTTATGGTTTTTGTATGGTTTTGTATGGTATGAAAAACCCTGGTGGAGCGCAATCGCCACCTGTTGGATTTTTGAGGTGTTACAACTGGCACTTGCCATATGGCATTTGCAATCAATTTTGCATGAATCAACGCCGATTTGGGTGGTATTGGACATCGTGTATATGGTTTGTCCAATGCCAATGATTTGCCATTCATTTTTGACCATTTCAGGGGGGTATTCCCTTACTTTATTTAGGGATAGGAGTCCCGCTAGACAACTTGCAGTGAAACAGGAGGGCGCACAATTCAAAAAAAGAATCATGAATATTATGGATTTTAAACATTTATGTACATATAAGTGTCTTATATCAGCCGAACGCTTAAAATCTTACTGCACTGTCCGATTTACTGTAGCTATTACAGCAAAAACATGCCATGCGATTGTTTGAGGATGGCGCCTTACATCAAACAGCACAGGTTTCATACATTCACAAATAACAATTAAATATTCACTTACTTTTTGAAAATCTGCCTCTGATTTGTCATCCAAAGGGTCCCAGCTATAACATGTAGTGCCGTTTTGTTAGGAAAAATCCTTCATATATCCCAAAAAGTATGTTTAGTTGGTGCCATCGATTTGAGTAATCCACTCGTTCAACATGCAGAGAAAGGAATCTGAAAATCTACTCCTAAATTTGTTTCAACAAGTCAAAATACGTTTCTATTTACTCCTCAGATACCCTAAAATGTAATCAAACTATAATTTTTTATTTCGGAAAGAAGTATGTTCAATAGGAAACCGATTTTAGTAGGTGCGAAATGTCTTCATGTCGCGCTCAAACACACATTTCCAAGACTGTGTCCTGATATTTCTTATTTGTTTTTGAAGTACAAGCCTGAAACCTTGAACTTAGACTCCTAACACCCAGTGGAAGCCATAGGAATTGCATCCAGGGAGCTAATTTTCAATATGACCTTACTCTTGCATTTCTAAGAGGATGGTTCCCCCCCAAAATAATCTGATTGGATTTTCTCCTACATTATTTGAAAATTTCTACAAACTTCAAAGTGTTTTCTTTCCAATACTATCAATTATATGCATATCCTGGCTTCAGGGCCTGATCTACAGGCAGTTTACTTTGGGCATGTCATTCAGACAGGAAGTGCAGAAAAAAGGGTCCTAGCCCTTAGAAGCTGTCAGAGCAGTTTACTGATCCCTGTACCTGTACATAGCCAATCTGTAAATAGCACACCCAATTACCTCATCCCCATATTATTACTTACCCTCTTGATCTTTTGCATCCCTGTATCTCTACTCGCACATCATCTGCACATCTATCACTCCAGTATTTATGCTTTTGTCTCTATGGCCTATTTATTGCCTACCTCCCTGCTCTTCTACATTTGCACACACTATAAATCTATTTTTCTTTTATATTGTGTTATTGACTCTACATTTGTTTACGTGTAGCTCTGTGTTGTTGTTTTTGTTGCACTGCTTTGATTTATCTTGGCCAGGTCACAGTTGTGAATGAGAACAAGTTTAACCTACCTGGTTAAATAAAGATGAAATAAATACATATAAATAAAAGATCTTGAGGAATTATTTAAAGACTAATTCAATCAAACAAGAGAAATGTCAGCATAGGGACAAAGTGGAGTCACAATTCAATGGCTCAGACACGAGACAATCACGGATTACAAAAAGAAAATCAGCCACGTCACGGTCACCTCGTCTTGCTTTCAGACAAACTAAACACCTTCTTTGCCCGCTTTGAGGATAATACAGTGCCACCGACGCGGCCCGCTACCAAAGGCTGTGGGCTCTCCTTCTCCATGGCCGACGTGAGTACAACATTTAAACGGGTTAACAATCGCAAGGCTGCCGGCCCTTAGCCGCATCCTCAGAGCATGCGCAGACCAGCTGGCTGGTGTGTTTATGGACATATTCAATCTCTCCCTATCCCAGTCTGCTGTTCTACGCCATAAGAAAATAGTAAAAATAGTGAAAAACCCTTGAATGAGTGGGTGTGTCCAAACTTTTACTGGAACTGTATATAACCAATATGACTCTGGTGTCGTCAAAAAACGTGGCCAACAAAGCAAGAGAGGTTCATTTTATTTCACTAGCAAATATGAATCAGCAAGCTGCTGATACTTCAGTCTGACTGAAATGTTGTTTGCTTATCCAGCTGTTAGTTGTATCTAATTAAAAAGAAAGTACCTCGCTAAAGACCAATGCTATTGAAAAACAACCCTAGCGAAGTCGGTCCCTCCAAGCCACAATAAAATGTCACCAAATGTTTGTAAGCTAATACTCCAATTAATTTCCCTAGCAACATTAACATATCCCTTGCTGACTATGGCAGAAACACAGCTCACTTCGACATGATGAATCCTCAGTGACTTTATCTATCTTCTGTGATCTGATCTGAGTGCCTTTTCACAGTAATCGCCTGTGATTATGTGAGTAATTGAACCACGTTAGTCTGACACCCTGGGGATGCCTCCTGACAGAGAGAGGGAAACGGGGTGAGGAGAAGATAGCCAGAAGTGGGATGGTGCATAGTTTATCATCAGTGTAAAGACTACTTCAGTGCTGGCTTGAGGAGAAGTAAAAGGAGGGGGAGGAGGAAGAGTAGGGGAGGAGGGGGTGCTACTGGAATGCAATAGAGCACAGACTCAAAGTACAGGTCGGATTAGAGGCAGGTGACACAACAGACGAGCAGACAGACCCTAAGGTAGCACATTATGCAATAAAACATATTAAGAGACCAATACTTCATAAGGCCTTTCTAAAAGATGCAGATAAAAATACTTGTTGGTTACAGTGTAGGCTTTGATAGAGAAAGGTACATTACTCATTGTGTACTGTTTATCAATGTATATACTTTAGCTTCACTTATGACTGGGATTGATGCATGGTAAACCATGTAGACCCAGAAGCACTAAGTTGAGATCCAGTTTTGACTTCCAGCTCATACTCCAAGTCGCTATTCACATCATGAACAAGTATAACGGCCACCGTGGGAGAAAATAACTGACATTGGCCATCTGCGCCCATTCAACATAGCCTAGATTTACTTAGTTATTATTTCAAACAGAAAATTTGGTGTTCTCATACAATGATGTTTTAATTATTGCTTGAACAGCCTGTAATATTATATTTGGTTGTGATAGTTTTTAGATGCAGCAGCTGTTGTTCATTAGAATGCTAATGCTCATTGACATAGGCAGGTAGTAAAGCTAGCCAAAGGGAAATTTTACTTGTTGGAGTTTAAGTGTATTTTAAAGGGTAGAAAGCATTTGTTTTTACTCACCAAAGTAACAACGTAGTGTGGTCAAAGTAGTAACTTAGTTGTAGTCACGGTGTGGTTACTTATAACTCCAAAAATAGTTTAGGATTTTGAAATATTTTTTTACATATTTTCGGAACAAACCACAATGCACTATTGTTAGTGTCAAAAGGAAAACCGGTGCTACCAAGCTAACTCCAGCTGGCTAAGGTTAGCTACTAGCCAATCTAGCATGCAATTAAATTCAAGACCAAGTGTTGATATTGGTGAGCACATCAATGAAGATACTACAGTGCCTTGCAAAAGTATTCATCACCCTGTTTTTCCTATTTTGTTGAATTACAACCTGTAATTTGAATGGATTTTTATTTGGATTTCATGTAATGGACATACACAAAATAGTCCAAATTGGTGAAGTGAAATGAAAAAAATTATTTGTTTCAAAAAATTATAACAAATAAAAAACGGGAAAGTGGTGCGTGTATATGTATTCACCGCTTTGCTATGAAGCCCCTAAATAAGATCTGGTGCAACTAATTACCTTCAGAAGTTATATAATTAGTTAAAAAAGTCCATCTGTGTGCAATCTAAGTGTCACATGATCTGTCACATGATCTCAGGATATATACACCTGTTCTGAAAGGCCCCAGAGTCTGCAACACCACCAAGCAAGCGGCACCATGAAGACCAAGGAGCTCTCCAAACAGGTCAGGGACAAAGTTGTGGAGAAGTACAGATCAGTTGGGTTCTAAAAAAATATCAGAAACTTGAAACATCCCATGGAGCACCATTAAATTCATTATTAAAAAATGGAAAGAATACGGCACCACAACAAACCTGCCAAGAGAGGACCGCCCACGAGAACTCATGGACCAGGCAAGGAGGGCATTAACTTCTTGATACCCCCATCCCGCATGCGGGAGCATAATCATCGCCTCAAACTAATTAGCATAACGCAGCGGACATAAATATCCCTAGAAAATTTTCCTATTCATGAAAATCACAAATGAAATATATTGAGACACAGCTTAGCCTTTTGTTAAAATCAAAGAGAACTAAATTACTGAAGCAGACACACATTTCTCAGGACAGTGCCATAGTGTTCCTCGTTGCCACCCAATGAGATGAGCTTGTACAACTGCTGTGCGCATACATACTGGAGCGTGTTTATGCATATTCACCTCCAAAGTGGATGGAGTGGCAAACAAATGATACCCTAGACCTTCTGTCTCCCCTAAGAGTAATCAAGATGTGAGTGGAAGGGGTATTCACAAGAAGGCGCCTGAAGAGGGGCACAGCAGTCTGTCTTCCTGTCTGTTCCTTGACCAATGCCTGCTGGTCAATAGAGGTGACACTGGAATACAGGAGAAGAAGTGATTGTTTCATTGATGTGATTGGACAGTCAGGATAAGAATGAAGACAGTATCTGGAAATATGTAAGCATTAACACATGACAGACTGAGTTGTAAGGGAATAATTGCAAATCTCAATGTGAGAAGGCCAGAAAACCGTCGACTTGACATTTTAAAATGACATGTTTACATTAAAGGCATTTCCTTTTCATTCCATGTCACAGAAGTGTGAGGCAAGTTGAGATGGATTTGTGGGTTGAAGATCTTTGCTGTGAGATATCTATGCTTTATCTACAGGTACAGTGCCTTGCGAAAGTATTCGGCCCCCTTGAACTTTGCGACCTTTTGCCACATTTCAGGCTTCAAACAAAGATATAAAACTGTATTTTTTTGTGAAGAATCATCAACAAGTGGGACACAATCATGAAGTGGAACGACATTTATTGGATATTTCAAACTTTTTTAACAAATTAAAAACTGAAAAATTGGGCGTGCAAAATTATTCAGCCCCTTTACTTTCAGTGCAGCAAACTCTCTCCAGAAGTTCAGTGAGGATCTCTGAATGATCCAATCTTGACCTAAATGACTAATGATGATAAATACAATCCACCTGTGTGTAATCAAGTCTCTGTATAAATGCACCTGCATTGTGATAGTCTCAGAGGTCCGTTAAAAGCGCAGAGAGCATCATGAAGAACAAGGAACACACCAGGCAGGTCCGAGATACTGTTGTGAAGAAGTTTAAAGCCGGATTTGGATAGAAAAAGATTTCCCAAGCTTTAAACATCCCAAGGAGCACTGTGCAAGCGATAATATTGAAATGGAAGGCGTATCAGACCACTGCAAATCTACCAAGACCTGGCCGTCCCTCTAAACTTTCAGCTCATACAAGGAGAAGACTGATCAGAGATGCAGCCAAGAGGCCCGAGATCACTCAGGATGAACTGCTGAGATCTACAGCTGAGGTGGGAGACTGTCCATAGGACAACAAATCTGGCCTTTATGGAAGAGTGGCAAGAAGAAAGCCATTTCTTAAAGATATCCATAAAAAGTGTAATTTAAAGTTTGCCACAAGCCACCTGGGAGACACACCAAATATGTGGAAGAAGGTGCTCTGGTCAGATGAAACCAAAATTGAACTTTTTGGCAACAATGCAAAACGTTATGTTTGGCGTAAAAGCAACACAGCTCATCACCCTGAACACACCATCCCCACTGTCAAACATGGTGGTGGCAGCATCATGGTTTGGGCCTGTTTTTCTTCAGCAGGGACAGGGAAGATGGTTAAAATTGATGGGAAGATGGATGGAGCCAAATACTGGACCATTCTGGAAGAAAACCTGATGGAGTCTGCAAAAGACCTGAGACTGGGACGGAGATTTGTCTTCCAACAAGACAATGATCCAAAACATAAAGCAAAATCTACAATGGAATGGTTCAAAAATAAACATATCCAGGTGTTAGAATGGCCAAGTCAAAGTCCAGACCTGAATCCAATCGAGAATCTGTGGAAAGAACTGAAAACTGCTGTTCACAAATGCTCTCTATCCAACCTCACTGAGCTCGAGCTGCAAGGAGGAATGGGAAAAAATTTCAGTCTCTTGATGTGCAAAACTGATAGAGACATACCCCAAGCGACTTACAGCTGTAATCGCAGCAAAAGGTGGGGCTGAATAATATTGCACGCACAATTTCAGTTTTTAATTTGTAAAAAAGTTTGAAATATCCAATAAATGTCGTTCCACTTCATGATTGTGTCCCACTTGTTGTTGATTCTTCACAAAAAAATACAGTTTTATATCTTTATGTTTGAAGCCTGAAATGTGTCAAAAGGTCGCAAAGTTCAAGGGGGCCGAATACTTTCGCAAGGCACTGTATGTATTTAAAGAGTGCAATGGTATGGCCTCTATGAATGAATCCAGTTAAACGTTTAAAATGATTTGGTTCCCCCTATTAACATGAAGTAGTGTGTCAGTCTTTTCTATTCTTCCTTTAGAATTACAGAATGTTTCACATGAACAATGTCCATCCACTAGGAGTAGTGGTATAGTGTCGAGAATCTTGATAGTCAACACACCAAAACATGATAAACAGTAGGTGTCCCAGGGACTAAACACCGCCCTCTGCAACAGGATCCTGGTCTTCCTGCCAGGCCGCTCCCAGGTGCTAAAGTTAGGCAACAACACATCTGCTCTCCTGTGCTCCCTGTTCACCCACGACGGCGTGGCCAAGAATGACTCCAAATCCATGATTAAGTTTGCTGACGACACAACAGTGGTAGGCCGGATCACCAACAAAGATTAGACAGCCTATCGGGAGGAGGTCAGAGACCTGGCAGCGTGTTGCCAGGATAACAACCTCAATGTGAGCAAGACAAAGGAGTTAATTGTTGACTACAGGAAAGGAAGGCTGAACACACCCCCATTCACATCGACGGGGCTGTAATGGAACGGGCTGAGAGTGTAATAATGGTGCCGAAGCAGATGGCCACCGTTTTACGATCCCGTAACTAAGTATGGAATTGTCTGTTTCTCACAATATTTGTAAATTATTTTGTATATAATGTTTCTGCAATTGTGTCTTATGACTGAAAAGAGCTTATTGATATCAGGGCAGCGATTACTCACTCCACCTGGAGGAATTCTTCTTCAACGAGTCGGACAGGATGCATTTTCTCCAGACATCCGACAAGGACAAGGACCATCCCCGTCATTCTGGGGAGGAAAATACGGCGGTATCGTGGACGGCGGTCCGGGTGCCTTGTTAGGATCTGTCGCCGAGAGGATAATCTACCTTTACCATCGGTCCCATAAGCCAAAGTACAATCAATCGATAATAAAATAGACAAACTACGAGCACACATATCCTACCAACTGGACATTAAAAACTGTAATATCTTATGTTTCACAGAGTCATGGCTGAACGACGAAATGAATAACATACAGCTGGTGGGTTTTAAACTTTTTCGGCAGGATAGAGGAGCGTCCTCTGGAAAGACGAGGTAGCGGCCGATGCATATTTATAAACAACAGCTGGTCCATGAAATCTATGGAAGTTTTCAAGGTTTTGCTCGCCTGCGGTAGAGTATCTCATGATAAGCTGTAGACCAAACTATTTACCAAGAGAGTTTACACCTATATTTTTCGTAGCTGTCTATATACCACCGCAGACCGATGCTGGCACTAAGACCGCACTCAATGAGCTGTACACGGCCAAAAGCAAAGGGAAAAATGCTCATCCATAGGCGTCGCTCCTAGTGGCAGGGGACTTTAATGCAGAGAAATTCAAATCAGTTTTTACCTAAATTCAATCAGCATGTTAGAGCTGCAACCAGAGGGAAAAAAACTCTAAACCGCCTTTACTCCACACACAGAGATTCGTACAAATCTCTCCCTCCATTTGGCAAATCTGACCATAATTATATCCTCCTGATTCCTGCATGCAAGCAAAAACTAAAGCAGGAAGCACCAGTGACTCGGTCAATAAGAATGTGGTCAGATGAAGCAGGTGCTAAGATACAGGACTGTTTTGCTTGCACAGACTGGATTATGTTCTGGGATTATTCCGATGGCATTGAGGAGTACACCACATCAGTTACTGGCTTCGTCAATAAGTGCATCAATTATGTCCCCCCCCCACAGTGACCGTACGTGCATACACCAACCAGAAGCCATAGATTACAGGCAACATCCGCACTGAACTAAAGGGCAGAGCAGTCGCTTCCAAGCGGGACTCTAACCCGGAAGGTTATAAGAGATACCGCTATGCCCTCCGACGAACCATCAAACAGGCCAAGCGTCAATACAGGACTAAGATTGAATCGTTATACACCGGCTCCGATGCTCATCAGATGTGGCAGGGCTTGCAAACTATTACAGACTACAAAGGAAAGAAGAGCAACGAGCTGCCCAGTGAAACAAACCTACCAGATGAGATAAATTACTTATATACTTGCTTCGATGCATGTAACACTGAAAGATGCATAAGAGAACTAGCTGTTCCAGACGACTGTATATGTTCCAGACGACACTCTCTGTAGCCGATGTGAGTAAGACCTTTAAATAGGTCAACATTCACAAGGACCGCAGGGCCAGATGGATTACCAGGACGTGTACTCCGAGCATGCACTGACCAGCTGACAAATGTCTTCACTGACATTTTCAACCTGTCCCTGACTGAGTCATACCAACAAGTAATACCAACATGTTTCAAGCAGACCACAGTCTCTGTGCCCAAGAACACTAAGTTAACCTGCCTAAATTATTACCAACCCATAACACTCACATCTGTAGACATGAAGTACTTTGAAAGGCTGGTCATGGCTCACATCATACCGCCCCAACAGATCCACATATGATGCAATCTCTATTGCACTCAACACTGCCCTTTCCCACCTAAACAAAAGGCACACTTATGTGAGAATAATATTAATTGACTACAGCTCATCGTTCAACACCATAGTGCCCACAAATCTCATCACTAAGCTAAGGACCCTGGGACTAAACACCTCCCTCTGCAATGTGGTAAGGGTAGGGAACAACACATCTGCCATGCTGATCTTCAACACAGGGGCCCCTCAGCGGTGCCTGCTCAGCCCCTTCCAACACCGTCATCAAGTTTGCCAATGACATAACAGTGATAGGCCTGATCACCTAAAACGACGAGATAGCGTATAGGGAGGAGGTCAGACACCTGGCTGAGTGGTGCCAGGATACCACCCTCTCCCTCAACGTGATCAAGACAAAGAAGATGATTGTAGATTACCCAGGCTGTAATGGAACAGGTTGAGAGCTTCACGTTCCTTGGTGTTCACATCACCAACAAACTATCATAGTCAAAAACACACTAAGACAGTTGTGAAGAGGGCAAGACAAAGCCTATTCCCCCTCAGAAGACTGAAAAGATTTGGCATGGGTCCTCAGATCCTCAAAAAGTTCTCCAGCTGCACCATCGATAGCATCCTGACCTTAAGGCGGTACAGAGTGTAGTGAGTACATCACTGGGGCCAAGCTTTCTGTCATCCAGGAATTACAGTACCAGTCAAACATTTGAACAAACCTACTGATTCAAGGGTTTTTCTTAATGTTTTACTATTGTCTAGATTGTAGAATAATAGTGAATACAGTGCCTTGCGAAAGTATTCAGCCCCCTTGAACTTTGCGACCTTTTGCCACCTTTCAGGCTTCAAACATAAAGATATAAAACTGTATTTTTTTTGTGAAGAATCAACAACAAGTGGGACACAATCATGAAGTGGAACGACATTTATTGGATCTTTCAAACTTTTTTAACAAATCAAAAACTGAAAAATTGGGAGTGCAAAATTATTCAGCCCCTTTACTTTCAGTGCAGCAAACTCTCTCCAATCTGAGGTGCAGTTAATTCTAATGAAATTTCAGACCCAGAGTTACCCAGAAGTAACTCTGGGTCTTTCTTTCCTGTGGTGGGCCTCATGAGAGCCAGTTTCATCATAGCGCTTGATGGTTTTTGTGACCGCACTTCAAGAAATGTTTGAAGTTCTTGCAATTTTCCATATTGACTGATCTTCATGTCTTAAAGTAATGATGGACTGTCATTTCTCTTTGCTTATTTGAGCTGTTCTTGCCATATTATGGACTTGGTATTTTAACAAATAGGGACTGATTTCTCCAACCACTAACATAAACACTCAAAAAGAAACAGTAGTTTCTCCAAACCACCTTCAGTATTCAACAAGGCGTAACTTAGTATTTCTCACAATCAGTGAGAATACCAATATAGTTCAACACTTGTTGGTAAAATATCCAAACACGCATCCAACCCATGAACTTGTAGATAATCAATCTCTGATTATCAGATAAACCTAAATAAGACACAAATAAAATTGACAATGGAAGATCATTTGAACTCAGTCCCGTTTAACTAAATACACCAGCACTAAACTGTCTTAAATGACAATGTCCTGTTTAGCTCCCTTCATGGAACTGCTTTCTCCTATGAGAGAATCATGTGTATTCTCTTAGAGTCACAAGTCTGCTTCTCTACCAAACTATTGATCTTCAGCTAGAATGAGTTATTAATCTGCTTCCATTGTCAGAGCTAGCTATATGCTCCAGCTCATGAGTTTCCAGAATAGCTGTACTTGAGTAAGCTACACTGTCTGCTACTGTGGCTAATTGTTATTGTTGCCAACTTCACACAGTCACTGTTCGTTCACACTGATACTATCCGTATCTATGAATTACGTTAACATGATAACCACACCTCTCAAGTCGCGTGCGCGAGCGTTGCAAAATAAATTTACACATACATGTTATTCAGTGATTGCAACTACCCTGCTCGCGCACCAACGAGCATCTGCATTGCCAAGGCTAAAATAGAAGACAGTTCTATTTGTGACGCTGAAGCGGTGCAAGTTCTGCCTCTCCCAACTCCTCATTGGTTATAGAAGCAGATACCCACGTGCCGTTTCCTCATTGGTTATACCCAAGTGGGTGATTGAAAGATTAACTGAGGTCAGTCGTCGTGGTAATACTATGGAAGTCAGATGCCAATCGCGATATAAAGTCCAAAGAAGATAAAGCCTTGAAGGAGGAGAGATGACTAGAAACGATTCGGTTGACAGTTTTGTGTGTAGATTAATTGTCGGAGTAGAGGACCTTGTGCATTTCAGGTAAAATAACAACTCAACGTTTATAACCATGGACAAATTAGCTAGCAACAGCAAGCAAACTAAATAGGACAAATTAGCTAGCAACTGCTTTTTGACCTGTCCCCAAAATAATATAATTGGTTCAGAGTTTGTTTTGATATTTCAACCTGCGTGTCAGGATCGCATTTGGTGTGGGGGGACAAAATCCATTTGCGCGCCCGGTTTGGGTGTGGTGTCAATTTAAGTCTAATAGTGAACGTTTTTACTTCCTTTTGCTGAATTTCAATGCTTCCCTTGAGCTGGAACTTCCCTCGCTATTCAATGTCCAGATCCTCGACTTTCCTGTGCTGCTGCTAACTGATCTCTCTGTAGCTGATGCCACAGAAAACGTTGCTGGTCTCTCGCTCCACCCTGTAGCACAGAAGAATTATAATATTAAAATACTTGAAGTCTGTCTTCCGTTTTCCAGTAGACTCCACTGATTTCAGGTAAAACACATAATTTCGAACTGTTTTATGATATTTGTATAGTGTTTTTGTTCTGTAGGATTTTATCATGGCACTCTATTCAACATACTGTTAAATCTCTCCTGCATCACGAAGAATGTGATAGTTAGTCCAGCCTCTTGAGGTTTATTGGACCTTCCTTAGAATGTCTTGGTTCTGTTTACTGATTGACTGGGTCAGCGAAGAGACAATGACCTTAGCCAATCAACTATCCCTTACATATTCTAAATATATACAGTATATGTCCTGATAAGCTCTTGAATGTCACCGATAAAATGTAAACAATTCCATAAAAGGATGCAACCATTTATAGAACCTCAGGTAGTGTCTAGCCATTTAAAGGGATTCAAGGAAAGATCTGGAAGCCAAATAAATATCATTATGGATAGATAAGCGTTGGAAAGGTCTAGGGGAAGGCATACCCTGTCGCCAAGACTGGGACATCATTTTCTAGCTGTGAAAGAAATGTTGAAGCTCTGACTGACAGACAGTCGTATGGGGGATGAAGGCTCTCACTCAGAGATCCTGAAACTGAAGGGAGCAGATATATAATATATAAATCCAAGTCAAGCTGGGTCTATGTGTATGTCAGTGCTGAAATTAAATATTTATGAGCCAACAGCCACCACAGATGTGAAAGTGTCGTATATGGATACATAATTTAATTGAAAACGATGATTATTTGTCAGAGCCATGTTATCTGCTGTAAGTTTATGGTGTTTGTTAAAATATATATATATATATATATATATTACAACATGTCTATACCTTGCTAGAGGCCATAACACTGATGTCATTTTCAGCAAGATGGGGAGAGAGAGAGAGAAAGAAAATATGAGAATATGTATATTGGGGCTTTTTATGCAGCTCAGATTTGGGCAGATGTTATCAAGCTGCTTCTCTCTTCTAATTTCCTCCTGCTGCTGATTCACACTGATGGCACCTACTTTCAATGGAAGACTACACAATGCTAGAAATCCATCCATAATATTGTATAGATATGATTACTTTGAGAATTTTCTAATAAAGCATGTTGGGAAAATGATTTGGCTTTATAAAGCAAAAGTGGAACAGAATACCACAGCCAAAGCATATGATTATTATGTAGGCGTGCACATAATAGCCATCTGTATGTGTCTGTATTACCCATGTCTGACAGACTCTTGAGTCATAGAGTAAGGCCAGAGAATGGATGCATGGCTCAGTATTTCACTCCCTCACTGACCCATTTACTGCTAATTTGTCCACTTTAATCCACAGTTTATGCTTCATCAACACTCTCCTTTACACACCCTCAGTCATAGCCCTGGGCGCCAACACTATTTTAAGAACAACGGTACAGTTAATGTCGTCTCAAACACTTTTAATCAGTTTAGGACCTAGGTAGCAAAAACGTTGCACATACGTTTTAGGTGTACCCAAAACGTTGTACAAAAATCTATACTGAACAAAAATATAAACGCAAAAATATAAAGTGTTGGTCCCATGTTTCATGAGCTGAAATACAATATCCCAGAAATGTTCCATACGTACATAAAGCTTATTTCTCTCAAATGTTGTTCACAAATTTGTTTACCTCCGTGTTAGTGAGCATTTCTACTTTCACCTGACAGGAGTGGCATATCAAAAATCTGATTAAACAGCATTGTCATTACACAGGTGCACCTTTTGCTGGGGAAAATAAAAGGCCACTTTACAATGTGCCGTTTTGTCAAACAACACAATGCCACAGATGCCTCAAGTTTTCAGGGAGCATGCAATCGGCATGCTGACCACAGGAATGTCCACCAGAGCTGTTGTCAGAGAATTGTACGCCCAACTGGCCTTACAACTGCATACCATTTGTAACCATGCCAGCCCAGGACCTGAGCATATGGCTTCTTCACCTGCAGGGGGGGGGGGGCTATTTCTGTTTGTAATAAAGCCCTTTTGTGATGACAACTGCATTCTGTTTGGCTGGATCTGGTTCCCCAGTAGGTGGGCCTATGCCCTCCCAGGCTCACCCATGGCTGCATCCCTGCTCAGTCATGTGAAATCGATAGATTAGGTCCTAATCAATTTATTTAAATTGACTGATTTCCTTATATGAACTGTAACTCAGTAAAATCTTTGAAATTCTGCACGTTGCATTTGTATTTTTGTTCAGTATACATTTGAAGGGTTGCAAAAATGCCCTAAGAACAATTCACCAGGATATTGCAGAGAACATTAATACAGTACAAGGCCACTAAATTACACTACGCAATAAGGGCTTACTTGTAAATCTGTCTGTGCATAGTTGAGGATGCTGCCCTCCTACATGTATTACCACTTCCTGTACACCTCTGACACGTCCAAGGTCTCTCTAGTCGAGCTGGAGCCCAGTCACTGGGGCATCCCCCTGCATTGTGGCCGTTAGTCTTGACAGCAGGAGGTGACAGAGACCCCTGGGAAATCTGGCCTCCCAGTCTGGCTATCACGGCCCTGCCACACCACATTAGTGTCAGCGCACGCACGCACACACAGACACACACACAAACATGTCCGAAACACGTCAGAAACGCTCTGTTGGGTGGAGGAATCCACATGATGTTCAGATCCATCTTCATTAAAACTAATGTAATTATGCTGCAAATACACACAGACTCGTGACACATGAGCAAGCACACACACACACACAGGCAGCATAAACACACACATAATCAGGAATACAAATACACCAACACACAGCACTCTACAACAATTTTAGGAACATTATAGTTAACTCCACTCTGTCACCACTTATTTTCCTATTTTTAGCGACTCCTGTCAATTCCTCTCAGAGTTGTGTATCCAGAGTGAGAGCGAGCCTCTGCCTCCATTTTCTGAGTGAACAAATAAGGGTGAACTCAATTAACCCTTTTTATTTGGATCTAGTTCAGAGGCAAACTTTAATCTGGAATGTGTTGTGATTGTTGTGTAACTGTTCCACCTGTTTTCCAAGCTGATGGCTAATCAAACATGGCAGGGCCTACCTGAGGGATGACATTGTTCATTGTTGGACTGACTCTTGTGACTGCAGGAAAATAGATGAAAAACATAATTGAGAATGGCAACAATGACTAACCAGTTGACAAGTTGAAAAAGCCCACATGAACAGGCTGGCCAATGAAGACGTGCCATTCTAAATCAAGATATACATCATTTACAACCTTTTAAGATGTAATGGGGACCAACAATTATCACCTTGTCTCATGCAGCTTGGTGTTTTTTCATAAAAATGTTCCTTTAATACAATCAATGAAGTTCCATAGATACTGTTAATGTGTTTAAATAAAAATCCTCAATAGCTTCCAGCCATTTAGTCATGTTAAAATCAGAAGCCTCCTCCCTAAATTTGCTTTATTCACTGCTTTAGCACACTCCACCAAACCTGATGTCCTAGCCGAATCTGAATGGCTTAGGAAGGCCACCAGAAATTCTGAAATTTCCTTCCCCAATTACAACATTTTCAACCAATTTCCCTCTAAATACACCTCTGCTGTTTTCAACCAGGATCTCAGCGATTACTGCCTCATTGCCTGCATCCATTATGGGTCTCCGGTCAAACGACCGCCCCTCATCACTGTCAGACGCTCCCTAAAACACTTCTGCGAGCAGATCTTTCTAATCAACCTGGCCCGGGTATCCTGGAAGGATAATGACCTAATCCCGTCAGTGGAGGATGCCTGGTTGTTCTTTAAAGTGCTTTCCTCACCATTTTAAATAAGCATGCCCCTTTCAAAACTAAGAACAGATGTAGCCCATGGTTCATTCCAGCCTTGACTGCCCTTGACCAGCACAAAAACATCCTGTGGTGTATTACACTAGCATCAGGGAAGTCAGGAACCAATATATACATTCAGTTAAGAATGCAAATTTCAAACAGAAATTGGCTTCCTGTAGCACTAATTCCAAAAAGTTTTGGGACACTGTAAAGTCCCTGGAGAATGAGAGCACCTCCTCCCAGCTACCCACTGCACTGAGGCTAGGAAACACACTCACCACCGATAACTCCACCATAATTGAGAATTTCAAAAAGCAGTTCTCTACGGCTGGCCATGCTTTCCACCTGGCAAACCCAACCCTGGCCAACAGCTCTGCACCCCCGCAGCAACATGCCCAGCAGTCAGTTTTTGGGCATGTGAGCTGAAAGTGATAGCAAATGCAGCTACTTGGACACTAGTATTGGACATTATGGAACAAAACAACGATTTATTGTGGAACTAGGACTCCTTGCACTACATTCTGATGAAAGATCATCAAAGGTAAGGGAATATTTATGTTGTAATTTCGTATTTCTGTTGACTCCAACATGGCGGTTACGTCTGAGCGCCGTCTCAGATTACTGCAATGTTAGGCTTTTTCCGTAACGTTTAAAAAAATTCTGACACAGCGGTTGCAAACCTCTTAAAGCTTGGGACTTTTTTTTCAACATCTTGTTAAAAATCGCGCAAAATTTCAACGTCCTGCTACTCATGCCAGGAATATAGCACATGCATATGATTAGTATGTGTGGATAGAAAACACTCTGACGTTTATAGAACTAGTTAAATCATGTCTGTGACTATAACAGAGCGTGAGGAGCAAGCAAAAGCCCAAGGAAAACTGTTCACAAAAAAAATAAAAAATCCTTCCGCCAGTTGCCTGAATTGTCAATGGCAAGGGAAAATAGATAGCGAGGAGGTTACAATGCCTACAGGTTCCACACGATGTCGCCAGTACTGTCATTTGCTATGAAGTTAATCCTTGGTCAGATGAGAAATAGGCACTTCCTGTCATCAAGTACACATCTTGAACTTTTGAGAGAGAGAAAACGGAGCTTCATTTCAAGAACTGCTGCTATTGAATACAGATCGCCCTGTGATCAATTTGATCGATTATTAACGTGTACTAATACCTAATGTTGGCTTACAAAAGTAGTTTGAAGTGTTTTGTCAAAGTTTATCGGCAACTTTTTTAATTTAAAAAAATGACGTAGCGTTTTGTAAAGCTGCTTTTTCCTGGATCAGACTCGCTTCATAAATTGACATTTTGGGTATACATGGACGGATTTAATCGAGAAAAAAAAGACCCAATTGTGATGTTTATGGGACATATAGGGGGGCCAACAAAGAAGCTTGTCAAAGGTAATGAATGTTTTATATTTTATTCCTGCGTTTTGTGTAGCGCCGGCTACGCTAATTCCTTTGTTTACGTCTTTTTCCGGTATTGGGGGGGGTGCATGCTATCAGATAATAGCTTCTCATGCTTTCGCCGAAAAGCATTTTAAAAATCTGACATGTTGGCTAGATTCACAACGAGTGTAGCTTTAATTGAGTACCCTGCATGTGTGACGCAGACGTCTCACCTTGCCCTAACAGGTTTTAAGAACCAGTGTATCTTTAATTATATGTTGAACATGTATCTTTAGTCAACGTTTATGATGAGTATTTCTGTTATCTGGCGTAGCTTTATATAATTCCTCCGGATACTTTGGAGGAATTTCTGAACATGGCATCAATGTAAACCGAGATATGTGGACATAAAAATGCATATTATCGAACAAAACATTAATGTACTGTGTAACATATCATATGACTGTCATCTGATGAAGATTTTCAAGAGGTTAGTGATTCATTTTATTTCTAATCCTGCTTTTGTGATTTTATCTTTGGCTGGAAAAAATAGCTGCGTTTTTTCTTTGGTTTGGTGGTGGTCTAACATAAATATTTGTTGTTTTTTTGCTGTAAAACATTTAAAAAATCTGACATGATGGGTAGATGAACAAGATGTTTATCTTTCATTTTAGGTATTGGACTTGTTAAAGTGTGAAAGTTAAATATTTCTAAATAATATTTTTGAATTCCCTGCGCCACCTTTTCAGCTGGATGGGGGGTGGAGTTCCCTGAGGGGAACTTCTTGCCCCAATTAACAAACAGTTCACTGACCATTTCGAATCCCACCGTACCTTCTCCTCTATGCAACCCTGGTTTCCGAGCTGGTTTCTGGGTGCACCTCAGCCACGCACAAGATCCTAAATGATGTCATCGTAAATACAATACTGTGCAGCCTTCTTAATCAACCTGGCCAAGGATTTTGACTGTCTACTTATCAGATAGAGTTCAGTGTGTCAAATCAGAGGGCTTGTTGTCCAGAGGGCTTGTTTTCCAGCCCTCTGGCAGTCTCAATGGGGGTGCCAGAGGGTTCAATTCTCGGTATATATATATATATTCTCTGTATATATTACAATGATGTCGCTCTTGCTGCGGATGATTCTCTGATCCAGCTCTACACAGACGACACCATTCTGTATAGATCTGGCCCTTCTTTGGACACTGTCCAAATGTGTCACCAAACCCACTGGCTCCAGGTCATCTATAAGTCTTTGCTAGGTAAAGCTCTGTCTTATCTCAGCTCACTGGTCACCATAGCAACACCCACCCGTAGCACGCGATCCAGCAGGTACATTTCAGTGGTCATCAAGAGAACCAACACCTTCTTTGGCCACCTTTCCTTCCAGTTCTCTGCTGCCAATGACTGGAACGAATTGCAAAAATCACTGAAATTGGAGACTTATATCTCCATCACTAACTTTAATAAACAGTAAAAATTGTGAGTCACTTGTGCTTCCCAAATTTTACGCTTGGTGTTACGCGGAACAGGTGAACCCAAGAGCAGACTCATACGAGGAGACTGAGATGAGGTAACCAAGGTATTTATTGAAACACAGGGGGGAGATGGGGTGCAGGCAAGGGTAAGCTTGGTCGGGTTGCAGGAAACCAGGTGCGGAGGCCGAGGATGGAACGAGAGGTGTTGGGCCAAGGTAAGCAGGTCAAGAGGGGAATCTAAGGGAGCAGTAGAGTGGGGGATCCAGGACTGAGTAGCAGAACTGATGAGACGTGGGACTGGAGACAGAGTGGGTAGAACTGTAGTGGAGAGTAAAACAGTGTCAGGAAATGGAAAACTGGCACACAGGATAAAAGGAACAAATGTGACTGACTGAGCAGAAATTACCATCTGGCAGTGTGAAAGTGGCAGGGCTGAGTATTTGAAGAGGTCTTGATTATGGAACAGGTTGCAGCTGGTAGGGATCTAATCTACTCCAGCACACCTGTCTCTGCCCACACAATCACACACACACACACACACACACACACACACACACACACAGAGGGAGAGAGAGCTGGGGGAGTGGCGGCAGGTCAAGGAAACACAGGATGAGCAGTAGAGGGTGTGTCAGGAGCAGATGTAACACTTGGTTGAATAATAAACTCTTATTCCATCATGTAACCTTGCACTGTTGAAGAACATTCTCAATTTTGGATGTGATTCATTGGTGCAAATATTTATTTATCCCAGGAATTAAGCCATATCAAGGAATCTTCGCAACACAAATAACGATGACCTCAAACTTGTCCCTTTGTAAAAGGACGAGGTCATGAAGAACTTTATACAAACTCCAGACATAATTGATTGCCGCGAGGGTTGTAGATGAGAGAGAAAGTACATTTTCCATTAAATTTGTTTATTTTTGGGGGGAATACATTAATTCTCGTGGACGATTTAGAATGGGAAGTTTGCTATCTAGCTAGAATTTGCCAGCTATCTAACAAAGTGTTGGCTAGCTAGCTAACTGCAGTGCCATATATGGCTAACTGTAGCTAACTATCTAGCAAACGTAGCTATCAAACGTTAGCTGGGATTTTTGTGAGGCCTACCAACTAGACTAGCTAGCTAACTAGTTACCATAGCACATTCTACAGAATAGACTTTCCATACAATGAGTTTTTTAGGTAGCTAGCACTCTCATTAATTTTCTAATCTTGGCTAGCTAACTAAGTTACCTATACCTAAAGCGGGCAAATAGTTATGCTATGGTTGCTACTTTCAAGCTAACTAGCTAGCTAGCTGGGCTCACCTTTGTGTGAAGCTAATAACACTAAAGATTAGCCACAACAGTGGAATTTACAGTTCACCTTCATAAAAAAAGTTACCCACTGAAAGTGATGCAGATGGAGGACACCCAGCATGTTAACGTTAGCTCGCTATGTGTGTCAACACACAATATGAGTAACATTTGTTCCTTTTCAATGTAGCTAAACAAGAGCTAACTTGTTAGTTTTAGCACAGATAAAACAATGGGCCAGATGTTTCACCGGAAGTATAAATGTGAAGCATCAGGTTGGAGTTTCTTCTTCCCATAAAATATGGTGGGGAGAGGAATCTCAGTGCCTGGCAGTGGGAGAATTGAGCGAAATGGAACATTCTGACCATTTTCTCATCAATTAAACATTTGATCTCAATACAGTTTTCTGGTCACAAATCTGCAATATTTTACAAACAGAGTGGACTTCCTTTCCCAAAGTAAAAAAACTAATTGCGATGTTCAGAAGTGCAAGGGCGACTAGAGTTATTGCACATTCGCACTTCTTAGACTAGGCGGTCCCTAATGGAAATTTGCAAATATATGCTAGAAAATGCCAATAGGATCTTGCTAGCTCATGCTTGGCTCTGACCCACTTCCTTGCTTATTCTGCCCACTCAACTCACTAGCCCCCCATTGGCAACAACATGATGTGGTCTATCTTGGGTTAGTTATAAAAACCTTTGGTCTTAGCATGCACTTTAATATCTAGCTGGATAACACAAGAACTAGCTAGGTAGCTACTAGGCCTAGCTAGCTATAGGCCCATCTATAGAAAGCATGATGATAATAACTAGTATAGGGTAATGTAGTTTATAATGCTAAATTGTATACATTCTTCTTCTCTACCACAGATTTCAACAAGGTCTCAGAATCCAGGATGGGAAAATGTTTACAAAAAAATAAACTTATAAAAGACAGAGTTGTTGATTTCCATTGTTACTTGTAACTTTAAAAAAGGGAGCAATAGACAATCCCGTTAGCTATTAGCTATCTTGTCACGCCCTGGTCTTAGTATTTTGTGTTCATATATTTATTTGGTCAGGCCAGGGTGTGACATGGGGTTATTTTGTGTTGTGTTGTGGTATTGGGGGTTTTAGTAGGTATTGGGATTGTGGCTGAGTAGGGGTGTCTAGCATAGTCTATGGCTGCCTGAGGTTCTCAATCAGAGTCAGGTGATTCTCGTTGTCTCTGATTGGGAACCATATTTAGGTAGCCTGGGTTTCACTGTGTTTTTGTGGGTGATTGTTCCTGTCTTAGTGTTTGCACCAGATAGGGCTGTTTCGGTTGTCATTATTTCATTTCGTTAGTTTTGTAGTTTCTGTATGTATAGGTTTTCCTTCATTAAAATATATCATGAATCATCATCACGCTGCATTTTGGTCCGATCCTTGTTCTACCTCTTCGTCAGAGGAGGAGATAGAAGAGAGCTGTTACAGAATCACCCACCACACCTGGACCAAATGGCGTGGTAACAGGCAACTGCGGCAGCAGGAGCAGCGCGACAAGAATTTCTGGACTTGGGAGGAAATCCTCGACGGGAGAGGACCCTGGGCTAAACCAGGGGAGTGTAGCCGCACCAAGGTGCAGCGAGAGAAGGACTGGACATGGGAAAACGAACTGGACGTTGAAGGACCCTGGGATCAGCCTGGAGAATATCGCCGCCCCAAAGAAGAACTGGAGGCGGCGAGAGCCGAGAGGCGCTGGTATGAGGAGAAGCAACAGCGGCAGCAGGAGCAACAATATCGGGACTACACTACTTGGGAGGAAATAGACAGGTGGGCTGTCGACCCAGAGAAAGTGCTGGAGCCCGTCTGGGATTCGCTGGAGCAGTGCGAAGCAGGCTATAGGAGAATGGAGTTGAAGAGAAAAGCACGACGGCGCAGAGGGAAACCCGAAAGTCAGTCCCAAAAATGTATTGGGGGGGGGCTCAGGGAGAGAGTGGCAGAGTCAGGAGTCAGACCTGAGCTAACTCTCCCTATTTATCGTGAGGAGCCAAGGAGGAGACCAGAACCAGAGCCGGTGTTAGAGGTGAGCGAAGCAGAGACTGTGAAGGTGTTAATGGGGAAATTGGAGGAGAGAGTAATGAGGGAGTTGCTAGTTTGGTGCTTTAGGTACGATATTCGTCAGACGGAGCGAGTCGGGGATTTGATGGCACCTGGGTCAGCGCTCCATACTCGTCCTGAGGTGCATGTTAGTCGGCTGGTGAAAATTGTGCCAGCCTCACGCACTAGGCCTCCTGTGTACCTACCTAGCCTTGCACGTCCTGTGCCAGCCCTGCTCTCAGGCTCTCCAGTACACCTTCACGGTCTAGCCCATCCTGTGCCACCTCCACACTCCAGCCCTCCGGTAGCAGCACCCGCACCAGGCTTCCTGTGCATGTCCTCTACCCAGTGCCAGCACCACGCACCAGGCCTTCAGTGCGCCTCGCCTGTTCAGCGCAGCCAGAGCCTTCCTCCTCTCTAGCGCTGCCGGAGCCTCCCGCCTGTTCAGCGCAGCCAGAGCCTTTCTCCTCTACAGCGCTGCCGGAGCCTCCCGCCTGTTCAGCGCAGCCAGAGCCTTTCTCCTCTACAGCGCTGCCGGAGCCTCCCGCCTGTTCAGCGCAGCCAGAGCCTTCCTCCTCTACAGCGCTGCCGGAGCCTCCCGCCTGTTTAGCGCAGCCAGAGCCTTCCTTCTCTCCAGCGCTGCCGGAGTCTCCTGCTGCCTGTTCAGCGCAGCCAGAGCTGCCAGTCTGCATGGAGCAGCCAGAGCTGCCAGTCTGCAAGGAGCAGCCAGAGCTGCCAGTCTGCATGGAGCAGCCAGAGCCGCCAGTCTGCATGGAGCAGCCAGAGACGCCAGTCTGCATGGAGCAGCCAGAGACGCCAGTCTGCATGGAGCAGCCAGAGCCGCCAGTCTGCATGGAGCAGCCAGAGCCGCCAGTCTGCATGGAGCAGCCAGAGCCGCCAGTCTGCATGGAGCAGCCAGAGCCGCCAGTCTGCATGGAGCAGCCAGAGCCGCCAGTCTGCATGGAGCAGCCAGAGCTGCCAGTCTGCAAGGAGCAGCCAGAGCTGCCAGTCTGCATGGAGCAGCCAGAGCCGCCAGTCTGCATGGAGCAGCCAGAGACGCCAGTCTGCATGGAGCAGCCAGAGACGCCAGTCTGCATGGAGCAGCCAGAGCCGCCAGATCTGCCAGTCAGCCAGACTCTTCCAGATCTGCCAGTCAGCCAGACTCTTCCAGATCTGCCAGTCCTCTCAGTGCTGAGCTTCCTCTCAGTGCTGAGCTTCCTCTCAGTGCTGAGCTTCCTCTCAGTACTGGGCTTCCCCTCAGTCCCGAGCTACCCCTCAGTCCCGAGCTACCCCTCAGTCCCGAGCTACCCCTCAGTCCCGAGCTTCCCCTCAGTCCCGAGCTGTCCCTCAATCCAGTGGGGTCCTTGGTGAGGGTTATTAGGCCTAGGTCGGCGGCGAGGGTCGCCAATCAAAGGACGCATTACAGGGGGACTAAGACTTGGTTGGAGTGGGGTCTACGTCCCGAGCCGGAGCCGCCACCGTGGACAGACGCCCACCCGGACCCTCCCCTATGGGTTTTAGTGTGCGGCCGGGAGTCCACACCTTGGGGGGGGTTCTGTCACGCCCTGGTCTTAGTATTTTGTGTTTATATATTTATTTGGTCAGGCCAGGGTGTGACATGGGGTTATTTTGTGTTGTGTTGTGGTATTGGGGGTTTTAGTAGGTATTGGGATTGTGGCTGAGTAGGGGTGTCTAGCATAGTCTATGGCTGCCTGAGGTTCTCAATCAGAGTCAGGTGATTCTCGTTGTCTCTGTTTGGGAACCATATTTAGGTAGCCTGGGTTTCACTGTGTGTTTGTGGGTGATTGTTCCTGTCTTTGTGTTTGCACCAGATAGGGCTGTTTCGGTTTTCATTATTTCATTTCGTTAGTTTTGTTGTTTCTGTATGTATAGGTTCCTTCATTAAAATGTATCATGAATCATCATCACGCTGCATTTTGGTCCGATCCTTGTTCTACCTCTTCATCAGAGGAGGAGATAGAAGAGAGCCGTTACATATCTAGACTACTCACCATTCTATAGGCTACAGATTTAAGTCCCCACTACAATAGTTGTTTTATGTTATATCTTTGTTTAATTTAATTAATCTAACAATAAAAATCATTTTTATTTTGTAAGCAATGTAAGCTTGTTTTTAGATGATGCAGAGAAGAAGCTCATCTATTCTTTCTAGGTACTTTCAAAGGTAATGAGTAGTAGGCCTAAGTAATTATATAGAAGTTGCAAAATCCTGTGTAACACCTAGCAACTACAATGTATTTCTGCAGATATCACATGTACTCTGGCGTGTGTACTAGTGTGTTTATTTCTCACATGGATGGTGCTTCCAGAAAATAAGAAAATGAGGGCCAGGTTGTCAGGATGGGCAATGTACTGTATAAGTACACATTAGTTCAAAATAAGTACCCCACAAGATACTTAATTTGAACCAGCTAAATCCTGTTTAACAACTAGTAACATTGTACTTAAAGAAAATATTACAAGTACTATGCTCTGAAATGGTGTCTTATTCCTCACCTGGGATGTCACTTGTATTAGATCTGTTTTCTTAAGCTCAACCAAGTTAACCCAGATGGTATACTTTATTTTGGGGGCATGTGCTAATAACAATGTTGACTGGAGATATATTTTGAACAGTGAAAATTCATGGATAAGTGATTAGAGCCTGTTGAGCACAGGCTACAATCTATCAGACACCCAGCACATCCACTAGGGATCCAAACCTTTGTCACAGTTGTTATTGAATCCGATACAATTGAGAAGAAGTAAAACCTGCCCATTTGTACAGGCATGGTAACAAGCATTGTTGTTACACTTCTGTAATTACAGACTTCAATTATTACCAGTTACATGTTGTTATTACCATAACTATGAGTTCTTGCAGTTAACTACAATACTTGCTACAGTGTAATTACTTATGGCTGGGGGCAGTAATGAGTAGCTTGGATGAATAAGGTGCCCAGAGTAAACTGCCTGCTACTCAGGCCCAGTTGCTAATATATGCATATTATTAGTATATTTGGATAGAAAACACTGACGTTTCTAAAACTGTTTGAATGATGTCTGTGAGTATAACAGAACTCATATGGCAGGCAAAAACCTGAGAAAAAAATCCAACCAGGAAGTGAGAAATCTGAGGTTTGTTGTGTTTCAACTCTTTGCCTATCGAATATACAGTGTCTATGGGGTCAAATTGCACTTCCGAAGGCTTCCACTAGATGTCAACAGTCTTTAGAACCTTGATTGATGCTTCTACTGTGAAGGAGGGGGGAATGGGAGCTGAATGAGTCAGTGGTCTGGCAGAGTGCCACGAGCTGGTCACGCGCGTTCACGTGAGAGTTAGCTTGCGTTCCATTGCATTTCTGAAGATAAAGGAATTCTCCTGTTGGAACAGTATTGAAGATTCATTTAAAGACATCCTAAAGATTGATTCTATACTTCGTTTGACATGTTTCTACGGACTGTAACAGACTTTTTTGACTTCTCGTCTGGCCTGCGCGTCATGAATTTGGATTACTGGGCTAAACGAGCGAACAAAAAGGAGGTATTTGGACATAAATGATGGACATTATCGAAGAAATCAAACATTTATTGTGGAGCTGGGATTCCTGGGAGTGCATTCGGATTAAGATCATCAAAGGTAAGTGAATATTTATAATGTTATTTCTGACTTCTGTTTACTCCACAACATGACGGATATCTGTATGGCTTGATTTGTTTTCTGAGCTCCTTACTCAGATTGCTTTTTCGGTAAAGCTTTTTTGAAATCTGACACAGCGGTTGCATTAAGGAGAAGTGTATCTATAATTCCATGCATAATAGTTGTATCATTTATCAATGTTTATTATGAGTATATTTGTAAATTGATGTGGCTCTCTGCAAAATCACCGGATGTTTTGGAACTACTGAACATAATGTTAGTGATTAATTTTATCTCTATTTCTGCTTTTTGTGACTCCTCGCTTTGGCTGGAAAAATGGCTGTGTTTTTCTGCGACTAGGTGTAGACCTAACATAATCGTTTGGTGTGCTTTTGTCGTAAAGCCTTTTTGAAATCGGACACTCTGGTGGGATTACCAACACGTTTATCTTTAAAATGGTGTAAAATACTTCTATGTTTGAGGAATTTTAATTGTGAGATTTGTGTTGTTTTGAATTTGGTGCCCTTCGATTTCACTGGCTGTTGTCATATCGATCCCATTAGCGGGATTCAAGCCATATAATAAGGACCCCTTATATGGCATAAGAGGGAGAGAGAGGGGTCATTAATATTTAGGGAAAGACAATTGCTTAATTGAACCTGGCCTGCAGGGCCAGTCCAGAGTGGCAACATTTGTACTTTGGGGATAATTTATTTGGTTCCATTATGCCAGGCAAGATCAATCAAGCACTGCTAACGTATCTGAGGAATATCAGTACTAAGTGTTACGCCATGTTATTGTGGGTATGTTTTCTGAACAAGAATTAACCACATTATTCGTACCTGATTCCATCCTAGAGCTGCTGCCATTTCATTTTCAAGGGGAAAAGTTAAATAAGCAGCAATTAATGCGAGTGAAGGGAAATGGGTACAGGAGGGATATGATGCGATGATGTCTGCTTTGATGAAGGGCTTCTAAGAGTGCTCAGCTCCTTTAATGTATAATAGAGTAATAAAGCAATGTTTCTCTCTCTCAAGCAGGTATTTCATTACCAGTCCCACTGGCCATATGCACTCTGGAACCTGATTTCCCAATGTTTGTCCAAAGGCTACAAGACAACGGTGACAGAAATTATAATGAGGGGAAGAGTGTGTCACGTCAATTTCTGCCTGTGTCATAAGAGGAGGGTCATTCCATGAAATGAGTGCATTTTGGGTAGTGTAGAGTGGTGAATGTTTATTTTAAAGTTATGTCATGTCAAGCACATGTTCAACTTAATTAAAACTTGCCTAGTTCAATAAAGGTTCAATTAAAAAAGTAAAACATAAATGTAAATACATTTATTAATATATAAATGTATATTTAAAAATGATAGTAAGTGCCTATTAAAAGGAAATATTAAACCATTTTGAATGTTATCGTTTTTTTGCATCTCTGAACGATGTTCTAGCAATTCCCAGGGCAATTAAATGTTTCCATGTGTATCTGAGCTATTGCTGTTCAAAGCAGGCAGAAATACAGCAAGTATGACAAGTTTTGGATCATATTAAATTGCCTTCTGTTATCAGGAATCAAGGTATGACCCAGGTGCAGATCGTGCCGAAGTAACACTGTTTATTACAGAAACAGGGGCAAAGGTACAGGATGGCAGGCAGGCTCAGGTCAGGCAGAGGTCGGTAATCCAGAGGTGGGGCAAAGGTACTGGACGGCAGGCAGGTTCAGGGGCAGGCAGAGTTGTCAGGCTGGTGGGTACAGAGTCAGCACAGGCAAGGGTCAAAAACCAGAATAACGAGAAAATACTTTTCAAAACGCTGGTTGACTTGACAAACAAGATGAACTGGCAACAAACAAACAAAGAACACAGGTATAAATACACAGGGGATAATGGGGAAGATGGGCCACATCTGGAGGGGGGTGGAGACAATCACAAAGACAGGTGGCACAGATCAGGGTGCAGCACCTGTACAGGTCCTAAACTCAAAGATCATGTCAAAAACCATAGTGCATCTCCTTAGTACCATATGTATCTCTTAGTAGTATTTGTTGTTAGTATTATTATTGTGTAATACATTAGAACATTAGAAACCCATACACTTGTCTGAAACCACACTGGGCCCCTACACAAGCACATGTTATAGGCCATCCATGCAAGTAAAATGACTTGAAATATTTTTTTTCTGTCTTCCTTATTAAGATGTAGTGATTATGTAGAAAACAATAATAATTAAGATAAATATTCTGAGTGAGAGCTAGAGATAGTTTTGTAAGTCTTGCTAAAATGCAACATTGGGCTTAAAGTGTTGCCAAACTTAAGACATAGGGCCACTTTCATATACTGATAAAGTAGTTAGAGTGATTGTTTCCCTTCCAGTAATTTTGATGTCCCTTCTACGCAGGTCAGGATTTTGCCATTGACGACCATTCATTTTATGGTAAAGAAGGTGGTCTCTCCAAATGAAGCCAGAAAGGACAACCAAATATAACTTAAAGTAAGTTGGAAGTTCCCCATGAATTAGAAAACCCACCAAATAGCTTTTAAACCAACATGTTTTTGATAGAAAATCGAGTTGAACAATGACTTTTACTGACAAAATAGCATTACATTTCAGATTTATATAGCATGTAAAGATATTTCCCATCACATATGAATGCATTTGATACATTTTGATGTGATTTCAATAGCGTTTAAGTTTTTTTTGCACAAATATTTGCTACCATTGAAGCAATGTTTCCAGAAAATAATTATAAAAAAGTATGCAAATAAATAACATAATCAGAGGTATATTACAAGGGTAATACAAAAAAAATCCTCATTTGATCTATGCTTGGGTCTCACATGGTTATGTCTATGTACAGTCAACACAACTGTAATCAATGACAGTTGGTGCCATGCATTGTCACCATTGATAAATAGCAAGTGGAACTCCAAATGCTATATGCTTGAAATGCTCACTGTATGCGGTGGAATGTGACCCTAAGGTTGAGCCTTGATCTTCCTCCTGTCCTTAGCCGTTGTGACATATTTCATGTATACAGTACTCCTTTTTGTGACTGTAAGGCTGTAATTTGACAATCAAAGAATGCTCTTACCATTCACAAATCTCTTCTGAGCACAGCGGCATTTCCATCAGTCTTCCTGGCTTTGATAATGCCTTAAAGCATATATCACTATATCTCACTAACTCCTAATGATCCACCTTCATAACTCTTCATGTTCCACTTTCCTTTAGTTTTAACCTATTTTACATCACACAGGTAGTCACTGCTCTCTTTTAACTACAACAGATAAAACATCAAGTTGGAGGGAGAACCCCTCTAATTATAAACATGACAAGAGACATCGCTGAATACATTTTAAAAGTGGTTCATATTATGTTTCCTTTTCATCACAATATGGAACAATTACATGAAACCTGTGCTGTAAGGCTGTCTGCAATTGTTTGGTCGGTCAGTGAGACATTGTGCTCACAGCCAGGTAATTGACTGCTCAACCATTAACCTTTACCCTTTCTGGGGCCATGTGTTTGTTAAAATATCTTCTGCTTGCTCGTGTGAAATACTCCCCTCTGGACACTGCTTGTTGTCTCTATGTGTATTTATCCGTGTTGTCATCGCTGGTTGACAATTTATTCCTGGGTGTGTTCCATTGCGACTATGGGCCTACTCGTGCAGTGGAGCCTCTCACAGAGAGCTAATGTGGGAAGAGGTGGTTTCTTCCGTTATAAAGTAATGGAGAACTGATCCCATTATTTCCAGTTCTGTGCCTGGCAGCGGCAGTAAAAGATAAGCTCCTGGTGCTTAATCCTGTTAGTGCGGCAAACCCTACACTACTTATTGGCTCTGTGGCACTGTGTGAACATTCAGGACCTCACTGTTTGCCCTCTAAATATACTGGATTAAATTATTACATCCCTTCTTTATTACTATCATATGGTTATAGTTATTAGTTGTGTGGTGGTAAAAGTAGTAAGGAGGGACGAAGAGGATGAGTGAGGGTTTCAGTGGTAGTATTTGTACATTCACAAATCTCTTCTGAGCACAGCGGCATTACCATCAGTCTTTCTGGCTTTGATAATGCCTTAAAGCATATATCACTATATCTCACTAACTCCTAATGATCCACCTTCATAACTCTTCATGTTCCACTTTCCTTTGGTTTTAACCTATTTTACATCACACAGGTAGTCACTGATGCTGTTGCGGGCCTGTCTTGTCGTTGTAAAAATGTGCATTTACATTTTAGTCTTTTAGCAGGTGCTCTTATCCAGAGCAACTTATGGGAGCAATTGGTGTTAAGTGCCTTGCTCAAGAGCACATCAACAGATCTTTCACCTAGTCTGATTTGGGATTCAAACCAGTGACCTTTAGGTGACTGGCCCAACGTCTCTAAAACTTGTTTGGGATCGGGGGCAGTATTTTCCCATCCTGATGAAAAGCGTGTCCAAGGTAAACTGCCTGTTACTCAGGCCCAGAAACTAGGGTATGCATAGAATAGAAAACACTCTAAAGTTTCTAAAGCTGTTAAAATAATGTCTGTGAGTGTAACGGAACTGATATGGCAGGCGAAACCCCGAGGACAAACCTCCCACCAAAACAATTCAGCCTACCACTCTTTTCAACGGCTGTAACTTTTATTATAAGGCAAAGTTCTCCCAGATTGCAGTTCCCAGGGCTTCCACTACATGTCAACAGTCTTTAGAAAGAGTTTCAGGCTGGTTTTTGGAAAGATGTGGCAGAAATGGTAGTTTTACCAGGTGGTTCCCATTTTGGCTGTAGTGTTTCCAAGAACGTGAATGAGAGCGCCTTAAATTTTAGCGTTTATTTACATATTAGGGTACCAATATGTTTGATTATAAATGTTGTTTGACTTGTTTGGAAAAGTTTATTAGTAACGTTTGGGATTCATTTGTATGCATTTTGATGGAGGGAAACTGGGTGGATTATTGACTGAAGCGCGCCAGCTAAACTACATTTTTATGGATATAAAGAAGGACATTATCGAACAGAAGGACCATTTGTGATGTATCTGGGAACTTCTGGAGTTCCAACAGAAGAAAATCATCAAAGGTAAGGCATTAATTATATCGCTATTTCTGACTTTTGTGTTGCAACTGCCTGGTTGAAATATGTTTTTCATAGTTGTGTATACAGGGCACTGTCAGATAATCGCATGCTATGATTTCGCCGTAAAGCTTTTTAGAAATCTGACACAGCGGCTGGATTAACAAGAAGTTAAGCTTTATTATGATGTATTACCCTTGTGATTTTATGAAAGTTAAATATTTATAATACTGTGGTTTGAATTTCACACCCTGCAATTTCACCGGATGATGTCGAGGTGTCCCGCTAGCGGCACGCCTTCCCCTAAGAGGTTTAACCACTAGGCTACCTGTAACACCAGACAAACCAAAGTCAAGTTTGATAATGACAATGATACATTTTTTTAGATCACCGCTGTTTGTAATTGGTAAAGTGCATTCGAAAAGTATTCAAACGCATTGACCTTTTCCAAAATTGATTAAATGTTTTTCCTCATCATTTTAGACACAATACCCCATAAAATTTGTGCAAGTTTATTAAAAATTTTAAAAACTCAAATATCACATTTACTTAATTAACTTCTTATGGTAAAAGCCAGGGAAAATGCAGCGCGGCAAATTCAAATAAAATTATATAAAAATCAAACATTCATTAAATCACACATGTAAGATACTAAATTAAAGCTACACTCGTTGTGGATCCAGCCAACATGTCAGATTTTTAAAAGGCTTTTCGGCGAAAGCATAAGAAGCTATTATCTGATGATAGCACAAGAGAAAACAAAGAGGGTAACTGTGCAGGCGCTACACAAAACACAGAAATAAAATAGAAAACATGCCTTGCCTTTGACGAGCTTCTTTTGTTGGCACTCCAATATGTCCCATAAACATCACAATTGGTCCTTTTGTTCGATTAATTCCGTCCATATATATGCAAAATGTCCATTTATTTGGCGCGTTTGATCCAGAAAAAAACAGCTTCCAAATTGCGCAACGTCACTACAAAATATTTCAAATGTTGCCTGTAAACTTTGCCAAAACATTTAAAACTACTTTTGTAATACAACTTTAGGTATTTTTAAACATTAACAATCGATCAAATTGAAGACGGGTCTATCTGTGTTCAATACAGGAAGGCAACAAACCAAGCTGCTTTTCACGTCTTGCGCAACTCTCAACAGTGTTACGCAGTTCCTAGATGGCCGTACCCCCTCATTGCACAAATGAATAACCTCAACCAAATTCCAAAGACTGGAGACATCCAGTGAAAGCGGTAGGAACTGAAAACAAGTTCCTAAGAAACATTGTTTCCCACTGAGAACTCAGTGGACAGACAGAGACACCCCCCCCCGCAAAAAAAAAATGATTCTGAAGGGTTAGTCCTCGGGGTTTTGCCTGCTACATAAGTTCTGTTATACTCACAGACATGATTCAAACAGTTTTAGAAACTTCAGGGTGTTTTCTATCCAACTCTACTAATAATATGCATATCTTACATTCTTGACATGAGTAGCAGGAAGTTGAAATTGGGCATGCTATTTATAGAAAAGTGAAAATGCTGCCCCCTATACCTAAATAAGTTAAGTAGCCTTTACTCAGTACTTTGTTGAATCACCTTTGGTGATTACAGCCTCAAATCATCTTGGGTATAACACTTGGGGTATTTGGGGAGTTTCTCCCATTCTTCTCTCCCAATTCCAGTCACAACTTGCAGACATGTTTACATTTTGCTGTGCGTTTTGTGCGTTTTGTTGCCAACCTTACTTTGCTACCTGACAACTTTACGGTTTTTACTTTTTAATTACAGTTTATATTTTTGGTCTTTCCCTCACTCAACTTTTTTTCCTGAAACGTTCACTCCGGACGCTTTATATGGTTCGTCAGGACCTCCAACAGCCGAAGCTAAGTAGTAACATGATGCCTTCTAATTGCAGTCGCTGTACTCATAATATACAGGAGAACGGTCTCCTTACGGCGAAGAAAGCTGTGTTGCAAGCCCAGCTTCAGACGCAATCGTTAGGCAAGGGTAATTTCAGTGTAGGAAAGGATGAAACAGCTTCTGTGCCACCAGTAAGTACAGATAGTAACGTTAGTATAAATCCCCTCGCACGGCCCACGCAGCCGGACAACTTTCTCATGATTTCTGGAAGGAAATGCTGTAGGAATGCTCAACCGGTGTTGCTCATTCAGCCGACAGAAACTTTCAACCGGTTTTCCCCATTAAGCAGCGAGTTGGAGTCTGAGGCCGAGCCTTCTCCTGTCTCTACTCCTCCCGTTACGGGGAGCTTCCCACCATTAGCTCTGACACATTGAAAACCCTAGTCATTGGCGACTCCATTACCCGCTGTATTAGACTTAAAACAAATCATCCAGCAATCATACACTGTTTACCAGGGGGCAGGGCTACCGACGTTAAGGCTAATCTGAAGATGGTGCTGGCTAAAGCTAAAACTTGCGAGTGTAGAGAGATTGTTATCCATGTCAGCACCAACAATGTAAGGATGAAACAGTCAGAGGTCACCAAGTGCAACATAGCTTGTGTCGGCAAAGATGTGCCGGCATCGAGTAATTGTCTCTGGCCCCCTCCCAGTTAGGGGGAGTGATGAGCTCTACAGCAGAGTCTCACAACTCAATTGCTGGTTGAAAACTGTTTCCTGCCCCTCCCAAAAGATAGAATTTGTAGATAATTGGCCCTCTTTCTGGGACTCACCCACAAACAGGACCAAGCGTGGCCTGCTGAGGAGTGATGGACTCCATTCTAGCTGGAGGAGTGCTCTCATCTTATTTACCAACGTGGACAGGGCTTTAACTCCTATAGCTCCACAATGAAATAGGGTGCAGGCCAGGCAGCAGGCTTTTAGCCAGCCTGCCAGCTTTGTGGAGTCTGCCACTAGCACAGTCAGTGTAGTCAGCTCAGCTATCCCCATTGAGTCTGTGTCTCGACCTGGGTTGGGCAAAACTAAACATGGTGGTGTTCGCCTTAGCAATCTCACTAGGATAAAGACCTCCTCCATTCCTGTCATTATTGAAAGAGATCGTGATACCTCACTTCTCAAAACAGGGCTACTTAATGGTAGATCCCTTACTTCAAAGGCAATTATAGTCAATGAACTAATCACTGATCATAATCTTGATGTGATGGCCTGAATGAAACATGGTTTAAGCCTGATGCATTTACTGTGTTAAATGAGGCCTCGCCTCCTGGTTACACTAGTGACCATATCCCCCGTGCATCCCGCAAAGGCGCAGGTGTTGCTAACTTTTACGATAGCAAATTTCAATTTACAAAAAAGAGACGTTTTCGTCTTTTGAGCTTCTAGTCATGAAATCTATGCAGCCTACTCAATCACTTTTTATAGCTACTGTTTACAGGCGTCCTGGGCCATATACAGTGTTCCTCATTGAGTTCCCTGAATTCCTATCGGACCTTGTAGTCATAGCAGATAATATTCCAATTTTTGGTGACTTTAACCTTTTGTGACTGGGGGGCAGTATTTTCATTTTTGGAAAAATAACGTTCCTGTAGTAAACGGGATAATTTGTCAGGACAAGATGCTAGAATATGCATATAATTGACAGCTTAGGATAGAAAACACTCTAAAGTTTCCAAAACTGTAAAAATATTGTCTGTGAGTATACAGAACTGATATTGCAGGCGAAAGCCTGAGAAAAATCCAATCCGGAAGTTTTGATGTTTTGAAAGTGCTGCGTTCCAATGCGTCCCTATTGAGCAGTGAATGGGCTATCAACCAGATTACTTTTTCTCCGTACTCCCCAAGGTGTCTACAGCATTGTGACGTAGTTTTACGCATTTATGTTGAAGAATACCCGTAAGCGGCTACATTGCGCAAGTGGTCACCTGATGGCTCTCAGAGTGATTCTCACGTAAAATAAAGAGGTAGCCATTATTCCAATCGGTCCTACTGAAAAACCAATTGTCCCGGTGGATATATTATCGAATAGATATTTGAAAAACACCTTGAGGATTGATTATAAACAACGTTTGCCATGTTTCTGTCGATAATATGGAGCTAATTTGGAATATTTTTGGGCATTTTCGTGAATGCAATTTACGGGCTATTTCTCAGCCAAATGTGAAGAACAAATGGAGCTATTTCACCTACAAAAATAATATTTTTGGAAAAAAGGAACATTGGCTATCTAACTGGGAGTCTCGTGAGTGAAAACATCCAAAGCTCATCAAAGGTAAACGATTTAATTTGATTGCTTTTCTGATTTCCGTGACCAAGTTACCTGCTGCTAGCTGGACAAAATGCTATGCTAGGCTATCGATAAACTTACACAAATGCTTGTCTAGCTTTGGCTGTAAAGCATATTTTGAAAATCTGAGATGACAGGGTGATTAACAAAAGGCTAAGCTGTGTCTCAATATATTTCACTTGTGATTTTCATGAATAGGAATATTTTCTAGGAATATTTATATCCGTTGCGTTATGCTAATTAGTGTCAGTCGATGATTACGCTCCCTCATGCGGGATTCGGAGTCACTTTACTATTCACATGGAAAAGTCCACAGACCCACTCCAAAAGTCTTTCGGAGCCATCATCGACTCAGTGTGTTTTGTCCAACATGTCGCTTGAGCTACTCACTGTCACAGTCTTACTCTGGACCTTGTTTTGTCCCATGGAATAAATGTTGTGGATCTTAATGTTTTTCCTCATAATCCTGGACTATCGGACCACCATTTTATTACATTTGCAATTGCAACAAATAATCTGCTCAGACCCCAACCAAGGAGCATCAAAAGTCATGCTATAAATTCACAGACAACACAAAGATTCCATGATGGACAGAGGACAACAATCAGTTAACCACCCAACTGAGGAACTCAATTTAACCTTGAAAAATACCTTAGATGCATTTGTACCCCTAAAAACTAAAAACATTTCTCATAAGAAATTAGCTCCCTGATATACAGAAAATACCCGAGCTCTGAAGCAAGCTTCCAGAAAATTGGAACAGAAATGGCGCCACACCAAACTGGAAGTCTTCCGACTAGCTTGGAAGGACAGTACCGAGCAGTATCGAAGAGCCTTTACTGCTGCTCGATCATCCTGTTTTTCCAACTTAATTGAGGAAAATAATAAAAATCAGAAATGTATTTTTGATAATGTCGCAAAGCTAACTAAAAAGCAGCATTCCCCAAGTGAGGATGGCGTTCACTTCAGCAGTAAAAAATTAATGAACTTCTTTGAGGAAAAGATCATGATTATTAGAAAGCAAATTACGGACTCCTCTTTAAATCTGTGTTGTCCTGAGTCTGCACAACTCTGCCAGGACCTAGGATCAAGAGAGACACTCAAGTGATTTAGTACTATATCTCTTGACACAATGATGAAAATAATCTTGGCCTCTAAACCTTCAAGCTGCATACTGGACCCTATTCCAACTAAACTACTGAAAGAGCTGCTTCCCGTGCTTGACCGTCCTATTAAGAACATAATAAATGGCTCTCTATCCACCGGATGTGTACCAAACTCACTAAAAGTGGCAGTTATAAAGCCTCTCTTGAAAATGCTAAACCTTGACCCATAAAATATATAAAAACTATCAGCCTAAATCGAATCTTCCATTCCTCTCAATTTTTTTAGAAAAGGCTGATGCGCAGCCACTCACTGCCTTCCTGAAGACAAACAATGTATACGAAATGCTTCAGTCTGGTTTTAGACCCCATCATTGCACTGAGACTGCACTTGTGAAGGTGGTAAATTATCTTTTAATCAATGGCGTCAGACCGAGGCTCTGCATCTGTCCTCGTGCTCCTAGACCTTGATACCATCGATCACCACATTCTTTTGGAGAGATTGGAAACCCAAATTGGTCTACACGGACAAGTTCTTGCCTGGTTTAGATTTTATCTGTCGGAAAGATATATGTTTGTCTCTGTGAATGGTTTGTTCTCTGACAAATCAACTGTACATTTGTGTTCCTCAAGGTTCCGTTTTAGGACCACTATTGTTTTCACTATATATTTTACCTCTTGTGGATGTCATTCGAAAACATAATGTTAACTTTCACTGCTATGCGGATGACACACAGCTGTACATTTCAATGAAACACGGTGAAGCCCCAAAATTAACCTCGCTAGAAGCCTGTGTTTCAGACATAAGGAAGGGGATGGCTGCAAACTTTCTACTTTTAAACTCGGACAAAACAGAGATGCTTGTTCTAGGTCCCAAGAAACAAAGAGATCTTCTGTTGAATCTGACAATTAATCTTAATGGTTGTACAGTCGTCTCAAATAAAACTGTGAGGGACCTCGGCGTTACTCTGGACCCTGATCTCTCTTTTGACGAACATGTCAAGACTGTTTCAAACACAGCTTTTTCCATCTATGTAACATTGCAAAAATTTGAAACTTTCTGTCCAAAAATGATGCAGAAAAAAGAATCCCTGCGTTTGTTACTTCTAGGTTAGACTACTGCAATGCTCTACTTTCCGGCTACCCGGATAAAGCACTAAATAAACTTCAGTTAGTGTTAAATACGGCTGCTAGTATCCTGACTAGAACCCCAAAATTTGATCATATTACTCCAGTGCTAGCCTCCCTACACTGGCTTCCTGTCAAGGCAAGGGCTGATTTCAAGGTTGTACTGCTAACCTTCAAAGCATTACATGGGCTTGCTCCTACCTATCTCTCTGATTTGGTCCTGCCGTACATACCTACACGTACGCTATGGTCACAAGACGCAGACCTCCTAATTGTCCCTAGAATTTCTAAGCAAACAGCTGGAGGCAGGGCTTTCTCCTATAGAGCTCCATTTTTATGCAATGGCCTGCCTACCCATGTCAGAGACGCAAACTCGGTCTCAACCTTTAAGTCTTTACTGAAGACTCATCTCTTCAATGGGTCATATGATTGAGTGTAGTCTGGCCAAGGAGTGTGAAGGTGAACGGAAAGGCTCTGGAGCAACGAACCGCCCTTGCTGTCTCTGCCTGACCGGTTCTCCACTTTCTACTGGGATTCTCTACCTCTAACCCTGGCTTACTGGTGCTCTTTAATGGCGTCCCTTGGAGGAATGCGTCACTGACGTGATCTTCCTGTCTGGGTTGACGCCCCGCCTTGGGTGTGTCCTGTGGCAGAGATCTTTGTGGGCTATACTCGGCCTTGTGTCAGGATGGTAAGTTGGTGGTTGAAGATATCCCTCTTGTGGTGTGGGGGCTGTGCTTTGGCAAAGTGGGTGGTGTTATATCCTTCATGTTTGGCCCTGTCCGGGTGTATCATCGGATGGGGCCACAGTGTCTCCTGACCCCTCCTGTCTCACCCTCCAGTATTTATGCTGCAGTAGTTTGTGTCGGGGGGCTACGGTCAGTTTGTTATATCTGGAGTACTTCTCCTGTCTTATCCGGTGTCCTGTGTGAATTTAAGTATGCTCTCTCTCTTTCTCTTTCTCTCTCACGGAGGACCTGAGCCCTAGAACCATGCCTCAGGACTACCTGGCATGATGACTCCTTGCTGTCCCCAGTCCACCTGGCCGTGCTGCTGCTCCAGTTTCAACTGTTCTGCCTGCGGCTTTGGAATCCTGACCTGTTCACTGGACGTGCTACCTGTCCCAGACCTATTATTTGACCATGCTGGTCATTTATGAACATTTGAACATCTTGGCCATGTTATGTTATATTCTCCACCCGGCACAGCCAGAAGAGGCCTGGCCACCGCTCATAGCCTGGTTCCTGTCTTGGTTTCTTCCTAGGTTTTGGCCTTTCTAGGGAGTTTTTCCTAGCCAACGTACTTCAACACCTGCATTGCTTGCTGTTTGGGGTTTTAGGCTGGGTTTCTGTACAGCACTTTGAGATATCAGCTGATGTACGAAGGGCTATATAAACACATTTTATTAAAGACTGGCTTCTGTCCTGCCACTCTTCCATATAGGCCTGATTGGTGGAGTGCTGCAGCGATGGTTGTCCTTCTGGTAGGTTCTCCCATATCTAAAGAGGAGCTCTGTAAGAACCATTAGGTTCTTGGTAACCACCCTGACCAAGGCGCTTCTCACCCAATTGCTCAGATTGGCTGAGGGGTCAGCTCTAGGGAGAGTCTTGGTTGTTCCAAACATCTCCCATTTAAGAATGATGGAGGCCACTGTGTTCTTGGGGACCTTCAATGCTGCATACATTTTGTGGTACCCTTTCCCAGATCTGTGGCTTGACACAATCCTGTCTCAGCGCTGTATGTACAATTCATACAAACTCATGGCTTGGCTTTTGCTGTCAACTGTGGGACCTTATATAGACATGTCTGTGGCTTTCCAAATCATATCCAATCAATTGAATTTACCACAGGTGGACTCCAATCAAGTTGTGAAAACATCTCAAGGATGATCAATGGAAACAGGATGCACCTGAGCTCAATTTCGAGGCTGAATACTTACGTAAATAAGGTATTTCTGTTTTTTAATTTGAATAAATGTTCAAACATTTCTAAAACCTGTTTTCACTTTGTCATTATGGAGTATTGCGTGTAGTTTGCTGAGGAAAATGTGTTATTTAATCCATTTTAGAATTAGGCTCTAACTTAACATAATGTGGAAAAAGTCAAGGAGTCTGAATACTTTCCGAAGTAACTGTAAGTAGGAAAAGGTATGTACACCAGTAGTTATATAGGATGAGCTACAGTATGTCGAGAATACAGTATGTGCATATAAATACAATTTTAACAGTATAATGTTGCAGGAATGCTAATCGTATATGTTTTTATCTATAGAACTGATTTCAGAACAATAACATTGTGTACATTATTAAAGTGACCACTGTTCAATGACTATGTAAACTCTGCGTGTATTTTCAGCAAACTTAACATGTGTAAATATATGTATGAACATAAGATTCAACAACTGAGACATAAACTGAACAAGCTACAGACATGTGACTAACATAAATGGAATAATGTGTCCCTGATCAAAGGGGGTTCAGAATCAAAAGTAAAAGTCTGTATCCGGTGTGGACACGAGCTGCATTAAGTACTGCAGTGCATTTCCTCCTCATGGACTGCAACAGATTTGCCAGTTCTTGCTGTGAGATGTTACCCCACTCTTCAACCAAGGCACCTGCATGTTCCTGGAAATTTCTGGGTGGAATGGCCCTAGCCCTCACCCTCCGATCTAACTTGTCCCAGACATGCTCAATGGGATTGAGATCCGGGCTCTTAGCTGGCCATGGCAGAACACTGACATTCCTGTCTTGCAGGAAAACACGCACAGAATGAGAAGTATGGATGGTGGCATTGTCATGCTGGAGGGTCATGTCAGGATGAGCCTGCAGGAAGGGTACCACACGAGGGAGGTGGATGTCTTCCCTGTAACGCACAGCGTTGAGATTGCCTGCAATGACAATAAGCTCAGTCCGATGATGCTGTGACACACCGATGGTGGGATTGTGCGTTCCTGGTGTAAGTCGGGCAGTTGTTGTTACCATCCTGTACCTGTCCCGCAGGTGTGATGTACGGATGTACCGATCCTGTGCAGGTGTTTTTACACTTGGTCTGCCACTGCGAGAACAATCAGCTGTCCGTACTGTCTCCCTGAAAGCAATGTTTTAGGCATCTCACAGTACGGACATAATTTATTAGCCTGGCCACATCTGCAACATGCGTAAGGCACGTTCACGCAGATGAGCAGGGACCCTGGGCATCTTTCTTTAGGTGTTTTTCAGAGTCAGTGGAAAGGCCTCTTTAGTGTCCTAAGTTTTAATAACTCTGACCTTAATTGCCTACCGTCTGTAAGCTGTTAGTATTTTAACGACCGTTCCACAGGTGCATGTTCATTAATTGTTTATGGTTCATTAAACAAGCATGGGAAACAGTGTTAAAACCCTTACAATGAAGATTGTAACGAAGACAGGGTCCTGTAAAGGGACGGTTCTTTTTTTGCTGAGTTTTACATAGGGCAGCAGTCTCTAAGGGGCAGGGTAGATTACTGGTTGGTAGCCGGCTAGTGACAGTGTATAAGGTGCAGGACAAGGTAGTAACTGTTCAATAGTATGATGGCCTGGAAATACAGAAATACAGTTGAAGTCAAACGTTTACAGTACATACACTTAGGTTGGAGTTATTAAAACTTGTTTTTCAGACACTCAACAAATTTCTTGTTAACGAACTATAGGTTTGGCATGTTGGTTAGGACATCTACTTTGTGCATGATGTCACGTGTCCGACCGAGGGTGGTTTCCCTTCCTGGTCGGGTGGTGCTCGGCGGTCATCGTCACCGGCCTATTAGCTGCCACTGATTGTCTTTCCTCCCCCTCCTTGTATGTTTATTGTTAGCACCTGTTCGTGAATGATTAGTTGGGCTTTATTAGACAGCCGGCCCACCTGTTTCTTTGTGCGGGATTAATTATTGTGACCTTCGGTTCTGTAGTAGAGGAACGTGTTTGTTCCTGGTCGTGTATTTCTGTTGTATTATTTTCGTCCCTTGTGTTTGGGGCAGTTTGGTTGTGAGCACCCTGTATTGCGTTAGTGCATTAAAGAGCACAGCATTGCACTCTCTGTTTCCTGCGTCTGACTCCACACCCACGACACCCGGAGCGTTACACATGACAAGTAATTTTTCCAACAATTGTTTACAGACAAATTATTTCACCTATAATTTACTGTATCACAATTCCAGTGGGTCAGAAGTTGACATCAGTACACTAAGTTAACTGTGGCTTTAAACAGCTCGGAAAATTCCATAAAATTATGTCATGGCTTTAGAAGCTTCTGATAGACTAATTGACATAATTTGAATCAATTGGAGGTGTACCTGTAGATGTATTTCAAGGCCTACCTTCAAACACAGTGCCTCTTTGATTGACATCATGGGAAAATCAAAAGAAATCAGCCAAGACCTCAGAATAAAAACTGTAGACCTCCACACGTCTGGTTCATCCTTTGGAGAAATATCCAAACGCCAGAATGTACCACATTCATCACATTCAAGTATAAACACCATTGGACCACACAGCCGTCATACCGCTCAGAAAAGGGCTGTGTTCTGTCTCATAGAGATTAACGTACTTTGGTGCGAAAAGTGCAAATCAATCCCAGAACAACAGCACAGGACCTTGTGCAGATGCTGAAGGAAACAGGTACAAAAGTATCTATATCCACAGTAAAACGAGTCGTATATTGACATAACCTAAAGGCCGCTCAGCAAGGAAAAAGGCACTGCTCCAAAACCGCCATAAAAATGCCAGACTGCACATGGGGACAAAGATCGTACTTTTTGGAGAAATGTCCTCTGGTCTGATGAAACAAAAATGGAACTATTTGGCCATAATATCCATCGTTATGTTTGTAGGAAAAACGGGGAAACCTGCAAGCCGGAAAACACCATCCCGACCGTGAAGCACGGGGTTGCAGCATCATGTTGTGGGGGTGCTTGGCATCAGGAGGAAATGAAAATTACGTGGATATATTGAAGCAACATCTCAAGACATCAGTCAAGAACTTAAATCTTGGTCGCAAATGGGTCTTCCAAATGGACAATGTCCCCAAGGTTACTTCCAAAGTTGTGGCAAAATGGCTTATTGACTATAAAGTCAAGGTATTGGTGTGGCCATCACAAAGCCTTGACTTCAATCCTATAAAACACTTGTGGGCAGAATTGAAAACGTGTGTGCGAGCAAGGAGGTCTACAAACCTGACTCAGTTACACCAGCTCTGTCAGGAGGAATGGGCCAAAATTCACTCAATTTATTGTGTGAAGGTTGAATAGTCTATTGTTCAGCTAATAGCCCATCCTACTAGCTTGTGAAAAACTAGCAACAAAACTTTTTCCCTTTCCAGATGTTAAAGATTCCAATTGATAAAGTGTTTTTAGCCACAATCGACCCCAAACCCAATTTATACATTTGAGCACAGACGATAGTGAGCTGGACTTCAGGCTAGAATGTTGAGGGTTCAAAACCTGCTCCCTGCATGTTTCATTACATCATTATGTCGGTCTCAGAGCAAATAGCCTGGATTGTTACTCCCATCTGGTTCCTCGCTCTATTCCAATGCGTCATTTAGCACACTTGAGGGTGTGCTGGCAGGATGTACTGTTTTTTTATTCTGTATATATGAATTACAAAGCATCCTTTACTTAAATCATGTTTGTAGTCTATTGCATAGTTACAATGTGTAATTATTGATGTCCCAGGAGCAGGAGTGGTAAACACTGTTGAAGTGCATAATTGCAATCCACGCTTGCAGACACAGCATCATTCACAGAATGGAGTTTGATAAACCTGGCATTGGATATGACAAAAATAAACCTTGCTAAATAGTGAATTAACTTCATGATAAAAGAATATGCACTAACGTTTGTCTCTACATTAACTAACATATTCCTGTCAAATTTTAACCAGGGCAAGGTGACCGGAAAACATGACAGAATACAAACAGTGTAGCTATTCCCTCTGCAAGGCAATCAAACAAGCTAAGCGTCAGTATAGAACCAAAGTAGAGTCGCAATTCAACAGCTCAGACACAAGAGGTATGTGGCAGGGTCTACAGTCAATCACGGATTACAAAAAGAAAACAAGCCCCGTCGCAGACCAAAATGTCTTGCTCCCAGACAGATGAAACAACAATACAGTGCCACAGACACGGCCTGCTACCAAAACCAGTGGACTCTCCTTCACTGCAGCCAATGTGAGTAAAACATTTTAACGTGTTAACCCTCGCCAGGCTGCAGGCCCAGACGGCATCCCCAGCCTCAGAGCATGCGTAGTCCAGCTGGCTGGTGTGTTTACGGACATATTCAATCAACCCTTATCCCAATCTGCTGTTCCCACATGCTTCAAGAGGGCCACCATTGTTCTTGTTCCCAAGAAAGCTAAGGTAACTGAGCTAAACGACTACCGACCCGTAGCACTCACTTCCGTCATCATGAAGTGCTTTGAGAAACTAGTCAAGGACCATATCACCTCCACCCTACCTGACACCCTAGACCCACTCCAATTTGCTTACCGCCCCAATAGGTCCACAGACGACGCAATAGCAACCACACTGCACACTGCCCTAACCCATCTGGACAAGGGGAATACCTATGTGAAAATGCTGTTCATCGACTACAGCTCAGCACAGTAGCCTCCAAATTCATCATCAAGCTCGAGACCCTGGGTCTGACGGGCCACCCCCAGGTGGTGAGGGTAGGTAAGAACATCTCCACCCCGCTGATCCTCAACACTGGGGCCCCACAAGGGTGTGTTCTGAGCCCTCTCCTGTACTCCCTGTTCACCCACGACTGCGTGGCCACGCACGCCTCCAACTCAATCATCAAGTTTGCGGACGACACAACAGTGGTAGGCTTGATTACCAACAACGACGAGACGGCCTACAGGGAGGAGGTGAGGGCCCTCGAAGTGTGGTGTCAGGAAAATAACCTCACACTCAACATCAACAAAACTAAGGAGATGATTGTGGACTTCAGGAAACAGCAGAGGGAACACCCCCCTATCCACATCGATGGAACGGTAGTGGAGAGGGTAGTAAGTTTTAAGTTCCTCGGCGTACACATCACAGACAAACTGAATTGGTCCACCCACACAGACAGCATCGTGAAGAAGGCGCAGCAGCGCCTCTTCAACCTCAGGAGGCTGAAGAAATTCGGCTTGTCACCAAAAGCACTCACAAACTTCTACAGATGCACAATCGAGAGCATCCTGTCGGGCTGTATCACCGCCTGGTACGGCAACTGCTCCGCCCACAACCGTAAGGCTCTCCAGAGGGTAGTGAGGTCTGCACAACGCATCACCGGGGGCAAACTACCTGCCCTCCAGGACACCTACACCACCCGATGTCACAGGAAGGCCATAAAGATCATCAAGGACAACAACCACCCGAGCCACTGCCTGTTCACCCCGCTATCATCCAGAAGGCGAGGTCAGTACAGGTGCATCAAAGCTGGGACCGAGAGACTGAAAAACAGCTTCTATCTCAAGGCCATCAGACTGTTAAACAGCCACCACTAACATTGAGTGGCTGCTGCCAACACACTGACTCAACTCCAGCCACTTTAATAATGGGAATTGATGGGAAATTATATCACTAGCCACTTTAAACAATGCTACCTAATATAATGTTTACATACCCTACATTATTAATCTCATATGTATATACTGTACTCTATATCATCTACTGCATCTTTATGTAATACATGTATCACTAGCCACTTTAACTATGCCACTTTGTTTACATACTCATCTCATATGTATGTACTGCACTCAATACCGTACTACTGTATCTTGCCTATGCCGCTCTGTACCATCACTCATTCATATATCTTTATGTACATATTCTTTATCCCCTTACACTTGTGTCTATAAGGTAGTAGTTTTGGAATTGTTAGCTAGATTACTTGTTGGTTATTACTGCATTGTCGGAACTAGAAGCACAAGCATTTCGCTACACTCGCATTAGCATCTGCTAACCATGTGTATGTGACAAATAAAATTTATTTTGATTTGATTTGCTGTGTCACATCCTGACCTTAGTTCCTTTTTTATGGCTCTATTTTAGTTTGGTCAGGGTGTGAGTTGGGGTGGGCAATCTATGTTTTTGTTCTATGTTTTGTATTGCTGGTTTTGGCCTGGTATGGTACCCAATCAGAGGCAGCTGTCAATCGTTGAGAACCATACTTAGGCAGCCTGTTTTCCCACTATGATTTGTGGGTAGTTGTTTTCCGTTTCTGTGTTTGCACCATACGGGACTGTACCATTTTCATTTATTTCCTGCATTTTGTTCTTTTGGTATTTTCTCATGTTCTGAGTTATTAAAGTTATCATATCAAGTTACAATGCTGCCCCCTATCCCAAACATTTTGGTTGTGGGACTTTGTCAAAGGCATGTCGCTCCTTGTTCCATCTCTTGACAGATGTCTCACTGTATTTCACCTCCATTGTTGTTACCACTGTGACAATGTTATTGTCTTTCCAACGGACCAGCAACTTGTCTCCTTGGGGCAGAACCTCAGAGGTTCCCCGGGGTAACTTCATGTAGTTCTTCTGTGGCTTAAATGGGACATCAAACAGACAATTTTGCCTCATTGTTCCATAGCTCCCATATCCTCTTTTTGTCATTTCATCGCTGAGTGCAAGCGAAGTGAAGAGGTTGTCATGAAGGAACATGCAACCTTGAGGCACCTGAGATTGCTCTGCAAGACCGAGAACGACACTGTGTCCCAGACCCAGCACAGTCTCAGGGAGGAGAGTGTGGGATCCACCATATGGCTCCATGTGATACATGTAACCACTGGATGAGGCAAGGCTCCATAGCTTGTAACCAAACGGATTGGTTTACCTCTTATGAATTGCTTACATCCATGTCGGCATAGTATCGGATCATGCTCTCATCAATGACTGACTGAGCTCGGAGATGGGCCTAACCTTCTAAAAAATGTGTCATCAGTGATTTTTGTGTTATCAACCACATGAACTGAGGCCAATATTTAATTAAAGTGATTTCTCTGCATTGCATATGAAATGCTTTCATTGTGTACATCACTGTCAACTGACCAGTACATCTGACTTTTTAGAACAGAGCTGTACCCAGATGTGATAAGGATGCCATAGTCACTGGCTTTATCAATAAGTGCATCGAAGATGTCATCCCCACAGTGACTGTACGTACATACCTCAACCAGAAGCCATGGATTACAGGCAACATTCGCACTGAGCTAAAGGGTATAACTGCCCCTTTCAAGGTGCAGGACTCTAACCCGGAAGCTTACAAGAAACCTTCCTATGCCCTGCGACAAACCATCAAAGAGGCAAAGTGTCAATACAGGGCTAAGATTGGATCATACTACACCGGCTCCTACGCTCGTCTTGTGGCAAGGCTTGCAAACTATTACATACTACAAAGGGAAGCACAGCCGTGAGCTGCCCAGTGACACGAGCTAAATCACTTCTACACTCGCATCGAGGTAAGCAAAACTGAGGCATGCATGAGAGCATCAGCTGTTCTGGACAACTGTGTGAACACGCTCTCCATAGCCGACGTGAGTAAGACCGTTAAACAGGTCAACATACACAGGGCTGCGGGGCCATACGGATTACCAGGACGTGTGCTCCGGGTATGTGCTGACCAACTGGCAGGTGTCTTCACTGACATTTTCAATATGTCCCTGATTGAGTCTTGTTTCAATGTTTCAAGCAGACCACCATAGTCCCCATGCCCAAGAACACAAAGGCAACCTGCCCAAATGACTACAGACACGTAGCACTCACGTCCATAGCTATGAAGTGCTTTGAAAGGTTGGTAATGGCTCATATCAAGACCATTATCCCAGAAACCCTAGACCCACTCCAATTTGCATACCGCCCAAACAGATCCACAGATGATCCAATCTCCATTGCACTCCACACTGCCCTTTCCCACCTGGACAAAAGGAACACTTATGTGAGAATGCTATTCATTGACAACAGCTCAGGCTTCAACACCATAGTACCCTCAAATCTCATCACTAAGCTAAGGACCATGGGACTAAACACCTCCCTCTGCAACTGCATCCTGGACTTCCTGACGGGCTGCCCCCGGGTGGTGAGGGTAGGTAGCAACACATCTGCCACGCTGATCCTCAACACTGGAGCCCCCAGGGGTGCGTGCTCAGTCCCCTCCTGTACTCCCTGTTCACTCACGACTGCATGGCCAGGCACGACTCCAACACCATCATTAAGTTTGCAGACGACACAACAGTGGTAGGCCTGCTCACCGACTACGACGAGACAGCCTATAGGGAGGAGGTCAGAGACCTGGCCGGGTGATGACAGAATAACAACCTGTCCCTCAACGTAACCAAGACTAAGGAGATTATAGTGGACTGCAGGAAAAGGAGGACCGAGCACGCCCCCATTCTCATCGACGGGGCTGTAGTGAGGCAGGTTGAGAGCTTCAAGTTCCTTGGTGTCCACATCAACAACAAACTAGAATGGTCCAAACACACCAAGACATTGGTGAAGAGGGCACGACAAAGCCTATTTCCCCTCAGGAAGCTAAAAAGATTTGGCATGGGTCCTGAGATCCTCAAAAGGTTCTACAGCTGCAACATCGAGAGCATCCTGACTGGTTGCATCACTGCCTGGTTTTGCAATTGCTCGGCTTCTGACCGCAAGGCACTACAGAGGGTAGTGCGTACGGCCCAGTATATCAATGGGGCTAAGCTGCCTGCTATCCAGGACCTCTACGCCAGGCGGTGTCAGAGTAAGGCCCTAAAAATGTTCAAAGACCCCAGCCACAGACTGTTCTCTCTACTACCGCATGGTAAGCGCTACCGGAGTGCCAAGTCTAGGACAAAAAGGCTCCACAACAGTTTTTATCCCCAAGCCATAAGAGTCCTGAACAGGTAATCAAATGGCTACCCGGACAACTGTGTGCCCCCCCAACCGCTCTTTTTACGCTGCTGCTACTCTCTGTTTATCATATATGCATAGCTACTTTAATTATACATTCATGTACATACTACATCAATTGGGCCGACCAACCAGTGCTCCCGCACATTGGCTAACCGGGCGATCTGCATTGTGTCCCGCCACCCGTCACCCGCCACCCACCACCCTCTTTTTTACGCTACTGCTACACTGTTCATCATATATGCATAGTCACTTTATTAACATCTACATGTACATACTACCTCAATCAGCCTGACTAACCGGTGTCAGTATGTAGCCTCGCTACTGTATATAGCCTGTGTTTTTACTGTTGTTTAGTTTCTTTACTTATCTATTGTTCACCTAATACAGGTTCTAACAAATAGTGCAAAAAAGATAAGTAAGCATTTCACTGTAAGGTTGTATTGTGCGCACGTGACAAATACACTTTGATTTGATTTGAGCTCATTCATACTCAGATACAGTTGCTTGTCCATGGTCTGGGTGGAGTAGAGGTTGGACATTTCAAAGTTGATCTCTCTTAGCGTGGGTGGATACATTAGTAGGAAAACATCGATTGGGTTGGGGCAGCTTTGTTTGACACATTCTGCAAGATTTGGGCTGTATACAATGTGTTTTGGAATCAAAGCGGTGGCAGGCCTCTTCGATTGTTTGAACACTCAATCTTTATTTTTGACCACCTGCAGCATTCCCCTTGCCTCTTCTGACAAGACCCTCTGACGGGTAAAGGCCGTTGGCTCTTCATTATCAATGGTGGAGGGGGGTGGTGGATAAGGGGGTGGGGGGTAGTGAGAGGTATTTCATCATCACTGATAACGTTGTTCCTGTCATGATCTGTTTGTATAGGCTCAGCATATGCATTCAACAGCCTGGCTGGCAAATGGCCTGTCTCCCCCTCATAGTCCATGTCTGACCCATCGCTATCACAATCACTGAGGACAGCATCTTTCTCATTTTGAGGGATAACTGCAATGTTGCATGCCTTGTCTGGGCGGTCACCAAGATCCAACATATCCAGAACTTGACTCAAAGTGAAACTAAAAGAAAGAACAGAGTAGAAAGTTAGGTAGAACAAGAACTATGTATAAGATGTGTATACCTGGATGCACTGTGTTATCCCGCCGGTCACTATTGTTGCCGTCAACATGTTTACTCATTCTATGACCACACTGAACATAGTTGTGTAATTAAAAAATGCATATATCAATACTAGACACCTTAAAAATGATCTTTTCCTATCTTTATGTTAACATACCTTGCTAACCTTTTGTTTGGGAGCTTTGATGCAGCCATTCTCTTCTCATGGTACAACCAGGAAGTAAACAGCTCTGGTCATGTGACAATTTACACTAAACATGTGACACTGCACATATTTCATTGAGACCCTTTATTATTTCAATATTTGCTGGAAATGGCTTGATACATCATTCAGTAAAATGTTTAGAGCCTTATAACTGAAATCATTTTTTACGGTCACTATTGTGACTGATGGGATTAAATAGGTTAAATAAATAAATCCTAAGGTTAAAAGAGGTTGGTTGGTATTATAATGATGAATTTATATACCAGTATGGGCAAGATTCTGATAGTCAAAGGCAGGCTACTATTGTTGGGCCTAGTTTGTCTGTAACATCAAAGAAAAATGGAAATAGTAGCTGTGAAAAAGGGGTAACACTCTGTATTAATAGTACAATTTTTTGCACAAGTTTGGGTTTCCTGTGTTGCCAACCTGAAATGTGGGAGAATGTGAGATTCAGTACCAGTCAAAAGTTTGGACACACATACTCATTCAAGGGTTTTTCTTTATTTTTACTATTTTCTACAATGTAGAATAATAGCAGCAGCCCTATCTGCGTCCTCAGAGCACGCGCAGTGTGTTTACGGACACATTCAATCTTTCCCAGCCTGCTGTCCCCACATCTTTCAAGATGTCCACCATTGTTCCTGAACCCAAGAAAGCAAAGGTAACTGAACTAAATGACTATCGGCCCATAGCACTCACTTCTGTCATCATGAAGTGCTTTGAGAGACTTGGCAAGGATCATATCACCTTACCTGACACCCTAGACCCACTTCAATCTGCAATCTCCATCGCACTGCACACTGCCCTATCCCATCTGGACAAGAGTTGTGATGCTTTTACTCTTATTCTACTATATAGAAAACAGTAAAAATAAAGTAAAACCCTTGAATGAGTAGCTGTGTCCAAACTTTTGACTGGTACTGTATATGGTAGCATAATCTACAGTATTAATGGTCTAGGGGTGTTGCATTTGTTTCGGCCCGCAGAGAGAGCTGCTCGCTGTAGTGGTTGCTTCACACGCTCTCACTCTACAGAAGGCTCTCGTGCTAGCTTCTCTAGTCAGTTGTTGAATTAGTGATATATTCTTATCATATAGAAACATAATAGAATATTGTACATCATATTAGCATCAACATACATTGTTCCATTCAATTTCATATAATAGTTTAGTATTTCATTTCATGTTTGTTACATGTAATCTTTTGGTTCAACCTTAATGTATAGTGAGCATAATCAACAGGGGGACCATATTAGGTGTACGCTAATAAGCTGTAAAAAAATATCAATTTATAAGACTTGTTCATAAAGAAAACATTTGTTCTTAAGGTATTTTCAAACGGTAATAATCGATCAAATTGTAGACCGGGCAATCTGTGTTCAATACAGGAATGAAAACAAACGAGCGCCACTTTTCACGTCTTGCGCAACTCACAAAAGTGTCCCCAGTTCCGAGTTGGCCTACTTCATCATAGCACAAAGGAATAACCTCAACCATATTCCAAAGACTGGCGAGAGGGGGAAGAAAAAAAATTCTGAACAGTTAGTCCTGGGTTTTGCCTGCTGCATAAGTTCTGTTTTACTCACAGACATGATTCAAACAGTTTTAGAAACTTCAGAGTGTTTTCTATCCAAATCTATGAATACTATGCATATCTTAAATTCTTGGCATGAGTAGCAGGAAGTTGAAATTGGGCACGCCCATTTATCCAAAAGTGAAAATTCTGCCCCCTAGCCTTAAGAGGTTTAACCCCGGATCTGGGATCGTAATCATAGCCTCAAACGAACACATTTCAGAACACATTGCACTAATGGGGGAAAATGCTTAATTGGAATGTCTCTTGTCCAGGTTATTGAGCTTTTGAACGCCAAACAGCGTGGCGTTATTTTAAGTACATCACTATGATTGCTGGCTGGTGGCAGCAGCGGCATTCCGTTTTTGTGTCCTCTCTCTCTGTGCAACCTCTCCTATAATTGAATGAAGCCGTTCTCAGGTAGCGTTAGGGCCCCTTGTGTTAAAGGTTCTAGGGTACGTTCTGCATCTTTCACATTCACTCAGTGTGGTGTCTAATGATAAAGCACATTGATTTTCCTGTAATTGCAATGCTTCACCTTCTTTTGGGGCTGTGGAGAGCGAGAACAGTGGTTATTAAAGGAATAATGGCTAAGCTCTATTTACATTGCTCTGTTTGTAAAAGAAAGAGGAATTAGGTGGGAAAGCGAGGGTTGAGCCACTGCATCTGGTCACCAACAAGAGTCTCTGTGTGTGATTACCTGCCAAGAACACCCCCAGATGGCAACTATTACCTGAGCGCATTAATTACAAATCCAAGAAAGTCCCCTGCTTTAGAGTCATGCACAGGCTTGAGGACACTGGCAGATGTCCTACTGCAGCTACAGCGTGAGTGTCAGTAGTCAGCACATTGAAACATGCAGGCTGCACTACACTATACTAGACATGGTCCCAAATGAGAGGGGAATACAAATCCAATCATATAGAAGCCCAGGAATATGCCTGTGTGAGCAGTATGGGAGGCTCAATAGAAAACTGAAATCCCTTGACTCTACAAAATTATGTGGATATTCAGGGGTAATCCAAGCTATTTTTAGTCGGCAGTGACAGAGGAAAGGGAGGTAGAGCAACTGAGGAGCTCTGGTTAAATGTGTCTGAGAGAGAGGGAAAGAGCACAGCAACAGGGCAGGTACACAGCTGTTGGTGATAGATAACAAATTGTCACAGCAGAGGTAACATGCACAAGGACACTGTAGCATTAATTTACAAATTTATCCACGTATCACCCAGTAGAAGTAGTGAGTTTGTTGTTGTACTGTAATATCTTCCCCTTTTCAGCTAACAGGTAGGCCTAGGCTGTTCTAGCACTTATGGTAAAACTGCATTAACTTCTCTATACTGGGTAAGGCTGAAGAGGGATGCACAGTAGTGAACCATTTCACTTTTCCCTTGCTTCATCCCACACACCTAAATATATTTCACACCTCCCATGTCATTCATTCGCCATGGTGAGCAGGAAATTAGATTACTTCTGACAAAGACTGATCTCTTGGCTGTGAATATATTTGTAACAGAGAGTAAAAACCTCATGTTCAATTCCATTTTAACACCCTAGAGTCGAGTGATGCACCGGTGCGTCAATCTAAGTAACATAATACAATAATCCCCAGAAAAATATGTCAGTTTAAGCTAGAGATATATTCCGCATCTGAGGTGGTAGAGTAGTGGTACACATAGAATGGTTGTCAGACCACAAGACATCCCGAAAATCAGTCTTCACATATAAACGTATTTAGCGTCCAAACGGTTTAACCTACAAAACTAGGATGTTCTCTGTGTACCCCACAAATTTCATGGGACTAGTCTAAGGGTATCCTCTACTGGTTTAAAAAAACAAATGGAAGTATGAAGGTAGTTTTGTACCTACCCAGAAAAGGTGTTAAATCAGTACGTGTACATTTTGTTATTTACAGTTGAAGTCGGAAGTTTACACACACTTAGGTTGGAGTCCTTAAGGTGAAGGCTAATCTTATTATTATTTTAATCTGCGGTTTATCAAATCTCCATTGCAGGTACAGAGACAGAACAGAAAAAAATGTCTGACAGTAAGAATTGAGATATTACTAACACATGGGTTTTTGGCCAGAGGATTGTTTAGCTTTAAACAATGTGAAATTGGCAAAATGACCTTGGTAGGACCTGGATAAAGGAACATTCACAGGAAACCTAGCCAAACTGTACATCCCTGTGGAAACATTTTGGATTCGGTTTAGTCTAATCGGGTTACCTTGGTAAAAATAAATATACTCGCAAAGTAGGACATGGCTCCATGAATGTTCACACAACATCAGTATTAGCCAGCATTCACAAATTGTACTGCCATCCTGTCATTGCTATTCATTCAGGAGACCCTTCATTCAGTTTAATCCAGTTGAGTCCTCTTTTCACAACAGAAACAGTCCGCCTCAAAATAACTATCAGAAAACACAACAAAACGTGGCCTAGTCTATGCATGTACTGCTTCTTGAATTTACGCAGCTAAATCCTCATGCAATATTCTCTTTTCCAAAGTGAAACACACAATGCACTGTTAATTTTAATCTGTTGTTCGGCTTAATAACCTGACTTTGACATCTGATCCCGCTTCGATATACTCATCCTGGGTCCAGTCAGAAAGGTAACAAATGTTTGCAGTCACAGGCTGCTCTGTCTGCATATGTTGAGTGTCTGTTTCTATCTGGTACTTGTTCCGTGTGCAGCCATCTCACCGTTCTGAAAAGCTGTAGACAGAAGCGATTCTCAAGGCTGACAAACAACAGGGAAGCCTATCTGTGTCACGCAGTGTTGGCCATGCAGGGGACACGCAAGGGACACACTGGAATGATATAGCACAGGCTACACTGTTTCAGCAAAGTAAATTACCCAAAAAAGTGAGAAAAACATGTCATAAAAACACACTCCAATCATTGGCAGGAAGATTAATTGAAATAGTAATGGCAGCTGATAATTGCGTAAATAAATATTCTGCCGCCCTTGGGGCATTGAGTTGGTTCTGTAAGCCTAACAGACTGTGACAAGATCGAGTGGATACGAGCTCTTTTTTCACCTCCAGCGGAGGAGCATGGGAGAGAACTGTGTTCTCGTCTTGGCCTTGCTTCAGGTTCTCACTCTATCTCCTATCCATCTCTCTCCAGCCAGGCAGATAAGAGAAGTGGCACGCGATGCCAAAGAAAATGTAGGGTTACTTGCCTAACGCCGGTTCTACGATAATAGAAGTGAGATGTCTCACATTGGGATCCAATCGGCAGATCACTGGGCTCGAAGATCCAATCACACAACATCTGTTGGAGAGAGACAGGTCGAGTGTGAATGAGGTGAGCCCCTCTCCTATATGGTGCCACTTGCCCACCCACTGGTCCTTCTCAAGCATGCCTCTCTTCTTTGCGCTCTAGCGAGACATCTCATTCCTATTATCATAGAACCCAAAAAACCCTGTTTCAAATACTTGCTTTGATGTCTCACATAGGGATATGGCCAACTCCCATATTGCAGACGTGCTCGCCGAAGCCAGGGTAATCCCAAAAGCATCACCTCCACTATCCAATGGGATAGCCATTAACAAAAGAGTGACCCACCCTTACAGGGGGGTGCACAAGACATGAATACTTGGTCCCCCATAGCCATATTCTCATTCTATCGCAGTAGATGCACAAAGCTCGTAATGGAAATAAACGGTGGAGATGATCTTCTTTCAAAAAAAGTGAAGGGTGTCACGTGGAAAGCCATAAGGTGAGGCAATTGTAATTGGTGCTGACCTTAGGCATAAAGGCCGGTTGGGTAACAATATTGCCTTGGATAACCCCGAGGAACACTGTAGACGTGAATGGTGGACTGAGAGTGCATGCAGCACCCCCACTCGCTTTGTGGATGTAGGGCAATCAGCGAAGCCATCTTGAAGGAGAGATATTTCAACTTCACGCTTTGCAGTGGCTCAAAAGTTTGCTGTGAAATTGCCTCAATCCCAATAGATGGTTCCCAAGATAGGGCTAAAGGCTTGGAGACTGGGTGTAAGCTATGCACTCCTTTCATGAAACGACAGAGTGTGTTTACCAACTGTGTTTTTGTCGAAGCCTATATGGATAGGCAGAGATAGCCGCAATATAGACTTTAACAGTAGAGGGCGCCTTCCCTCTGTCCAAAAGGTCCTGCAAGAAGCATAACACCTTGGACACAGAGCATTGGTAAGGAATGATCTGCTTTTGGTCACACCAATTCTCAAAAACACACCACTTGTTTCCATACAGTGAGAGTGTAGAAGGGGCTCTTGTACTCTGGATAGTCTCAATGACTCCGAGAGGCAAGCCTGTCATTCATATTTATCCTCTTATGGGCCAGGCCCAGAGGGCCATGGTTTCTGGGTGAGGGTGGAAAATCTCACTTTACCCGGGCCAAAAGATCCCTGCAAAACGGTAGTTGCCAGTGCTCGTTGTAAAGGAGGAGAAACTCCACTAACCAGAGCTTTCCTGGCCATCGAGGGGCTACCAAGGTGAGGGATAATCCTTGTTCGCTTACTCTGTTCAGAGTGAGGAGAATCAAGCATAGAGGAGTAAATGAGTAGACGCATAGGGACGCATTGGAACGCAGCACTTTCAAAACATGAGGCACGTGTTTTCTATCCTAAGCTGTCAATTATATGCATATTCTAGCATCTTGTCCTGACAAAATATCCCGTTTACTACGGGAACGTTATTTTTCCAAAAATGAAATTACTGCCCCCTAGTCACAAAAGGTTAAGTAAAAATACTTTAAAGTTCTACTTAAGTAGTTATTTGGGGTATCTGTGCTTTACTTTACTATTTATATTTTTTGACAACTTTTACTTTTCCTTCACTACATTCCAAAAGAAAACAGTGTACTTTTACCTCCATTTTCCCTGACACCCAAAAGTACTCATTACATGTTTAATGCTTAGCAGGACAGGAAAATTGTCAAATTCACACACTTATCAAGAGAACAGCCCATGCTTTGCTTGTAAAGGATATCTGACTGTTGGAGTGTGCCCCTTGCTATCTGTAAATAAAAAATAAAAAAAGGTGCTGTATGATTTGCTTAATGTAAGGAAATATTTTTTTTAAATTACTTTTACATTGATACTTATGTAAAACCAAATAGTTTTAGATTCAAGTATTATTTTACTGGGTGACTTTCACTCGAGTCATTTTCTATTAACCTCTGCGCACGGATCGCTACATAAATAGTCATATTAAACATTCATGAAAATACAAGTGTCTCACATGTATCGAAAGCCTAGAATATTGCTAATCCAACTGCGTTGTCAGATTTAAAAAAAGGATTTACTGCGAAAGAATACGATACGATTATCTGGAGGATAGAGCCCCATAAAAACAAAATCACAAACTGCATTGAAATAAATAGTTTACCTTTGACTATCTTCATCTGTTTGCAATCCCAATACTCATTGTTACACAATGAATGATCTTTGGTTCGATAAAATCAATTTTTATAGCCTAACATGAAACATTTTGTGAACCGCTTGTGTTGTGAATTCCGTCTCATTCCATTTTCGACAACACATTCGCGGGTAAATACCCACACAAAACGTGACTTTTTGTTACGATCAACTAGGAGTGGTGGGTGGAATCAGGCGCAGAGAGCAGGGTTCAGTCGTTTGTCAAATTTATTCACCAGCGCAACAAAACGGTCACGCCAATACACAGGGCATATATAAGTTGCCAGTCCAAACAACAGGACAAAAATAGTCTGGAGAATAAAGACACAAATAAATCACACCATCAAACACAGAGTAAGAAAAAACAAGCCCGCACAAATACCCAGCGGGCCTAGTGCCCTTAAATACCCTACAAACAAACCCTAATACAAAACAGGTGTACCCAATTAACCAATAACCAGAACAAACGGAAAGGGAATCGATGGCAGCTAATAGGCTGGCGACGACGACCGCCGAGCCCCGCCCGAACAGGAAGAGGCACCATCTTCGGCGAGGTTTGTGACACTTTTCCAGTCATGTTTGGTTTCATTGCAATCAACTGGTTTGTTTGTAACACAACCAAACCTGATGGGCCATTTCGCAGGACCTATTGACTGAAAGAAACCGATTTGAAAACAACAAGTAATGACATCATTGTGCACCAATGATATGACCACTGTTTCGTTGATTGACTGTATTTTAACCCAATGACCACTGATCGTCTTGAAATCTAGCTGGGTAGATAGCCAATGAGCTGAGGTAAACGGCAATATGCAATGGTTATGTGTTGGAAGACCAACCCATGTAGTAAACTCCGGCGTAAAGAGAGTCATTCGCTGCTGAAGTTTTATACCGGAAGGAGCTACGCATATTACGCACAGCATTGTTTGGTAAAACGCGCAGATTCAGCTGTTTATATATCAATCAGTATGGCTACTAAGTCAGGGAAAGCTAAATCGAAGTCCAGATATACAGGTGTACACACAATTTTAGAAGAAATTGATCGGAAAAGTGAGACAGAGATTGTTGTAGGACGATTCATTTAGCGATTCCCAAGTGGAGGAATATTTTAACGGAGAGGACATGTGTTGGACTGGTAAGTTCTTCTCATGCTCATGCCCTTGTTTGAAATTAATAATCTAAAATATTATTTGTGATTTTTTTAAATTTTATAAGCAATATATAAAAATGTAATGTAAATGAAATGTGAGATGCGTGTGTCTGCCCCCCCCCCACCCCAACACACATCAAATAGCCTATTTGAGGCTGTTGAGGGGAGGGCAGGCCCACAACAATGGCCAAAGTGAAATGGAGACAGTAGATCTAGCTGGTCTGTCATAATATAATAGAGACAGTAGATCTAGCAGGTCTATAATAATATATTCAACCTTATGTCCCTGTACTCTATATATATATATATATATATAAATGTCTGTTTATTATACCTGTTGATACTCACTTTACAGCAGAAAGAGACTGCTATGGCACCTGGCATCAGCAGCACAATATTGTGTAGAGCTTTGGCAAAGTGGGTGGGGTTATATCCTTCCTGTTTGGCCCTGTCCGGGGGTGTCATCGGATGGGGCCACAGTGTCTCCTGACCCCTACTGACTCAGCCTCCAGTATTTATGCTGCAGTAGTTTATGTGTCGGGGGGCTAAGGTCAGTTTGTTATATCTGGAGTACTTCTTCTGTCTTATCCGGTGTCCTGTGTGAATTTCAGTATGCTCTCTCTTTCTTTCTCTCTCTCGGAGGACCTGAGCCCTAGGACCATGCCTCAGGACTACCTGACATGATGACTCCTTGCTGTCCCCAGTCCACCTGGCCATTCTGCTACTCCAGTTTCAACTGTTCTGCCGGTGATTATTATTATTTAACCATGCTGGTTAAATACACAGACAGAAGAGGACTGGCCACCCCTCATAGCCTTGTTCCTCTCTAGGTTTCTTCCTAGGTTTTGGCCTTTCATCTGGAGTTTTTCCTAGCCACCGTGCCTCTACACCTGCATTGCTTGCTGTTTGGGGTTTTAGGCTGGGTAACTGTACAGCACTTTGAGATATCAGCTGATGTACGAAGGGCTATATAAATACATTTGATTTGATAGAGGACTGAGGGTCTTCCAAGTATTGAAAGTGTGTAAATAGTTACCCATGTTGTTTTGTAAATTTATATATTTTTTTCTTCAAATTATTTTTGGGGTGGGGTGTGTTAGAATACCATTTTGGCATTTTGTATATAGTTATTTATTTCTAAATGTATACCTTCACCAATTTGGCCACTTGGGTACATTTAGGCTACTTGTGTGGGACACCTGGGTTACTTCATGATAAATGTCATGTAGCACACTCATTTTGGAAGTTATCATTCTGAAACGTTGCACAAGTACTGTTGCCCTCTTATATGTTTCACTGAAATTGTCCCCATCATCCTATCTGAATGTTTGTTTTATCTTGTTCATTTTAAAGATGATACAACAAGAAAAATTTAAAAACTATTTTCTTCATTGTATTATCTAAACCAGATCTATTGTGTTATATTCTCCTACATTCAATTCACATTTACACAAACTTCAGAGTGTTTTCTTTCAAATGGTATCAAGAATATGCATATCCTTGGTTCTGTGCCTGAGCTACAGTCAGTTAGATATGGTTATGTCTTCAGGCGGAAATTGAAAAAAGTAGAGGGTTAGCTCTAAGAGGTTATTAAGTACAATATATTGCCCTTTTAATCTCCCCCGAGACACCTGGCAAACTTAATGGGTTATGTAATCATCTGGCAAAGTGGATTTTCTTTTGTTGACATGTAGCTAGCTAGCTAAACAGAGGACCGGCATAATCACAATATTTATTGCTACCAATTCAAACATTGCCATATCTATTACATGAATTTGCAGGAAGTTAAAACTAACCAACTAGGTCCAATGTTAGCGAGCTAAACTAGCAAATGGATTTCTGATTAGAATAATATTACTACACAGATCATACACCTAATGTTAGCTAGCATGCTAACATTTGCTAGCTAGCTAACAGTACACTTACCATGCAATGAAAATGACTTTGATCAAATTAGAAACTTAGAATACCTGAAAAATGTAGCTAAACTCTTACCTGTATACATGGATGACCACTTCAAGGCAGACTAGAACAATTTAACTATGTTTTGTTTGTAGCTACATCTTATTTGGCCAGCGTTGTGTGAAGTCCCTCTGGTTCCCACTAACCGTGGTCTGTGCAGAAAGTAGCCCATCACTTTTTCCAACTGATCTGTCGATAGCATCTGCTAAATTCAGGGCATCAATGTTGTGAAAAGTAGCAATACTTTTTTAGTTCTCGGTGGCTAACAGTATATCTTTCAAAAACAGCGTGGAAGAAAGGACTATTAACATATACTGAACAGCTCACGTTATAGACAGAAGCATGCTACATGGCAGACTAATTCAAACTCATCCCCCGGCATGTCCAGCCCATCCATTATCTCAGCCAATCATGGCTAGCGGGAAGGTTCTGTAACGGGTTGAGTGACTGGTTGCCGGGAAGTCAGGCGCAGGAGAGAAAAGATGGGTGATAATAGGAGAACTTTAATATACACCCTGGCCCAAAGGCACAGGCGAGGCAGCACAAAGCACAACCACGGTAACATGAACCTGATTAAACAAACTAACTTAAGTTTGAAACAAACCTAGCGCAAGCCAGCCTGTAGCGTAACACCCTCACAAAGAACAATTCCACACACAGACATGGGGGAAACAAAGGGAAATATACATTTAGTCTGATGAGGGAATGTGAACCAGGTGTGCGGGACAACAAGACAAAACAAATGGAAAATGAAAGGTGGAGCAGCTATGGCTAGAAGACCGGTGACGTCGACCGCCGAACGCCGCCCGAACAAGGAGAGGGACCGACTTGTCGTGACAGGTTCCTGTCTTTTTCAGTGGCTAAACCAAGGCTCCTAATTTAACAATTGTTTGTTATTCATGCACATGAAAGTTCACGTGTTCCAGAAGGCATTTCTTCCCCCAAAAAAAGTCTGTTTACTTTCAAATGCTTCTCCTGTGAAGAAGTGACGTGTGACATATGCTTAGTTTTGTCACGGTTCATGAATTCTCTCTCTCTCTCTCTCTCTCTCTCTCTCTCTCTCTCTCTCGCGGCTGACTCCTGGATGACACGCTACGTTGGAGCAATGCCCCCACCGAATAACATCGGACCGACACCCCTCCGGCACAAACAACCGATTAGGCGGGCAACCGGGCGGAGGCGTTACCCCTTCTAAGGCCGTTTTGACCCTCGATTCAACCTCCCATGTGAGTGTGGAGACCACTAGGGTCCCGGGTAGGATGCACTCGGGAGTGGATGGGCGTTCGGAATGGTCAAAAATGCGAGAAAGGGAATCGGGTTTGACATTCTTGGAACCCGGGCGATACGAGAGAGAGAAGTCAAAACGTCCGAAAAAGAGTGCCCACCGCGCCTGCCTGGAGTTGAGTCGCTTGGCGGTTCTGATATATTCTAAATTTTTGTGATCGGTCCAAACTATAAAAGGTACCCCCGAACCCTCTAACCAATGGCGCCACTCCTCCAGTGCTAACTTCACTGCTAACAACTCTCTGTTGCCAATGTCGTAGTTGCATTCCGCAGGTGATAACCGATGGGAAAGGAACGCGCAAGGGTGCATCTTGTCAACAGAAGAGGAACGTTGGGAAAGTACCGCACCTACCCCCACCTCTGAAGCGTCCACCTCCACCACGAACTGACGCGAGGGATCGGGAGCTATGAGGATGGGAGCCGAAACAAAGCGTCTCTTGAGTTTGGCGAATGCAGCCTCGGCTGTATCGGACCACCTGAACGTCACTCTGGGGGAGGTTAAGGCGGTAAGAGGAGCGACTATCTGGCTAAAGTTGCGAACGAAACGCCGGTAGAAATTGGCGAATCCCAGAAACCTCTGTAGGGCCTTACGGGAATCTGGGCTTGGCCGCAAGATGGCTGGGGCCCCCTGTTCATGAATCCACTGCCTCTCTCTCTCTCTTTCTCTCTTTCTTTCTCTTTCTCTCTCTCTCCCGTGTTTGTGTGGGCGTGGTTCCCAATCTCGGCCTGATTGTCTGTGCCAGCTGGAATCACTTATCTTCCCTTTATATGTTCTGTAACCAGTGTTTCTTGTTGTCAGATCGTTGTTACTTCTCTGAGGTTGTGTCGTGTGTCTGTGCTCATCTCTCACCGCCCTTGGGTGGATTATCTGCTGTGCTTCCTCCTACCCATCTGGACACACTCCCCTGGATTTCTCAACACGCTATCATAGGAAGATGCGCCCTAGTCCCTGGGTCGGATTCCGTCTGAGTACAGTCTGTCTGTCCTGTTGCTGCTGTAAACTGTATTCATTAAACCATCGTTGCTTGCATCTTGCATCCGCCTCTGTATTGTCACAAGTTTTCTGAAATGAGTCACATTTACACTAAACACTGGGACAAAGCACAGAGCTCAAAGCAGTGGACAACAATCATTCTTAATCCTGAGATTGAATGTGTCATACTGCACATCACGACTCTGACTAACATACCTAAATTACTTTTCCCTATCCTGGAACCACCATAATCATGTGTGACAGTGGACGTGGAAGGCTGCATTAGCCCACATTCTCACCTGCCAGATAAATGCAAAGTAAATGACGTACAGGAAAACCCACAGAGGCTTTCCATGGTGGGCTACAGACTAGCGGTTTATAGATTTATAGTGTCTATTCCCCAACCCTACTCCCACACTTGCTTCTGGAGACCATCAATTCCTCTTTTAAATGTACTATTTTCTAACAAGCTATGTGGTACAACAACAGCCAAAAAAAAATAATGTTTATGGTTTGATGCTGCTGCCAGTTATTTATTATTTTATTCCAAATAACATCTGTGTTGAAGAGAAAATCTCAGATAAATCACAATGGAATTAGGATGATCACATTGATATCAAGCAGAAGGAAATATATTTATTCCACTCAGAGCGCAGATACATAATTTGTATGATCATTAATGATGGAAGCTAAACAACTGCTTTGAAGGACCATATGTTTCCTTGATAAAACATAATTTGACAACACATTTTAATGAGATAGTTGTGGCATTTCAATGATATCAGTGCTGTGTCCTGAAATGTTGCATAATGGGTTTACCTCATTACTACAGTAGCTACATAACAGTTTCTCCACATAAGCAACAGACTACACATAAAGAGACACTTTATATTGAATGATAGCAGTCATCGTACTCTATAAGATGTCAATTAAATGTCCATTGCTAATTGTAACCAAAATAAGATCAATAGTTATCCCAAACCAAATGCTAAATTTGGCCAACTACAGTAGTGTTTAAAAATAAATTAAACTAACATTAGGGATTTAAAGGTGGAGTCTGTCTGTCGGTGGGCAACAGGGCATCAGGTGCAATTTTTGGGGGGAAGGATATTTATGAAACATATGGCTCAGATTTCTATTGACATCTGATGGCTCATTTAAAATATGTCAGAGGACACAATGTGACAGTTCATCTGACACCTTAGGCGATGCATAGTGTAGAGACATGTGAGAGAGGAGACGAGGACGGTGGCTACTCCTCTCCTTCCTCTGACCCTGAATGTCCAATAGCCCCCATCCCTCAAATGACTGTCATTTCTCATTAGGGTAGAGGGTTAACAAATGGACTAATTTAGCTTATTTTTAAAATCTAGTGGCCAATGTTGATGTCCACAACTACACTGAAAATTAATTAGCATAAAAAAAATATCAACATCTGTCTGTTTAAGCTATTTTTTTGCATGGTCTGCATTTCAACCCACAGCATCCGCCGATGTCGGCCTCCTAACTGCGTGGTGGAAGGTGGCAGCGCTACAGCAGTGTTTGTCAGACCAGAAGACATCCAAGACATCTTAGCCCAAACGGTTGAGAATAAAAACTAGTTCTAAAGAGCGGAGACTCATGAACACAAATGTGTCCTCCGACACCCACAAGCTTCACTGGACTCGTCTCAAGGTAACTCAGGTAACCCACGTTCATCTGAACAAACAATAGTACGCAAGTATAAACACCATGGGACCACGCAGCCGTCATACCGCTCAGGAAGGAGACGCATTCTGTCTCCTAGAGATGAACGTACTTTGGTGCGAAAAGTACAACAGCAAAGTACCTTATGAAGATGCTGGAGGAAGCAGGTACAAAAGTATCTATATCCACAGTAAAACAAGTCCTGTATCGACATAACCTGAAAGGCCGCTCAGCAAGGAAGAAGCCACTGCTCCAAACCCGCAATAAAAAAGCCAGACTACGGTTTGCAACTGCACATGGGGACAAAGATCGTACTTTTTGGAGAAATGTCCTCTGGTCTGATGAAACAAAAATAGAACTGTTTGGAAAATGACCATTGTTATGTTTGGAGGAAAAAGGGGTAGGCTTGCAAGCCGAAGAACATCATCCCAACCATGAAGCACGGGGGTGGCGGCATCATGTTGTTGGGGTGCTTTGCTGCAGGAGGGACTGGTGCACTTCACAAAATAGATGGCTTCATGAAGGAGGAAAATTATATATTGATTATATTGAAGCAACATCTCTAGACATCAGTTAGGAAGTTAAAGCTTGGTAGCAAATGGGTCTTCCAAATAGACAATGACCCCAAGCATACTTCCACAGTTGTGGCAAAATGGCTTAAGGACAACAAAGTCAAGGTATTGGAGTGGCCAACGCCCTGACCTCAATCCCATGGAAAATGTGTGGGCAGAACTGAAAAGGCACGCGTGAGCAAGGAGGCCTCCAAACCTGACTCAGTTACACCAGCTCTGTCAGGAAGAATGGGCCAAAATTCAACCAATTTATTGTGGGAAGGTTGTGGTAGGCAACCCGAAACGTTTGACCCAAGTTTAAGCAATTTAAAAGGCAACGATACCAAATACTAATTGAGTGTATGTAAACTTCTGACTCACTGGGAATGTGATGGAAGAAATAAAAGGTGAAATAAATCATTCCCTCAAATATTATTCTGTCATTTCACATTCTTAAAATAAAGTGGTGATCCTAACTGACGTAAGAATTTTTACTAGGATTAAATGTCAGGAATTGTTTAAAACTGAGTTTAAATGTATTTGGCTAAGGTGTATGTAAACTTCTCACTTCAATTGTATATATATTTACTGGTTCTTATATAGCTAACACTAAGAATTCTTAGTCATGGCTGGTTCCACCCCTCCCTTGCAGATCAGTGGGCATCAGACGCCATCTTTGGGTACATCTCGTGGTTATCTGCACCTGGTGTTGTTTTAACCCAACCCGGCTTAGTTTCCCAAACACAATATTGTTCTACTCCTAAACTGTTTCTAGTAAAACCCATGTCCTTAACCATATGCTCAGATTAGCTGCAGGGAGCTAGAGTGGAGACCATAGAAACTCAGCATAGAAACTCAGCATTAGTAGAACAGAAGTGTCTTACTATTTTTTAAGTATTAACTATTAATATCAAACAAATCAGATAAACAGGTAATTTTTCTCTCACAGCACACAGCCAAGACAACACAGTAGTGGCTTCGGGACAAGTCTCTGAATATCCTTGAGTGGCCCAGCCAGAGCCTGGACTTGAACCCAATCGAACATCTCTGGAGAGACCTGAAAATAGCTGTGCAGGACATTCCACATCTAACCTGACAGAGCTGCAGGGAAGAATGGGAGAAACTCCCAAAAATACAGGTCTGCCAAGCTTGTAGTGTCATACCCAGGAAGACAAAAGGCTGTAATCGCTGCCAAAGGTGCTTCAAGAAAGTACTGAGTAAAGGGTCTAAATACTTATGTATTCTGTAACCCCCCCCCACCCACCCAGCGTTAAAACCCTCAGTGTTGTTCATGAACAGAAAACTGCACTATACTACAATGCCATCTGTTGTTCTTCAGCCATCAGGTGTTTGGTGTATCTCTTATTAGCATGCCTGTCAAGTTCAATGTGTCTAACAGCTACAGAGTGCAGGTTAGTCCATAATAAACTAATAGGAGAGCACTAAAGGATTTAGTTAGAGGTTCTATTTATGCTTGAGTGCATATCTTTAATTATAAAACTATTGTGGTTTGTGGTAAAGGGTGTGCATTATGTAGATTTTTTTGTTTGCATAACTCCTCTTCACATTAACATAATGCTCTTAAAATTCTGAGTTAAGTATTTTAAATGCACATATTTTGAGTGAATACATGAATACCAGGTCAGAGTCTGATGACAGGGCTTCTCAATGAGGGGGTGTTGAATTGGAAGGGGAGGAGAGAATAAGACTAAGTGGGTGGCACACCGGTCAGATCTAAGCCTTTTTGATAACTCCTCAGAGTCCTAACCATTAGGCCACCCCCTCTCTCTCTCGATCCCTTCCTCCCCCTGTTAAATAAATGAGGAGAGGCTCATTTTTACTCCACTGCCTTCAAGAGCTCAGGCACAACAGTCCGAAAAGCAGAGATGTCTGAGGTGGCAGATGAAGAGGACATATCAAAGTGCTGAATGAAGGGGAAGCAAAATACAGTACATCTGCCCAAAGGCAAGGATCACTCACTTTCTGGGTATCACTGGCACTGAAGCCTTTTGATATAGTGTTAGATGACAGCTATTTTGTAAAGGTTTGTTTTGGGGGGCTGTGTTTAACCATGGTCTTGCAAAGCTGTGTTTGTTTAAGATCAACTACAACCCAGGCCTATCTGAGCACCATCAATTAGCCTAAACTTTCCCTGAAGTCCCATGTGAATGGATAAACTCCAAGCAGACAACACTCCCCAACACCCTCAGTTTTCATTGATGAAAAAGGTTGTTTTTCGTGTTTGTTTGTAAAATTGTAAAAAATGTTACATTTCAACTTGGTACATGCAGCAGTAATGTGAATAGCAGAATATTACAGATGACAGATTTTAAATCCTGCATTATCCATCATAGCACATTAAATTGAAGTACGTCTGAGGAAATCAGAAACCCCCACTGACCTATCAGGTGTTTTTCTGTGTAAGCCCCCATTTCCAGCAAAGGCAGGCTGAGACAATGCTGATTTTCCCAAAAGAGTTAGCTCTGATTCATACTTCACATGAACCTGATGAACCAAAAAGTCCTATAGGATTCCAATAAAAACAATCTTATTAGAATCCAATAGAAATTCTTCTAAGGTTTTGAAACTTATCCTATAGGTAGCCTCACAAAACTTCCATCATACATTCTAGAGTTTAAATATAATGTAGGATAGGTTTCAAAATCTGATAGGATTTTTCTATTGGATTCTTGGATAGAATTCCATAGAACTGGTTCCAATGATTTAATAATAATTAGACCAAATTCCATAGGACTGGCTCCAATTCTTTAATAATTATTTAAGATTATTTGCACTCATTTCCTGTACATGGACAGTATGTGTCACTGCATTACACACATTTTGACCAAATCAAATTGAGGGTAGTTACACATTATTTGTTTTTACCTCAGATGAGTGTTTTTTGAGTTGTGTTAGTTTCAACAGCGCATACAACCTAATTTCGCACTTACCAATATGAGTGATTAATTTGTTGTTTTTTGTTGCCGCTTGTTGTTTTTGGTGCATATGCAGTTTATAATGTCCTCATTTGAAAAATAAGTAATATTATTACTATTATGGCATATGTATGTGTAAGTAGTTCATTTTATGTTTTCAATATATCAAACTGTTTATTGATTATTGATTTGGACACTTCAAAATGGTGTTTTGAGTTTGGGCTATTTATCAGAAGTTATTGTCAACAGGAAGCAGCAACATAATCATTTTAAACATATGTTTTAGGAATATAAATGGAACTTTCAACATACATGTTCATTAGTAGGCTACTTAACTTGGTAAAAACTGCTGAGTGAGTCCAAAAACACGATGAGATTGATTTATTTTGATGATCTACCAGAAATAATAAAAATGGGTTTGACTTGCAGATACAGTATACTTAGCTTTATCGAAGAAGAAAAAATATATAATCTGCTATAAAAGTACAGTGACACAAAAACAACATACCTTTATTTATCAGGTAAGTTGAATGAGAATCTAATTTACAGCAACAACCTGGGGAATAGCAACAGAATAAACCAATTGTAAGCTGGGAATGATTAGGTGGCCATGATACCAGGATTAACACCCCTACACTTCTACAACAAGTGCCATGAGATCTTAGTGACCACAGAGAGTCAAGACACCTATTTAACATCCCATCTGAAATACAACACCCTACACAGGACTATGTCCCCAATCATTGTCCTGGGGCATTGGGATATTTAGACTTGTGGAAAGGGTGTCTCCTACTGGCCCTCCAACTCCACTTCCAGCAGCATCTGGTCTCCCATCCAGGGACTGACCAGGACCTGGATGGGAGACCAGCTTCAGAAGCAAGCCAGCAGTGGGATGCAGGGGGGTATACTGCTGGTACAAATGTCTGCGTTGGCCGGGAAACAAACTCGGGTCAACTGCTTGGACGCCAGCTACGCTCACCACTATACGGCTAACACAATCAGCTACAACAGCTACAACTTAGCTAGTCAGCTGACAGGAAAAATGTGTCTAACAGTAGCTTCTAAAACATTGACAAGTTTGTCAGGAAAGATAAGGAAACAAATACCATTCTTGCATTCATGCAAGTGAAGGATAATAATGTTAGAAAACTAGAGATTCTATTCAGAGCCACAGGTGGTGAGCTGAACTTGGTAGTTAATTAACATTGCAAGCCTGCACTAGCTGAGATGTCATCAGTCACTTTTAAAAGTGACAGGTTTTCTTAAAGGTGATTAAAAAACTAAAATTAATATAGGTCTCTTGTTTCCGATCAATGAAAATGATGTAATTAATGTTGTTGTATTGTACTGTAACTTGTGACAACAAACTATAATTTATTAGGTTCAATTAAGAAAAAAGGTTCTGATAGGATTCTGATTGGGTGACAAAATCCTACAAGATTTATCAACAACCTATAGTATCCAATTGGATTACTTTTGATTCCCAATAGGATTCCAATAGGATTCTGAAACATGTGACACTACTTCCTACCGGACTGTAAGAATCAAAATCCTATAGTATTGTGAGATATAAATATTTTATATATTTTGACTTGGGTCGTGGCTCGGCATTCCTTAGAGGAGTTTTATGTCTACCCATAATCCTCTGGGTCTATTTTAACCATCTGATTGCAGAAAGTATGATCTATTCAGGGCCTCAATTCAATACCTTTTGCTTTTCTATGTTTGTTCAGGTCTGTGTGAAATAGTGATAACCTATGTGGTTGCATATCTTAGCTGTACTTGTATCTTATTTTTCTATATAAAAGTGAAATTAAATAAATCTTATTTTCCTAAAGATGGTAAAGCATTTGAATAAAAAGTTATTTAAAAAATGATTTATTTGGTCAAAGATCTGTCTGAAAAGCATCTGCCCTACACATTATGTAGAATGGCGCTGCAGTGGATAGCAGCCGTCTTACAGGCTCCTGACAAATGCTGCTATTTTGTGTGTGTTTTTGTTTACGCAGATCAAAACTTTTTTTGTACATAATGTCTCCACCATAATTTCCTTTGACCGAAAAATGCTACTGGACAACCTCGATTTGGATGAGAATTTCTACTTCAACAAGTCTGCAAGTCTGGACGTTCTGCATACTCCGGACCAGGCCCTAATCTCTGGGATGCGAAAGAGGAAGCGGCAGCGAAAGAGAGGGAAGTGAGCCAGCATCCTACGCCGGCAAGCAAATGGATTGTCATTGCCCTCTGTTCTATTGGCAAACGTGCAATCACTGGAGAACAAAATGCATGAGCTCCATTTAAGAATATCTGGGATTTGGGATTTAATATCTGGGATTTAAGAATATCAATGGGATTTGAAACACTTTTTCTCTGAGTCTTGGTTGAATGACAATATGGATATACAGTATATCTCGCTGGTTTTTCTGTGCATCATCAAGACCGGATTGCAGACTTGTGTAAGACGAAGGGAGGAGGGATTTTCAGTCAGGGAAGAATGGCACCGGAGGGGATAGTTGCCACTTTACATGCTCCTAACCAACTGTGCTATTTTGTTCGTTTTGTCACGTTGTTTGTAACTTGTTTTTTGACGGATATACTTCTGGACATCAGAACAGCAATTACTCCCCACGAACTAGAATACACTTTTTCCTTTAATGAGTCCGACGTGAAGGATATACTGCTTTCCCGGGAACAGGCACAAATCCCGGTAATTTGCATGAAGAGAAGACAGAGGAAAAGGGGGCAAAGGTCGAGATGCCTTCTGTGACTTCTTAGGCAAGCAAGAACCTCTTGAAACTAAGGGGCACTATTTTTATTTTTGGAAAAATAACGTTCCCAAAGTAAACCGCCTATTTCTCAAGACCAGATGCTAGAATATGCATATAATTGACATCTTAGGATAGAAAACACTCTAAAGTTTCCAAAACTGTCAAAATATTGTCTGTGAGTATAACAGAACTGATATTGCAGGCGAAACCCTGAGGGAAATCCAATCAGGAAGTGCCTCTTATTTTGAAACCGTTGTGTTCCTATGCACCCCTATTGGCCATTGAAAGGGATATCAACCAGATTTCTTTTTCTACGTATTCCTTAAGGTGTCTACAGCATTTCAAATCAAATCAAATACACATGGTTAGCAGATGTTAATGCGAGTGTAGTGAAATGCTTGTGCTTCTAGTTCCGACAATGCAGTAATAACCAACGAGTATTCTAACCTAACCATTCCAAAACTACTACCTTAAACACACAACAAGTGTAAAGGGATAAAGAATATGTACATAAAGATATATGAATGAGTGATGGTACAGAACGGCATAGGCAAGATGCAGTAGATGGTATCGAGTACAGTAAATACATATGAGATGAGTAATGTAGGGTATGTAAACTAAGTGGCATAGTTTAAAGTGGCTAGTGATACATATATTACAGAAAGATGCAGTAGATGTTAGAGTACAGTATATACATATATATATGAGATGAGTAATGTAGGGTATGTAAACATTATATTAAGTAGCATTGTTTAAAGTGGCTAGTGATATATTTCCATCAATTTCCATCAATTCCCATTATTAAAAGTGGCTGGAGTTGAGTCAGTGTGTTGGCAGCAGCCACTCAATGTTAGTGGTGGCTGTTTAATTAAAACTTGTTAAGCCTATGGGTTCCCCTACAGGAACTACACCCCCCCGTTCAGCTGAAACGGTGGTGCAGGGAATGCAAAAATATTCTTAGAAATATTTAACCTCCACACATTAACAAGTCCAATACCTCAAATGAAAGTTAACCTCTTGAGCTTATGGCTCAATACTGCCCCCGTTGGAGGAAGTGCGTGCCCATAGTAAACTGAAAATATTTTTTTCCAAAATTGCTAATATATGCATATAATAATAATTATTGAATAGAAAACACTCTAAAGTTTCTAAAACCGTTTAAATTATGTCTGTATGTAAAGCAGAACTCTCAGGGCAGCCTTTCTCCCAAACTCTCTCTTGTCAAGAGAAAAGTTGGGTCAACTTTGACGTCATCGCCCCCACCCTTCCCAGGCAGCTACCGATCTGGGAACAGTATGTATTTGTTCAGCGCGATGTCTGCTTTCAATTGGCACGTTCATTGTTTGAATTTCGGCTCCCTCATCCTTTGGCGGGCGAAAATGCCCGGTTCACTCTCACATACATGCACTCTATTGCGCGCGGCCGATTTGGAGAACGTTCTTTTCCAATAGACACCAGTTGAAGCCGGTTCGTTTGTTTGCGATTATCATTGTTTTACATGATAAAAACATCATTTGCTCGATTCTGCACTTAGTTTGACCAGTTTAGTCGACATATAATATGTAATTTTGAAGTTTGATTGCGCAAGAGTGCGGGACCAGAAGGAGCAGAAGTTATTTTGGGTGCATTTCAGCTGAAGCTGTTAGCATATGCTAATACAAAGACGCACAACTTGAAACCAAACGATGTATTGGGTAAGTATGACTCCTTCTACGTCTTCTGATCGAAGAACATCAAAGGTAAGGGAATATTTATGTGGTTATTTTGGGTTTCTGTGGACTCCAAACGTAGAGGAGACACTGCTAATATCTGAGCGCCGACTCATAGCATAGACTAGTGAACGAATTCTGTAACGTTAAAAATAAATGTAACACAGCGGTTGTATTAAGAAGAAGTGTATCTTTGTAACTATATGTAGAACATGTATATTTAGTCATGTTTATTGCTTGTTATCTGACGTTATCTGTCCGAGCTATCATAATTTCTCCTGACATTTTGAGTAGCATTTTTGAAATGTCGTCATTGTAAACAGAGATTTATGGATATTAATGGCATATTATTGAAAAAAAAAAAATGTACTGTGTAACATGTAATATTACTGTCATCTGATGAAGATTTTCAAAAGGTTAGTGAATTATTTATTTTTTAATCCTACTTTTAAATTTTATATTTTCTGGGACAAAATGGCCGCCGTTTGCCTTTTGTTTCGGTGGTGGTCTAATATAAATGTGTGCTACGTAAAACATTTTAGAAATCTGACTTGCTGGGTAGATGAACAAGGTGTTTATCTTTCATTTGAGCTATTGGACTTGTGTAGGTGTGGAGGTTAAATATGTCTAAGAATATTTTTTCACATTTTGTGTTATGCTAATGAGCTTGAGCCGTAGTCACGATCCCGGATCCGGGATGGGTAGCATCAAGAGGTTGTTAAACACCTTGTTCATCTACCCAGCGTGTCCGATTTTTAAAATGTTTTACGGCGAAAACACAGCATATATTTATGTTAGACCACCACCAAAACAAAGACAAAACGTAGCCATTTTGTACCAAAATATAAAATGACAAAAGCAGGATAAAAAAAATCAATCACTAACCTCTTGAAAATCTTCATCAGATGACAGTCATATGACATGTTACACAGTACATTTATGTTTTGTTCGATAATATGCATTTTATATCCATAAATCTCGGTTTACATTGATGCCATGTTCAGAAAATGTCCGGAGGAATTATAGAAAGCTACGCAAGATAACAGAAATACTCATCATAAACTTTGACTAAAGATACATGTTCTACATATAATTAAAAAGATACACTGGTTCTTAATGCAACCGCTGTGTCACATTTTTTTTACGTTACGGAAAAAGCCTAACATTGCAATAATCTGAGACAGCGCTCAGACGTAACAATATTTCAATATTTATGTTGGAGTCAACAGAAATACAAAATTACAACATAAATATTCCCTTACCTTTGATGGTCTTCGATCAGAATGTAGTGCAAGGAGTCCTACTTCAACAATAAATCGTTTTTTTTCATAATGTTCAATTCTAGTGTCCATGTAGCAGCATCTGCTACCACTTTCAGCTCAAATGCCCAAAAAATTACTTCTGGTCCAGGATAATTTTGCATCAAAACTTCCAAATTACATATTACAGGTCGACGAAACTGGTCAAACTAAGTGCAGAATCAATCTTCAGCATGTTATAAACGTACAAAACGAATGGCATTCCAACCGGGCAATCCTAGTTAATCTCGGGCTGATTGGAACAGACGACTCACTCCAAACGCATACGCGCTTTCAAGCACATTAATCTATTGTGACACTGTAGCAATTTCCTTCCCATTAGGTCAAAGTTCACAGCAAATGCTCCATTAAATTTTCTACTGAATGAGGACTTCTATTGGAAGACAAAGGAAGTGTTTCCAGATCCATAACTTGTTGGGAAGGGAGGGGGCAATGACGTCAACGTTGCCCCAACTTTCAGGATTCCAAAACTAGTTTGGAAGATTGCCTGCCCTGTGAGTTCTGTTATACTCACAGACATAATTCAAATGGTTTTAGAAGCTTCAGAGTGTTTTCTATCCAATAATAATAATACTATGCATATATTAGCAATTTAGGACAGATTTTGATGCAGTTCACTATGGGCACGCAATTCATTCAAAGGGGAAATACTGCCCCCTATCCTTAACAAGTTTTAAACCTCAGAGCTCCCCCCTACTTAGTGCAATTTTCGCCTGAAGACATACCCAAATCTAACAGCCTGTAGCTCAGGCACATAACCAAGGATATGCATATTCTTGGTACCATTTGAAAGAAAACACTCTGAAGTTTGTGTAAATGTGAATTGAAGGTAGGAGAATATAACACAATAGATCTGGTATAGATACAACAATGAAATAAAACATACGTTTTATTTTCTATTTTTGTATCATCATCGTTAAAATGAACAAGATAAAACAAACATTCAGATAGGATGATGAGGACAATTTCAGTGAAAAATATAAGAGGGCAACAGTACTTGTGCAAAGTTTCAGAATGATAACTTCAAAAATGAAGTCACCCAGGTGTCCCACACAAGTAGCCCAAATGTACCCAAGTGGCCAAATTGGTGAACAAATAACTATTTTCAAAATACCAAAATGGTATTCTAACACACCACACCCGAAAATATTGAGAAAAATAAAATGGAACAATTTTTTTGGGGGGGGGGAAATATAATTATTGATAAAAAAATATTAACAAATATATATATATATATATTTACACACTTTCAATATTTGGATAACCCTCAGTCCTCTATCAAATCAAATCTATTTATATAGCCCCAGCCTAAAACCCCAAACAGCAAGCAATGCAGGTGTAGAAGCACGGTGGCTTGGAAAAACTCCCTAGAAAGGCAAAATGGAACCAGGCTATGAGTGGTGGCCAGTCCTCTTCTGGCTATGTCGGGTGGAGATCACAGTGGTTGTAGAGGGTGCAACAGGACAGCACCTCAAGAGTAAAAATGTAGGGTTCCATAGCCGCAGGCAGAACAGTTGAAACTGGAACAGCAGCAAGGCCAGGTGGACTGGGGACAGCAAGGAGTCATCATGCCAGGTAGTTCTGACGCATGGTCCTAGGGCTCAGGTCCTCCTCCGAGAGAAAGAGAGAATTAGAGAGAGCATACTTAAAATTCACACAGGACACCGGATAAGACTCCAATTTGGATTCAGTGTCACTGTGAAAGAAAATGTTATGTTAGAATAGTTTCACATATGAGCCCTGTATCAACTGGTATAATTAACAGATATATATAGAGAGTTGAAGGTTGAATATATTAGGTTGAATATATTATTATATTATTATTACCTGCTAGATCTACTGTCTCTATTATATTATGACATACCAGCTAGATCTACTGTCTTTATTATATTACAACAGACCAGCTGTATCTACTGTCTCCATTTCACTTTGGCCATTGTTGTGGGCCTCCCCTCCCCTCAACAGCCTCAAATAGGCTATTTCATGTGGGTTGGGGTGGGGCGGCAGACACACGCATCTCACATTTCATGACATTACATATTGCTTCTAAAATGTAAAAAAAAATCACAAATAATATTTTATATTATTAATTAATCAAACAAGGGCATTAGCATGATAAGAATTTACCAGTCCAAAACGATGTCCTCTCCCGTTCAAAAAATATTCCTCCACAATCGCTAAATGAATCGTCCTACAACAATCTCTGTCTCACTTTCCCAATCAATTTATTCTAAAATTGTGTGTACATCTGTATATCTAGACTTAGATTTAGCTTTCCCTGACTTAGTCGCCAAACTGATTGATATATAAACAGCTGAATCTGCGCGTTTACCAAACAATGCAGTAGGTAATATGCGTTTCTCCTTCCGGTATGAAACTTCAATAGCGAATGACTCTTTCGCTGGAGTTTACTACATGGGTTGGTCTTGCAACACATAAACTTGACCTATTGACGTTTACCTCAGCTCATTGGCTACCTACCCAGCTAGATTTCAAGACGATCAGTGGTCATTGGGTTAAAAGACAGTCAATCAACGAAACAGCGGGCAAATCATTGGTGCACAGTGATGTCATTACTTGTTGGCTTCAAATCGGTTTCTTTCAGTCAATACGTCCCGCGAAATGGCCCATCACGTTTGATTGTGTTTCAAAGAAACCAGTTGATTGCAATGAAACCAAACATGACTGGAAAAATCACGTTCTGTGTGGGTTATTTACCTGGAATGTGTCGTCGAAAATGGAATGAGACGGAATTCACGACACAAGCGGTTCACAAAAGGTTTCGTGTTAGGCTATAAAAACGGATTTTATCAAACAAAAGATAATTCATTGTGTAACAATGAGCATTGAAATTGCAAACAGACAAAGGTAAATTATTTATTTTAATGCAGTTTGTGATTATGTTACGCCTGTGCTGGTTAAAAGTGTTGTTTTTTATGGGACTCTATGCTCAGAAAATTGCATCGTATTCTTTCGCAGTAAATCCCTTTTTAAATCTGACAACGCAGTTGGATTAGCAAGATTCTAGGCGTTTGATACATGTGAGACACTTGTATTTTCATGAATGTTTAATATGCCAATTTATGTAGCGATCACTGTATGTTGTGGAATTTCAGCCTGCTAGCGGGTTCCGTGCGCAGAGACGTTAACATTCTGATGGCCTTGAGATAGAAGCTGTTTTTCAGTCTCCCGGTCCCGGCTTTGATGCATCTGTACTGACCTCACCTTCTGGATGATTAGCGGGGTGAACAGGCAGTGGCTCGGGTGGTTGTTGTCCTTGATCTTTATGGCCTTCCTGTGACATCGGGTGGTGTAGGTGTCCTGGAGGGCATGTAGTTTGCCCTTCGGTAATGCGTTGTGCAGACCTCACTACCCTCTGGAGAGCCTTACTGTTGTGGGTGAAGCAGTTGCCGTACCAGGTGGTGATACAGCCCGACAGGATGCTTTCGATTGTGCATCTGTAGAAGTTTGTGAGTGCTTTTGGTGACAAGCCAAATTTCTTCAGCCTCCTGAGGTTGAAGAGGTGCTGCTGTGCCTTCTTCACAACGCTGTCTGTGTGGGTGGACCAATTCAGCTTGTCTGTGATGTGTTTTGACGTAGTTTCACGCCTTTATGTTGAAGAATGAGTGTAAATGACTACATTGCGTAAGTGGCCAGCTGAGGGCTCTCAGAGTGATTCTTGCGTAGAAGACAGAGGTAGTCATTTTTCCTCTCGCTCCTACTGAAAAGCCAATTGTCCCGATGAATATATTATCGAATAGATATTTGAAAAACACATTGAGAATTGATTATAAAAAATGTTTGCCATGTTCCTGTCGATATTATGGATATAATTTGGAATGTTTTTCGGCGTTGTCGTGACCGATATTCCCGGTGGATTTCTCAACATAACGTGACCAACAAACGGAGGTATTTTGGGTATAAAAATAATCTTTATGGGAAAAAAGGAACATTTACTGTCTAACTGGTAGTCTAGTGAGTGAAAACATCCGAAGATCATCAAAGGTAAACAATTTAATTTGATTGCTTTTCTGATTTTCGTGACCAAGCTTCCTGCTGCTAGCTGGACATAGTGCTATGCTAGGCTATCGATAAACTTACACAATTGCTGTCTTGCTTTGGCTGTAAAGCATAATTTCAAAATCTGAGATGACAGGGTGATTAACAGAAAGCTAAGCTGTGTTTCACTATATTTCACTTGTGATTTCATGAATATGTGTTGAGGTTTTCTTGCGGTGAAGGAGAGGAGGACCAAAATGCAGCGTGGTTACTTGTATACATCTTTAATAAAGATGAAACCACGAACAATACAGAACAACAAACATAACGTGAAAACCTAAACAGCCTATCTGGTGCAAACAAACACTGAGACAGGAACAATCACCCACGAAACACTCAAAGAATATGGCTGCCTAAATATGGTTCCCAATCAGAGACAACGATAAACACCTGCCTCTGATTGAGAACCACTTCAGGCAACCATAGACTTTTCTAGATAACCCCACTATACCACAATCCCAATACCTACAAAAACCAAGACAAAACACAAAACATTATAAACCCTGACCAAAATAATAAAGAAAACACAAAATACTAAGACCAGGGCGTGACAATATGAATATTTTCTAGTAAGATTTTTTTTCCGTTGCGTTATGCTAATTAGTGTAGTTGATGACAATTCTAAGAAGTTAAATTGCCTATCTGCCAATATTGTTTAATGTCTGCTAAAGTGACCCCCCTTCTCCCTCCCTTCTGGTCGCTGTTAAACAATCTCCTTGCTCAGCAATCACATTTTTCCCTCAGGTTTACAGACGTACCCCGACTATGGTCAAGCCTGGATGGCCTGCTGCCCTTTGCCTGGCTGGTTGATGGTCAGGTTGTACCATTGACCTCTGACCCCGGTGTCATTAAATTCTCTACCCTACAGAGTTCAGTATCCCCATGACATACCATCATTTAGCTAATAGCTTAATGACATGTAAAGGTGTAGCAGGCACAATACTAGACCTAATAAGTATCCCCGGGGTAAATCTGCTCTAAATCTGCACTTGAGAGTAAAAGGAAGGCTCTTGAACCCCAGGTTTAATGACACAAATTGAATTTCAAATGAATTCCTATTTTACAAAGTTTTAAAGCGTATGTATTATTTACTTTGGAATCAATAAGCCTTCCATTTCTTTGAGGGGGTGGGGGGTTTACAGTGGTTGCTCCACTAAAATTTTTGTGATTATGCTGCGGGACTTAGATGCAGACCACACCGCTCACGTTGCATGCGCAAGCATTGAATAATACATTTAAGCATACATGTTATTCAATTATTGCACCCACACTGCTCATGCGCACCAACAAGCATCTGCGTTGCCAAGCACTAAAATGGAAGTAATTTCTATTTGTGATGCTGAACGTGGTGCAAGTCCTGCCTCTCCCATCTCCTCATTGGTTTATAGAAGCAGATTCCCACATGCCATCTCCTCAATGTTTTTACCAACGTGGGTGATGGAAAGATGAACTTGAAAGATGAACTGAGTTTGGTTGGTCGTCATGGTAACTATGAAAGTTAGATGCCAATCACTATATAAAGTCCAAAGAAGAAAAAGCCTGGAAAGAGGAGTGACTAGAAACGATTTGGTTGACTGTTCTCCAGCTGTATCCCCTGAAAGCGCGCAAGGTTCAAGGAACGAGGGCAGAGGACACGGGATGGTCCGCAGAGCCACGCACAGAAGACAAACCCTGCCTATGGGGAAAGGAGGGGGGGTGGCCACCCAGGCACACTGGGTTGCACAGAGCAACACTTTAAGGGGAGTTGCACTAATAATGGCGCTGACTAAGGAAACGTTCCCGCTGTTCTTAGTTCCAGTCTGCACGTTCAAACTAAATCAATGTAACTAATAATGGCATCTTTATGCTTTTGTTAATAAAATAATGATAAAAATACTCTTTCAAATTCCTATGTTTATTTATTTATGGATCCATAGCAATTACTATGGGAATAAATATCACTGAATTACAGAAATATCCACCAATCCTCGATGTGTAATTATTGGCGGAGAGTCACGTAATATTTTTCGATATATTGTATTTCTACCGTAGGTGACATAAGTCTCACTAGTGTTGAGTAAAAGGCTGTTAAAGTGGTGTAGATCTTATTTATTTAAAGGGCATATTGAATTTAGAAGCACGATGTTTTAAGCAATAGCCTACTATTTTAGCACTGCATGGGGACTGGCCTTGATAAATCAATGAGATTTTTATTTTCACTGAATCTCCATTTGGGTATTGGTTAGGCTACAATTATGGTGTAGAATTGTTATGTTCTTAGTCTAGCCTTTATTTAACTAGGCAAGTCAGTTAAGAAACAAATCTTATTTACAAGGACAGTCTACTCCTTCCTCCCTATCGGGGAATTGAACCCCGGTCTCCCGTGTGCCCACACGACACAGGGATTCTTGAGCTAAACAGCCTAGCACCATGCCATCTGTGCCGCAGTACTCTGCAACTTTTAAAGGACTAACCACTGTAGGTCGTCTCAAATGATAGGTAAACAACTTTTTAGAGGTTTCGACTGAAGCTTCAGAATTAAGAGAAAGAATGTGATTAGTTAGGCAATTAAAACTGACTTGAAGCAAGACTTGGAAACCTGTTTTTTTCTTCTTTCCTTTGTTTATCCCATGCAGGTGTCACACTTAAATATATTTTTTGAAAAGTCTAGCATTTTAAAAACATGATGTAACACCTGTCCTGAACGACGTGGTGGGATAACATTCTGAATACATTGTGAATGTAAATGTGTGACTCGAGTCTGGCAGAGCTGTCCTGGGTCTGGTCCAGTCTACCCTGCAGTAGAACCCCCCGCCAGAGCATGCCAAAGCAGAGCAGACACTGAGATACCTACCTTAAAGTGACCTCATCCATCATTCATTAGACAGCCTGACAGAGTGGCAGGCGAAGGAGGGCAAGCCATCCTCTCAATAATTAATCTGCTCCAATCAAGGGTCTTTTTATCACTCTCCCCACAGTGCTTCTGGTCCGTCCCCACCTAACCCTCGCGTGTCAAACACTTGTATGTTTTTCACTAAGTGGTGTTTCTCTGTAAGGGTATCACAGTGAAGACGTCAGAAATAGCACTGCGGAACAAGGTGTGCGCGTGTGCGAGACTATACCATACACCATTCACTTTACATGTCGTTGAGTTCTGCATTTGTCATGGTTAACACACCTACACAACATTGTGAAATAACATCATTATTGACCCGTAACACCTTGAATGTATAGCTATTAACACTTTAAAAAGCAACACGTATGGATTCAGACCAGTTAATGACACTGCGATTGCAAGTGAGGGAGAGAGGTAGAGCAGAAAGAGGTGGAAGTGAGGGAGAGAAGTAGAGCAGAAAAGGGATGTGAAAGTAGGAGGGAGAGGGAAAGAGAAAGAGGAGAGGAAATGGGGTAGACGCAGGAAGAGGAGGTTGTACAAGGAAATGGGAGGACACTCACACAGCAGGTCTTTGCTGAGTGGTAGCTGTCAAATAAGGATTACTAGAATGAGCAAGAAGCCTATAACATGCAGCAGTTTATGTACTTAAAAGACAGGATTTCAGTTTTAATCCACTGTAAATTTGAAAAAACGATGAAAATACAAATTGCTGCTAGTAGGCCTAACTTTCTTCTTCTGTGGGGAGTATACATTAAAAAGGGAGAAAGCTACTGTATTAAAAGAATGGAGAGTGGGAGAGGGGACCTGAAATTAGGTATTAAAGTGTAAAAGAAAATAGAAAAATCAGTCAGGTAGAATTAATGTGGTTGTGAATGCACAGCCCACATAGGTTAAGATGTTATGTGTTTTTTCCATCACAGGGGGTAACTAGACCCCTCTTTCCACACTCACAGCAGGTGTGCTCATACTATGGATGTAATGGGTCAGTAGGAGTAATTGGGCCCTCACTTAATCGGACGTACTCTACACACACATTCAAATCCACACACTACTGTAGCACACGAAATGTTGATCTGTGAAAACATTTTTGTGGTTACTACATGATTCCATATTAGTGTTATTTCATAGTTGTGACGTCTTCAATATTATTCAACAATGTAGAAAATCATAAAATTAAGAAAAACCCTTGAATGAGTAGGTGTCCAAACTTTTGACTGGTACTGTATATAATGCAATTATGAGGGTTTTGTTAGAGTACGCAACACATTTACTGAAATAATTACCACTGGGTCAAGCCGTTAAGCAGTCGCCCACGACTTGGCTAAATTCCTCCAGTAGCTTCCTCCTCACCAGATGTTGACTGGCCTCCACACTGCCTCCTCCTCCACATCCAACAATCTCTCAACAGGTTTTTTAAGAGTGCATTGCTCCAACTGTAGGTGTCTTTACCTGTACAGATGGGCTGTAGAGGAGACAAAGACTGGTTGGACATGTAGCTTAGCCAACATCATATCATATCAAATCAAAATGTATTTATATAGCCCTTCTTACATCAGCTGATATCTCAAAGTGCTGAACAGAAACCCAGCCTAAAACCCCAAACAGCAAGCAATGCAGGTGTAGAAGCAGGGTGGCTAGGAAAAACTCCCTAGAAAGGCCAAAACCTAGGAAGAAACCTAGAGAGGAACCAGGCTATGAGGGGTGGCCAGTCCTCTTCTGGCTGTGCCGGGTTGAGATTATAACAGAACATGGCCAAGATGTTCAAATGTTAATAAATGACCAGCATGGTTAAATAATAATAATCACAGTAGTTGTCGAGGGTGCAACAAGTCAGAACCTCAGGAGTAAATGTCAGTTGGCTTTTCATAGCCGATCATTAAGAGTATCTCTTCCACTCCTGCGGTCTCTAGAGAGTTGAAAACAGCAGGTCTGGGACAGGTAGCACGTCCGGTGAACAGGTCAGGGTTCCATAGCCGCAGGCAGAACAGTTGAAACTGGAGCAGCAGCACGGTCAGGGGGACTGGGAACAGCAAGGAGTCATCATGCCAGGTAGTCCTGAGGCATGGTCCTAGGGCTCAGGTCCTCCGAGAGAAGGAAGGAAAGAAAGAGAGAAAGACAGAGAGAATTAAAGAGAGCATACTTAAATTCACACAGGAGACAGGATAAGACAGGAGAGGTAGTCCAGATATAACAAACGGACCCTAGCTCCTCAACACAAACTACTGCAGCATAAATACTGGAGGCTGAGACAGGAGGGGTCAGGAGACACTGTGTCCCCATCCGATGATACCCCCAGACAGGGCCAAACAGGCAGGATATAACCCCACCCACTTTGCAAAAGCACAGCCCTCACACCACTTCAGGGATATCTTCAACCACCAACCTACATCCTGAGACAAGGCTGAGTATAGCCTACAAAGATCTCCGTCACGGCACAACCCAAGGGGGGGCGCCAACCCAGACAGGAAGATCACGTCAGTGACTCAACCCACTCAAGTGACGCACCCCTCATAGGGACGGCATGGAAGAGCACCAGTAAGCCAGTGACTCAGCCCCTGTAATAGGGTTAGAGACAGAGAATCCCAGTGGAGAGAGGGGAACTGGCCAGGCAGAGACAGCAAGGGCGGTTCGTTGCTCCAGAGCTTTTCCGTTCACCTTCTCACTCCTGGGCCAGACTACACTCAATCATATGACCTACTGAAGAGATGAGTCTTCAGTAAAGACTTAAAGGTTGAGACCGAGTCTGTGTCTCTCACATGGGTAGGCAGACCCTTCCATAAAAATTGAGCTCTATAGGAGAAAGCCCTGCCTCCAGCTGTTTGCTTTGAAATTCTAGGGACAATTAGGAGGCTGCCGTCTTATGACCGTAGCGTACGTGTAGGTATGTACGGAAGGACCAAATTGGAAAGATAGGTTGGAGCATGCCGATGTAATGCTTTGCAGTTAAGCAGTAAAACCTTGAAATCAGCCCTTGCCTTAACCAGAAGCCAGTGTAGGGAGGATAGCACTGCAGTAATATGATACAATTTTTTGGTTCTCGTCAGGATTCTAGCAGCTGTATTTAGCGCTAACTGAAGTTATTTAGTCCTTTATCCGGGTAGCCGGAAAGTAGACCATTGCCTAACCTAGAATTAACAAAAGCATGGATGAATTTTTCTGCATCATTTTTGGACAGAAAGTTTCTGATTTTTGCAATGTTACGTAGATGTAAAAAAGCTGTCCTTGAAACAGTCTTGATATGTTCGTCAAAAGAGAGATCAGGGTCCAGAGTAACGCCGAGGTCCTTCACAGTTTTATTTGAGACGACTGTACAACAATCAAAATTAATAGTCAGATTCAAGAGAAGATCTCTTTGTTTCTTGGGACCTAGAAGAAGCATCTCTGTTTTGTCCGAGATTAAAAGTAGAAGGTTTGCAGCCATCCACTTCCTTGTGTCTGAAACACATACTTCTAGCAAGGGCAATTTTGGGGCTTCACCATGTTTCATTGAAATGTACAGCTGTGTGCCATCCACATAGCAGTGAAAGATGATGTCTTCGAATGACATCCCCAAGAGGTAAAATATATAGTGAAAACAATAGTGGTCCTAAAACGGAACCTTGATGAACACCGAAATTTACATTTGATTTGTCAGAGGACAAACCGTCCACAGAGACAATCTGATATCTTTCCGACAGATAAGATCTAAACCAACCCAGAACTTGTCCGTGTAGACCGATTTGGGCTTCCAATCTCGCGAAAAGAATGTGGTGATTGATAGTATCAAAAGCAGCACTTAAGGTCTAGGAGCACGAGGACAGATGCAGACCCTCGGTCTGACGCCATTAAAAGGTCATTTACCACCTTCATAGAGATATTTATATTGTTAGCACAGCCAAACTGCTGTGAAAGAGGACAATTCTATTTCCAACTCAATTCACAGTCACCTTCCAAGTGTTTAGTTATGGGCCCATGTGACAGCCACCCTCTCTCTGCCTTCTCAAGAGGACCAGGGTGTCCTTACCCCCCTCCAGTGTGTTTGCTTTACAGAACCTCACATTGGCTACTCTGCTGGCAGCGGAGTCATCGAGCTATGCAAAACGAATGAGTCAGGACTCCCCTGAACAGCAGCCAGAGAATAAAGACGATAGGCAATGCGGAATTAAAAGCATGAATACTGTTTTATACTCCCAACACCTGCAAGACTTTTCCCTTTTGATTTTAAAGAGAGGAACAAGCAAGCCCTTTTTTCAGTGCAGCCTCTGTTTTTTGTGTTTGGCAATATAATCAATTAGCCTTTTGTTCCTGAATCATAACCCTCTCTCTCCATCATCTGCTTCCAGCCACTGTGAGTATTTCATGGAGAGTGGAAACGCTGTCAGAAAAGCCCTTGTCGTCACTTGCAGGGATGGAGGGTGTGTTGGAGGAGGAGAGGGAGAGAGCAACAGCGAGATAGACAGAGAGAAATAGAGGGGGACACATTTCTGCCCTAAAGGTCCATGCCACAGACGCTAAACACAAAGGCAAATATTAGTGATGGCCACAAAGCTTCATGGGAAATCTCCTGATGGATGTGCTTTTCATTGGAACAAATGAGGCAATTCAAATGCAGAGCAAAGTGATAAGGAGAAAGCTCTGCACCGTGCTCAACCCACTGGGAGCAGGATGTGACCTCAAAACTGAGCATGAAAAATGAGAGGCGGAAAGCATGAAACAATGATTTGCATAAATTCATGCTGTAAAGGTTGGATTTAAATATGATATAGCTACATACTGATTAAACAAGTACAATGTGGTTGTGTTATGTTGCGACTAGTCTGCTTCAGTTCACTAACATTGCAAACATCAGAAAATAACAGATATAAAACCTGTAATTGAAAAAGAATGATAACCATTATAGGAAAATGAGATTGCTTGGCAAATAGCCCATAGACACCATATGTTCGGTTTCTTATGTACAGTGCATCCAGAAAGTATTCAGACCCCTTCCCTTTGTCCACATTTTGTTACATTACAGCTTTCATCTAAAATTGATTAAGTTATTGTTTTCCCTCATCAATCTACACAAAATACTCCATAATGACAAAGCAAAACACATTTCTGTAAATTTAAAATAAATAAAAAACAGAAACCATATTTACATAAGTGTTCAGAACCTTTGCAATGAGACTCGAAATGGACTCGAAATTGAGCTCAGGAGCATCCTTTTTCCATTGATCATCCTTGAGATGTTTCTACAACTTGATTGGAGTCCACCAGTGGTAAATTCAATTGATTGGTCATGATTTGGAAAGTCACACATCTGTGTATAAAAGGTCCCACAGTTGACAGTGCGTTGTCCATAGAGCTTCGAAGCAGGATTATGTTGAGGCACAGATCTGGGGAAGGGTACCAAAAATGTTCTGCAGCATTGAAGGTCCCTTAGAACACAGTGGCCTCGATCATTCTGAAATGGAAGAAGTTTGGAACCACCAAGACTCGTCCCAGAGCTGGCATCCCAGCCAAACTGGGAGAAGGGCCTTGGTCAGGTAGGTGACCAATAACCTGATGGTCTCTCTAACAGAGCTCCAGAGTTCCTCTGTGGAGATGGGAGATAGGACTTTCCAGAAGGACAACCATCCCTGCAGCACTCCATTAATGTTTCTTATAAAAATAAGAAGTGATGCAGTCAGTCTCTCCACAACTCTTAGCATGCATAGTATTTATATCAGTCCTCTACAATGAGGAACAATACGTGCCGCTCTGTTTTGGGACAGCTTTCAGCTCAACTAGGTCTTTCCTTGCAGCACTGCACCACACGACTGGACAATAATCAAGATTAGACAAAACTAGAGCCAGCAGAACTTGCTTTTTGGAGTGTGGTTTCAGAAAAGCAGAGCATTTCTTTATTACGGACAGACCTCTGCCCATCTTTACAACCATTGAATCTATATGTTTTGACCATGACAGTTCACAATCTAAGGTAAAACCAAGTAATTTAGTATCCTCAACTTGTTCAACAGCCACACCATTCATTACCAGATTCAGCTGAGGTCTAGAATATAAGGATAATTTGTACCAAATACAATACTCTTAGTTTTAGAGATGTTCAGGACCGGTTTATTACTGGCCACCCATTCCGAAATAGACTGCAACTCTTTGTTAAGGGGTTCAGTGACTTCATTAGCTGTGTTTGCTGATGGGTACATTTTTGAATGATCAGCATACATGGACACATGCTTTATTTAACCTTTTTATACATGAGTTCCAAATATCTCTAATGGTTGCCCCAGTGTGTTTTATTATGCACGTGATGTAAGAATGTTCTCTCAATTCCTGAATGTGATTGTTAAGCAACAGTACATTTAATCTGTGCTGCCCCCAAACCAAGGCACGCAGTAAGTTTGTATTTATAGGCTTTTTCAACTTGTCAATTTCAAATGATTTTCAAAACAAGTTTTTATTTTGTAAGAACAGTTTGAATTGAGGTGTGTTCCGCCTCCTCATTCATTCACATAAAAGTAGTCCTTTTTACTTTTGCGGACAATACATGTTTGTTTTTTTTTACATTTCTGACAATTCCCCAAGCACTTCCCAATTGTTTGTGCAGTTCAAGTCTGCAGACATTTGCGGATCTCCTGTCAGAACAAGATCTGCACACACATGTTCACATTTTCCATCTGTTGACCGCATCGCAGCCATTGTTGTCTTCATTACTAATACTAACTTTGGAAATGTGTGCGTTTCTATCAACGTAAATGCCTTATTACGTTACAATTGTTTCTGTATGTTGTTTCTACTGTAGCTTACTGTATGTATGAAGCATAATATATGTGTGCATATTCCTTATAACCGCTGACACACGAGGTAACGTTACACATTTCATAACCTTTATGGTTTTTTATTCAATCGTGCTTATGTAGCTAGCTGCATTCTTCCATTAGATCTGTAAAACAATACTAATTACGTCAGAGAAGTAATAGCTTGTGTTGTATTTTGAAGCTACCCTGGCCTTATGACTCGCAAGTGGCACAGCGGTCTAAGACACAGCATCAGACCAAGGCTCTGCATCGGTCCTCGTGCTCCTAGACCTTAGTGCTGCTTTTGATACCATCGATCACCACATTATTTTGGAGAGATTGGAAACCCAAATTGGTCTACACGGACAAGTTCTGGCCTGGTTTAGATCTTATCTGTCGGAAAGATATCGGTTTGCCCTCTGACAAATCAACGGTAAATTTTGGTGTTCCTCAAGGTTCCGTTTTAGGACCACTATTGTTTTCACTATATATTTTACCTCTTGGGGATGTCATTCGAAAACATAATGTTAACTTTCACTGCTATGTGGATGACACACAGCTGTACATTTCAATGAAACATGGTGAAGCCCCAAAATCGCCCTCTCTAGAAGCCTGTGTTTCAGACATAAGGAAGTGGATGGCTGCAATATTTCTACTTTTAAACTCGGACAAAACAGAGATGCTTGTTCTCGGTGCCAAGAAACAAAGAGATCTTCTGTTGAATCTTAATGGTTGTACAGTCGTCTCAAATAAAACTGTGAAGGACCTCGTCGTTACTCTGGACCCTGATCTCTCTTTTGACGAACATATCAAGACTGTTTCAAGGACAGCTTTTTTCCATCTACGTAACATTGCAAAAATCAGAAACTCTCTTGTCCAAAAATGATGCAGAAAAATTAATCCATGCTTTTGTTACTTCTAGGTTAGACTACTGCAATGCTCTACTTTCCGGCTACCTGGATGAAGCACTAAATAAACTTCAGTTAGTGCTAAATACGGCTGCTAGAATCCTGATTAGAACCAACAATTTGATCATATTACTCCAGTGCTAGCCTCCCTACACTGGCTTCCTTTCAAAGCAAGGGTTTACTGCTAACCTACAAAGCATTACATGGGCTTGCTCCTACCTATCTCTCTGATTTGGTCCTGCCGTACATACCTACACGTACGCTACGGTCACAAGACACAGGCCTCCTAATTGTCCCTAGAATTTCTAATCAAACAGCTGGAGGCAGGGATTTCTCCTATAGAGCTCCATTTTTATGGAATGGTCTGCCTACCCATGTGAGAGACGCAAACTCGGTCTTAACCTTTAAGTCTTTACAGAAGACTCATCTCTTCAGTGGGTCACATGATTGAGTGTAGTCTGGCCAAGGAGTGTGAAGGTGAACGGAAAGGCTCTGGAGCAACGAACCGCCCTTGCTGTCTCTGCCTGGCCGGTACCCTCTTTCCACTGGGATTCTCTGCCTCTAACCCTATTACAGGGGCTGAGTCACTGGATTACTGGTGCTCTTTCATGCCGTCCCTAAGAGGGGTGCGTCACTTGAGTGGGTTGAGTCACTGATGTGATCGTCCTGTCTGGGTTGTTGCCCCCTCCCTGGGATGTGCCATGGCGGAGATCTTTGTGGGCTATACTCGGCCTTGTCTCAGGATGGTAAGTTAGTGGTTGAAGATATCCCTCTAGTTGTGTGGGGGCAGTGCTTTGGCAAAGTGGGTGGGGTTATATCCTTCCTTTTTAGCCCTGTCCGGGGTATCATCGGATGGGGCCACAGTGTCTCCTGACCCCTCCTGTCTCAGCCTCCAGTTGTTATGCTGCAGTAGTTTGTGTCGGGGGGCTAGGGTCAGTTTGTTATATCTGGAATACTTCTCCTGTCTTATCCGGTGTCCTGTGTGAATTTAAGTATGCTCTCTCTAATTCTCTCTTTCTCTCTTTCTTTCTATCTCTCTCTCGGAGGACCTGAGCGCTAGGACCATGCCTCAGGACTACCTGGCATGATGACTCCTTGCTGTCCTCAGTCCCCCTGGCCGTGCTGCTGCTCCAGTTTCAACTGTTCTGCCTGCGGCTATGGAATCCCGACCTGTTCACCGAACGTGCTACCTGTCCCAGACCTGCTGTTTTCAACTCTCTAGAGACAGCAGGAGTGGTAGAGATACTTTAAATGATCGGCTATGAAAAGCCGACAGACATTTACTCCTGAGGTACTGACTTGCTGCACCCTTGACAACTACTGTGATTATTGTTATTTGACCATGCTGGTCATTTATGAACATTTGAACATCTTCGCCATGTTCTGTTATAATCTACACCCGGCACAGCCAGAAGAGGACTGGCCACCCCTCATAGCCTGCTTCATCTCTAGGTTTCTTCCTAGGTTTTGGACTTTCTTGGGAGTTTTTCCTAGCCAATGTGCTTCAACACCTGCATTGCTTGCTATTTGGGGTTTTAGGCTGGGTTTCTGTACAGCACTTTGAGATATCAGCTGATGTACGAAGGGCTATATAAATACATTTTAATTGATTTGATGATTTCAGTGCCAGAGGTGTCACTACATACACCCTGGTTCAAATCCAGCCTGCATCACAACTGGCTGTGATTGGACGTCCCATGGGGAGGCGCACAATTAACCTCGTGTTGTCAGAGTTTGGCCAGTGTAGGCCATCATTGTAAATAATAATTTGTTGTTAAATGACTTGCCTAGTTTAATAAAAAACATATGACCATGGTCTGTTTTCATTTGGCCTATTTAGCATAGCTCTGTTCTGCCCTGCCCCTTTGTGGATCTCAAAAAGTTAATGTTTTAACTCAAATTTGTCAATGCAATATACTATTTTATAGCTGTGTTTATTATGTTACTTCTTTGTAAAATTGTTTTATTGCTTTATCCTGATATTGTATTCTAATTACTAATAATTCCTCTTGAATCTGTACTTTCAGAAACCACACACAGTATTTGCCAATATCCTAACTGAAACTGGAGCTGGACATCGTTTGAGCGGACGATAGAGGCCAGCTTTTGTATGCTAGCGTACACTCCTAAACAGTTTTACTGCATGAAAACACAGCAATAAAACACATTGGCCAATATGTAATAGTCGTCTATTTTCTACAGTATTGGTTGTGGTTGGTTAAACAAAAACTTGTTTTACTAGAGGAAAGAAAACTGAATATGCATAACCCATATTTCATATTCATGAAGTGATTGAACAACAACTGCAATTCCACACCACCCCCACCTCTAAAGGCATAGTATCATGGCAGGTCACATATTAAATTGCCTGTTAGGTCAGTCAGTCACTAATTGCTGCAAACGTGCTCAATAGTGCTTGAGCATATGATACTCCCCAAAGTAAGGTGAAATACATAGAGGTGTATCACAAGCTAAACACATGTATTTTGTCAACATCCTCTGCTTACTTCTCCCGGTGTCAGACAGGCAGACTTTGCAGTGCCTCCATTTGCGACTACCTTGAGCAGCAGTTTGAGGCAATTTGCAGGGAAAATGCCGTGCAGTGAGACATAGGGGATTGTCCGCAGCAGGATGACCACCAGTGGATTGGGGCCGAGGGGTGTGGCGCGCCTCCAGCAGCTCTCTCTGTACTTTTGGTAGGTAATTACTTTACCTATGAGGGAGTTGATCGTTCTCCTTGAACTCAACCTCCCCTCTTGGCATCTTTCTGCATCTGAATGCCGGCATCCCCTTCCTGTTCGACCTGACTGTGCCACAGGCCCCTGTGCTGTTGGAGAGCAGATGCTGGAAGAGTGTGGGACTGGTGTACCAATTGTCCACGTATAAAGTGTGTCCCTTGCTGAGATGAGGAGTCTGCATGGTCATCACCAGAGACCCGGACATCCCAAGCCCCTCATAATGTTGGATGTCGGTGGTGGACCCTGTGTAAACTATAATGTCCTGGACAAATCCTGTCTTCACGTTGCACATGACAAAGAACTTGACCCCAAACCTGTGCATTTTGGAGGGAATATATTGACGTAATGCCATTGCTGATGAAACGCAGACATCGCATCAGAACTAGGAAGCGGACTTGGGAAAAGATGGTGGAAAGGAAGGGAGTTGCAAACATAGGAAGTTCTTCTTTACTATCCCCATGAGAAGGACTGTCACCAGGAACGTATACATTTCACTAATTTCACCCATTTAGCTAGTTTCCCCCTCACTCCTGGCCCTCTTCTCCTGTAATTGCAAGACATAGCGATTGGTCTCCTCTACTATGTCTCCCACCAGCTCCTCTGTCAGAAACAACTTGAAGCACTCTGCCTCAGATGGAAATGACAAGGGGCGTTGCACTCCAGACTGGGACTCAAAGCAAACAGCAGGGCCAGGAGGGATGAAATGGCTCGTGGCCTTCCAGCTATCACAGAACTCGTGTACTTTATTCTCTGTCGGTCTGCCTCCATCACCACCATCAACTTCAAAAGGGACCTGGGACTTCTTCAGTGGACAAGGGATCCTCAAATTCAGGGTTCAGAATCTGATTCCTGACTTTCATAATCAGACTCATCGTCAGAATTTTTTAAAAATCTCCATAATTACCGCATTTGTGCCTCCCTTTGAAAGACATTGCTAATGCTACAGTGTAGCTCACTAGCTACATACAGTTGAGGTCGGAAGTTTACGTACACCTTAGCCAAATACATTTATATTCAGTTTTTCACAATTCCGGACATTTAATCCGAGTAAAAAGTCCATGTCTTAGGTCAGTTAGGATCACCACTTTATTTTAAGAATGTGAAATGTCAGAATAATAGAGAGAATTATTTAATTCAGCTTTTATTTCTGTCATCACAATCCCAGTGGGTCAGAAGTTTACATACACTCAATTAGTATTTTGTAGCATTGCCTTTAAATGGTTTAACTTGGGTCAAACGTTTTGGGTAGCCTTCCACAAGCTTCCCACAATAAGGTGGGTGAATTTTGGCCTATTCCTCCTGACAGAGCTGGTGTAACTGATTCAGGTTTGTAGGCCTCCTTGCTAGCACATGCTTTTTCAGTTCTGCCCACAAATTTTCTATAGGATTGAGGTCAGGGCGTAGTGATGGTCACTCTAATACCTTGACTTTGTTGTCCTTAAGCCATTTTGCCACAACTTGGAAGTATGCTTGGGGTCATTTGGGGTCCATTTGGAAGACCCATTTGCTACCAAGCTTTAACTTCCTGACTGATGTCTTGAGATGCTGCTTCAAAATATAATTTTCCTACTTCATGAGCCATCTATTTTGTGAAGTGCACCAGTCTCTCCTGCAGCAAAGCACCCCCAAAACACGATGCTGCCACGATGCTGATTGTGTTCTTCGGCTTGCAAGCCTCCCCCTTTTCCTCCAAACATAATGATGCTCATTATGCCAAACAGTTCTATTTTTATTTCATCAGACCAAAGCACCTTTCTCCAAAAAGTACGAACTTTCTCCCCATGTGCAGTTGCAAACCGTAGTCTGGCATTTGTATGGTGGTTTTGAAGCATTTGCTTCTTCCTTGCTGAGCGGCCTTTCAGGTTATGTCGATATAGGACTCGTTTTACTGTGGATATAGATACTTTTGTACCTGCTTCCTCCAGCATCTTCACAAAGTCCTTTGCTGTTGTTCTGGGATTGATTTGCACTTTTTGCACTAAAGTACGTTCATCTCTAGGAGACAGAATGCGTCGCCTTCCTGAGCGGTATGACGGCTGCGTGGTCCCATGGTGTTTATACTGGCGTACTATTGTTTGTTCAGATGAACGTGGTACCTTCAGGCATTTGGAAATTGCTCCCAAGGATGAACCAGACTTGTGGAGGTCTACACATTTCTTTCTGAGGTCTTGGCTGATTTCTTTTGATTTTCACATAATGTCAAGCAAAGTGGCACTGAGTTTGAAGGTAGGCCTTGAAGTACATCCACAGGTACACCTCCAATTGACTCAAATTATGTCAATTAGCCTATCAGAAGCTTCTAAAGCCATGAAATCATTTTATGGAATTTTCCAAGCTGTTTAACTTTTTATGGCTGCAGGGGCAGTATTGAGTAGCTTGGATGAAAAGGTGCCCATTGTAAACGGCCAGCTCCTCAGTCTCAGTTGCTAATATATGCATATTATTATTAGTATTGGAATGAAAACACTGAAGTTTTTATTAAGTTTCTATTATGTCTGTGAGTATAACAGAACTCATATTGCAGGCAAAAACCTGAGAAATTCCACTTCCTGTTAGGATTTTTTCTGGGGGTGGCAGATTTTCAACCTAGCTCTCATTGAAATTACAGCGAGATATGGATGAGTTTTCACTTCCTACGCCTTCCACTAGATGTCAACAGTCAATAGAACTTTGTCTGATGACTCAAATGTGAAGGGGGGTTGAATGAGACAGGAAATAGTCACGACTGGCACGAGTAGACCATGCTTTCACAATCCGCGTTCACAAGGGAAGGACCTGTGTTCCACCGGTCATTTGCAGTCATTATAATTCTCCAGTTGGAACGTTATTCAAGATGTATGTAAACAGCATTCTAAAGATTGATTCAGTACATCGTTTGACATGTTTCTATTGACTGTTACGGAACTTTTGGACATTGTCACATTATAGTGGACGTGCTTTGTGACTTTGGAATTCTTTACCAAATGCGCTAACCAAAGTAGCTAATTGGACATAAATAACGGATATTATTAAACAAATCAAGCATTTATTGTGGACCTGGGATTCCTAGGACTGCATTCTGATGAAGTTCATCAAAGGTAAGGAAACATTTATCATGTATTTTCTGGTGTCTGTTGACTCCAACATGGAGGCTAATTTGTCTTTTGTTCTGAGCGCAGTCTCAGATTATTGCCTGAGTTGCTTTTTCCGTAAAGTTTTTTTGAAATCTGACACAGCGGTTGCATTAAGGAGAGGTATATCTATAATTCCATGTGTATAACTTGTATTATCATCTACATGTATGATGAGTATTTCTGTTGAAATGATGTGGCTATGCAAAATCACTGGATGTTTTTGGAACTAGTGAATGGAATGCTCCAATGTACACTCAGATTTTCTGATATAAATATGAACTTTATCAAACAAAACATGCATGTATTGTGTAACATGAAGTCCTATGAGTGTTATCTGATGAAGATTATTAAAAGGTTAGTGATTCATTTTCTCTCTATGTGATTTTTCTCTCTCTCTCTTTGGCTGGTAAAATTGGCTGTGTATTTTAGTGAGTTGTTGGTGAGCTAACATATCGTTTGTGGTGCTTTCTGTAAATCCTATTTGAAATCAGACACTGTGGTGGGATTAACAACAAGACTACCTGGAAAACGAAATAAAATACATGTATGTTTGAGGAATTTTAATTATGAGATTTCTGTTCTTTTGAATATAGCGCCCTGTACTATCACTGGTTGTTGTTATATCGCTCCCGGTTACGGGATCTCATATTATAGGTGAAATAATCTGTCTGTAAATAATTGTTGGAAAAATTACTTGTGTCATGCACAAAGTAGATGTCCTAACCGACTTTTCTAAACTATAGTTTGATAACAAGAAATGTGTGGAATGTTTGAAAAAAGAGTTTATGACTTCAACTGTACATAAACAACAACACTGAATGGCTCCGATTGGGAGTGAGAGGTTACGTGATTGATTGCCGGCACGTGCCACTTTTATCAATAAATGTTTTGTGTGGTAATTATTTATATATTTACTCTTTTATTCACGTTTTCAAGTTCCGGTGACAAATCATGCATACCGATTCTTGCATAGATTGTTAAGGGCACATAGTATGTGTGTAAAATACATTGTTGAAGATTGTACTGATTATGATGAGCTAAGCTATTTGCAGCTGTGTGTGGAGCCATGTTTGTTGACATACAATGCATTCTGGGTTTCACGTAATAGTCTATATGACCAAAGATGTTATCACAAAATGAGGTGAGTAAGCGTTCACACATTCTTTGAGAACTTTCGTTAGTGAATGATGGGATGTGAACGATGGTAGCCAACACACCCCCTTGAACATGCATACAATAAACAGACCAAACTCATCTTATCTTCTCTTATCTTTAGTTTCTGTGAGAAAAAAGCATGCTGGCACTCAGAAGCTACCATCGTCAGATTACTTTCGATTTCTAGAAAGTGTTTTACTCAATTATTTCAATCAATGGTGAGCTCACCCGTGATGTGATTAATTATAAATAGTATTAGCTAATTCATATCGTAGTTTGTCAGCCGAGAGTTATAAAAATATGACTGCTTGTGTTACATCAATCTTTCCTCAGTTAGCGCTAGGACAAATGTAGGCTATATTGTTTCGATTTGGATGATTGTGTTATGCTGTAGATACTTCTGTGAATATCTGAACATTGCATTCAAAAATAAACTGCTCACATTCTGGACATAACTTTGTAAGAACTGTGTTTGTGCAAAATGTTTCTGAAAAAACTGTGCCCAGCTCAAACGCTGATTGTTGCATAATTCGAAACAGGCTGTTCTAAATAAGCGTTCTAAATTAGCGTTCTAATCACACGCTACAAGGACCACTGTAGAATGATCACACCCGTGTGTTGGTACTTGTGAAAAGGTTAATGCCAGTGGCAGGTCATTGGTAAAAATAGAAAAGAGTAGAGGGTCTAGGGAGTTGCCCTTCGGTACATCACACTTTACATATTTAAGAGAAGCTTCCATTAAATAAAACCCTTTGAGTTCTATTAATAATTTTGCACGCCCAATTTTTCAGTTTTTGATTTGTTAAAAAAGTTTGAAATATCCAATAAATGTCATTCCACTTCATGATCGTGTCCCACTTGTTGATTCTTCACAAAAAAATACAGTTTTATATCTTTATGTTTGAAGCCTGAAATGTGGCAAAAGGTCGCAAAGTTCAAGGGGGCCGAATACTTTCGCAAGGCACTGTATGTTTTTTTCAACAACAGGTTATGGTCAATAATATCAAAGGCTGCACTGAAATCTAACAGTACAGATCCCACAAGGTTCTTATTATCAATTTATTTCAACCAATCATCAGTCATTTGTGTCGGCGCAGTATATGTTGAGTGCCCTTCTCTATAAGCATGCTGAAAGTCTGTTGATCATTTGTTTACAGAGAAATAGAATTGTATTTGGTCAAACACCATTTAAAAAAAACAATGTTCTTAGATCTGGTAGCAAGCTTATAGGTCTGCTGTTAGAACAAATAAAGGCTGCCTTGCCACTCGTGGGTAGTGGAATTACTTTGGCTTCCCTCCAGGACTGAGGACAAAAACTTTCCTCTAGGCTCAGATTAAAAATATAACATATAGGAGTGGCTATAGAGTCAGCTACCATCTGCAGTAGCTTTCCATCTAAGTTGTCAATGCCAGGAAGTTTATCATTATTGACTGATAAATCACTTTTCCACCTCTCCCACACTTTAAAAAATTCTAACTTTCATTATTAGTTTTTTTATGCATGGATACAATTGCTCGCTGTCTTCTTTTTGTTGAGTTTAGTCACAATTTCTCAATATACAGTAAGTAAGCCGGTCAAATGTGTAGCCAGACTTTTTACCCACTCCTTTTGCCCCATCTCTTTCAACCACACAGTTTATCAATTCCCCATCAATCAATGGAGCCTTAACAGTTCTAACAGTCAGTTTCATAACAGGTTGCATTTTTATCAATAACTGAAAGAAGCAATTTCATAAATTCATCAAGTTCAGCATCTGGATGCTTCTCGTTATTCACATCAGACCAACAAATATGTATTACATCATCCACGTAAGAGTCACAGCAAAATATTTTGTATGGCTTTTCTGGATATAGCCACTATATTGTGATCACTGCAGCCAATGGGTATGGATACAGCTTTAGAATACAGTTCTACAGTACTAGTAAAAATGTGATGGATACATGTGGATGATCTTGTTCCTGTAGTGTTTGTATACACCCTGGTAGGGTGATTAATAACTTTTAAAGTTGTCATACTGCAGCACACCTTGCGGGCTGCTGCATCATTCTGTGGCATGTCACTTAATTGCAAGTCAGTGCTAATTTGACAACCAGAGGGCATCTTTGAGAAGCATATGATAGTCTTCCATATTGGCATTATCAGAGAACTTAAATAATTTTTTGTAATAACATAGCATATGGGAATAATTTGATTCATATTATGGCGTTTCTATTCTGAGGAAAAACTAAACCCTCAGGGTTTCCGTTAGGATGGAATGGAAAATATGGAGCTGTACAATGTGACGGTCAGGAGTAAAATACAGTATAAGAGGATTGGAGGATTCTACATTTTTTGCCTTCATTAGACAACTTTGTTCCAATAGTTCTGTTGATCAGTGATATTCATTCCCATAGTAATTCGTTATGGATCCATAACTAAATCAATATCTGCATTTTGAAGAGTATTTTTATCAATATTTTATTAACGAAAGCATAAAGATGCTGATGAAGAACTATAGTACTGTACAGTATATGATTTTACATTTGGATAAAAAAGCATTTAAAGCATTTTGATGATATAAGCCACCTGCATTCTGACAAGTTAACATAGCCGACATTACATACTGTAGTAAACATGGGAAAGTGCCTAATTCCTCACATAAGGGAGAGTAGACCATGTCTGTACATAGAGAATGCAGGCACGTGGGAGACCGGGGTTCAAATCCCCAACGTGGAGGAGGAGTAGGCTGTCCTTGTAAATAAGAATTTGTTCTTAACGGATTCCATATGTGTTATTTCATAGTTATGTTTTCACTAATGTTCTACAATGTAGAAAATAGTTAGAATAAAGAAAAATCCTGGAATGAGTAGGTGTGTCCAAACTTTTGACGAGTACTTGCTTAATTAATTTGATTAATGTTATGGTGTTTCTATTCCAAGAAAAACAAAAAACCCTGTGGGTTTCCTTAGGATGGAACAGAAAATATGGCGCTGTACAAAGTGACAATCAGCAGTACAGTACTGGGCTATTTAGCTAAAGAATCCCTGTGTCGTGCGGGCAGGGCACGCAGGAGACCAAGTTTCAATTCCCCGAACAGGGAAGGAGTTGTCCTTGTAAATAATAATTTGTGCTTAAGTTCTTATGGTATAGGGGATGCTTGCGTCCCACTTGGGGGGGAAAATCAAATCAAATCAAATGTATTTATATAGCCCTTCGTACATCAGCTGATATCTCAAAGTGCTGTACTGAAACCCAGCCTAAAACCCCAAATTGCAAGCAATGCAGGTGTAGAAGCACGGTGGCTAGGAAAAACTCCCTAGAAAGGCCAAAAAAACAGGGAAAATGCAGCGCGGAAAATTCAAATAATGATATTAAATCAAACATTAATTAAATCACACATGTAAGATACTCAATCGTTGTGAATCCAGCCAACATGTCAGATTTTAAAAAGCTTTTCGGTGAAAGCATAAGAAGCTATTATCTGATGATAGCACAATGTCAACAAAGAGGGTAGCATATTTCAACCCTGCAGGCGCTACACAAAACGCTGAAATAAAACATAAAACATGCATTATCTGGTTAAGGGCACTGTACTGCAGTGCCAGCTGTGCCACCAGAGACTCTGGGTTCGCGCCCAGGCTCTGTCGTAACCGGCCGTGACCAGGAGGTCCGTGGGGCGATGCACAATTGGCCTAGCGTCATCCGGGTTAGGGAGGGGTTCGCCGGTAGGGATAACCTTGTCTCATCGCGCACCAGCGACTCCTGTGGCGGGCCGGGCACAGTGCGCGCTAACCAAGGTTGCCAGGTGCAATATGTCCCATAAACATCACAATTGGTCCTCTTGTTCGATTAATTCCGTCCATATATATACACAAATGTCCATTTATTTGACACGTTTGATCCAGAAAAAAACAGCTGCCAAAAAAACGCAAAGTCACAACAAAACATTTCAAAAGTTGCCTATAAACTTTGCCAAAATATTTCAAACTACTTTTGTAATACAACCTTAGGTATTTTTAAACGTTAATAATCGATCAAATTGTAGACGTGGCTATCTGTGTTCAATACAGCAAGTAAACAAACCATGCTCCTTTTTACGCTTACTCTCATTAGTGTAAAATTGTTCCAGGATGTGCTTCTTTTTCATTGCACAAATGAATAACCTCAACCAAATTCCAAAACTGGTGACATCCAGTGGAAGTGGGAGGAACTGAAAACAGGTTCCTATGAAATATCCCTTGGCAAAGACAAGTCAGGGAACAGTCAGAGGCAAAATAAATAATAATTCTGAACAGTTAGTCCTCTGGGTTTTGCCTGCTACATAAGTTCTGGTATACTCACAGACATGATTCAAACAGTTTTACAAACTTCAGAGTGTTTTCTATCCACAACTACTAATAATATGCATATCTTATATTCCTAGCATGAGTAGCAGGAAGTTGAAATAGGGCATGCTATTTATCCAAAGTAAAAATGCTGCCCCCTATACCTTAACCTATTGAAACTAGGCACTATTTTCATTTTTGGAAAAATAACGTTCAAGGTAAACGGGCTATTTTGTCAGGACAAGATGCTAGAATATGCATATAATTGACAGCTTAGGATAGAAAACACTCTAAAGTTTCCAACTGTAAAAATATTGTCTGTGAGTATAACAGAACTGATATTGCAGGCGAAAGCCTGAGAAAAATCCAATCAAGAAGGGACTCTTATTTAGAAACCTCTGCGTTCCTATGTGTCCCTATTGAGCAGTGAATGGGATATCAACCAGATTCCTTTTTTTATGGCTTCCCTAATGTGTCTAGTGTCACAAGACATAGTTTCAGGCTTTTATTTTTAAAAATTAGCGTGAAGGACAACATTGTCATATGTCAGTGGTCAGGTGATGGCTCTCAGAGTGATTTGTGCGTAATAGACAAAGGCGTCCATTGTACCTCTCGCTCCTACTGGGAAGCCAACTGTCCCGGTCGATATATTATCAAATAGATTTTTGAAAAACACCTTGAGGATTGATTATAAAAACGTTTGATATTTTTCTGTGGACATTATGGATAGCCAGAAGAGGACTGGCCACCTCTCATAGCCTGCTTCATCTCTAGGTTTTGGCCCTTCTAGGGAGTTTTTCCTAGCCAACGTGCTTCAACACCTGCATTGCTTGCTGTTTGGGGTTTTAGGCTCGGTTTCTGTACAGCACTTAGAGATACCAGCTGATGTACGAAGGGCTATATAAGTACATTTGATTTGATTTGATTATTTAGTTAGTTAGTAAATAAATAGTTGTGTATCGCTGTTTGATCACTTCGGGTTCGTTCAGATTTACAAAGTCAATGACATTCAGAATGAGACTGATGAGGTAATAATTCATAATTGACTGTTATTGATATGAGATATTTAGATCATCTTTAGAGTTTAAGGTCGTGAGATATTAACTCGGTAAACAACTTTTTCCATGGTGCCCCAAATTCCTAATGAGTTAATTGTTACTTGATTGATTTAATCAAGTAATAATTAAACACATTAGGTAATTATTCGAACAATAGCAGACATCACATTAATGATAATCACGGCACAACACACAGGATAAACATACAGACTTAATACATTAGAAAAAGGTCCCTAGCGGACAGACACAACATATGGTGGCTTGTTACAAAAGAGATGGAGAGGGAGAAAGAGAGAGGGGGGGGGAGAGGGAGAGAGAAAGAGACACTTATTCTTGATACATTCTAGAAACTACTCTCACAGTAATCTTATACTTTGCACACAAACCGCCACCCGTTTGGAGTAAGAAATCATGAATGTACTGTATTTATGTGTAAATGCCTTCGTTCGCTGTGTATCTCTGTCGGAACCAGGCCTTCTTAGGAAGGGTGTTTCTGCCTTTCCGTGGCACTCTTGCAAGGCTCTGATTGTCCATAAGGGTTTCCCCCCGTCTTCTACAGTTGTTCACTCTGGAAGATGCTCCTTTGAAGAGAGTCTAGACAGCCTTGTCGATGGTTCCCATTGGTGATGAGAGTAGTAGAATACATTGTTTTGAAGAGTAGTAGAATGGTCCCACTTAAATTCGCTTTTCTAGATACTTTACTTAGGACAGCTAATCAGCCGTACCAGTGATTGTCCGGGAGGTGAGTTTCTCGCCTGGACCTCGTGTTGATATTCAGAGTTCGAACCACTTCGGACATGAGCTACAGCTACATGCCTCTCTGGTCTGATATGTTAATTCTTAACACACCGTTTTATATAGTTAATTCAAAAGGGTGGTTCATGAGATTGACATTCTCTCTGACCTCACTCAAGGGGCGGTGACTACTCACTTCCACAAGGTTATACAAACAATTTCCTCTTATAGTTTCTAAGATCATATCCATCTCTTAACCAAAACACTTTCATAATTGTTCATATTTCATACACAACGTAAAGGATGAAGATTTCGTACATGTAGTGTATATACACTTTTCAAATTACAGTTTTTCCTTTATAACATTTTTTCTGACATCACAAAATAACAATCCATATGACATTATTATTCTTTAGATCACCTCTGACCGTTCCCCACATTCTATGTTAGAAATTTTTGTAACGGTTGTCTTCGTTGGAAATAGAGGAGGACCAAAGCGCAGCGTGGTCATGATATATTTTAATGAAATATCACTGGACACAGAAAACAAAAGGAACAAGAGAAATAAACGAAAACCGACAGTCCCGTGTGGAACAAACACTGACACGGAAAAATAATCACCCACAAAACACAGGTGGGAAAAGGCTACCTAAGTATGATTCTCAATCAGAGACAACGAACGACACCTGCCTCTAATTGAGAACCATACCAGGCCAAACACAAAACCACAACATAGAAAAAGGAACATAGACTACCCACCCCAACTCACGCCCTGACCAAACTAAAACAAAGACATAACAAAGGAACTAAGTCAGAACGTGACAATTGTTCCAGTATTTGCTTTAGAACGTGCTAGAGTTTCGGCAGGAAAACGTCTGTGAACAAAGATTGAGTCTGACGTCATCAGATAATTTCCATGTCCATGACCGTGTCAGTATGAATCGGTGCCGACCTCAAGCTATATGCCAAAGGGACTTGTAGTGGCTTTACTACAAGTCAATGTGACTTAAACCATTGTAGTGGTGATAGGTATGAAGGAGTCTATTTCATAGCTATGTTATCTTGTTATGGCTGCAATCCCAATACCGGGGTCAATATGACAACTAACAGTGAAAATAGAGGGCGCCAAATTCAAACCACAGAAATCTCATAATTACAATTCCTAATACAATTTTAAAGCTATTCTCGTTGTTAATCCCACCAAAGTGTCCGATTTCAAATAGGCTTTTCAGCGAAAACACTACAAACGATAGTGTTAGGTCTCCACCAAACCACAATAAGCACAGCCAGTTTCCAGCAAAATATAGCATTCACAAAAAGCAGAACTAAAAAAGATAAAATGAATCACTAACCTTGAATTATCTTCATCAGATGACACTCATAGGACTTCATGGTACACAATACATGCATGTTTTGTTTGATAAAGTTCATATAAAAAAATCTGAGTTTACATTGGCGCGTTAGATTCACTAGTTCCAAAAACATCAAGTGATTTTGCATAGCCACATCGTTTCAACAGAAATACTCATCATAAATATAGATGATAATACAAGTTATAGACATGGAATTATAGATTTACCTCTCCTTAATGCAACCGCTGTGTCAGATTGCAAAAAATGTTTCTGAAAATGCAACCCATGCAATAATCTGAGACGGCTCTCAGAAGAGTAGTCAAATTAGCCTCCATGTTGGAGTCAACAGAAACCAGAAAATACATGATAAATGTTTCCTAACCTTTGAACTTCATCAGAATGCAGTCCTAGAAATCCCAGGTCCACAATAAATGCTTGATTTGTTCGAAAATGTCAGTTATTTATGTCCAATTAGCTACTTTGGTTAGCGCGTTTGGTAAACAATTCCAAAGTCACAAAGCGCATCCACTATAACGTGACGAAATGTCCAAAGGTTCCATAACAGTCAGTAGAAACATGTCAAACGATGAACTGAATCAATCTTTAGGATGTTGTTGACATATATCTTGAATAACGTTCCAACCGGAGAATTAGAATGACTTCAGATGAGCGGTGGAACGCAAGTCCTTCCCCTGTGAACGCGCCTGGTGAAAGCATGGTCCACTCATGGCAGTGGTGATGATTTCCTGTCTCATTTGACCCCCCTTCCCAGTAGAGTCATCAGACAAAGTTCTATTGACTGTTGACATCTAGTGGAAGGCGTAGGAAGTGAAAATTCATCCATATCTCGCTGTAATTTCAATGAGAGCTTGATTAAAAATCTGCCACCTCCAGAAAAAAAACAGGAAGTGGAATTTCTCAGGTTTTTGCCTGCTCTATGAGTTCTGTTATACTCACAGACATAATTCAAACAGTTTTAGAAACTTGAGTGTTTTCTATCCAATACCAATAATAATATGCAAATATTAGTAACTATGACTGAGGAGCAGGCACCTTTCATCAAAGCTACTCAATACTGCCTCTGCAGCCATAAGAAGTTATCCACAAAGGAGCTAACCTCACGACGGAAGTACTCTATAAACACTGAACCAATTGTACGCGGTGTGATCATGGTTCATGACTTCTAATAAAACTTTCCCCATGAATGGAGGGTTTTATGTATTAGTGGCATGTGTGTTAGCCATCAGAAGAGTGTTTTGGAGATTCCCTTCCATGTGTTGCAATCTGAGTGACTACTACCTCCTCTGTCGCTGTTATTAAGGTCAATTTGACTTTTTCTTACTGACTGTGGCTGGAGTGAAAGTTGCTGGCATTAGTACTGGTACCCAAGGGGACCAGCTACCCTACCAATTTATTCAATAATGTTATCCTACCAGAACACATGATTAGAGGATTTTACTAGTTGCATTGTAGTTGAGACTATGCATGGCAAGGAATGATTATTGTTACCAACTTCTTTGGGAGGTGGAAAATCCACTGGACTTATATTATGACCCGTGTGGACACCTCAGTGATATCTCAAGATGTATTCAAAAAGGTTATCCCCATCGAGGGGCTTGTCCGCTCCTCTCTCTTCTCGTGGGGAAGTTTACAACTTGTTTCCTGATCGGGCGGCCTCATACAGTGTTGCACGTAGGCTCAACCCCCCCACTGGCCTTGATGAGGCTCATCATGGGTCTGGCCTAGTATTCCCCCCCCCTTGTGTCCCGGGACCTCCCCACCAGCGGTTGGTGTTGGTGTCCGAGGCACAACGGAAAAGGTCGGAGTCACAGGGTCAATGGCGGAACTGACACCGCTAGTTTTATTGTAACGGGTTCCAGACCCCTTCAAAGTGTAAAATGGATCATCAGAAGCAGAGTCCACTCTGCACGTTGATGCTTTTATTCCTGAGACGGCCGCGGTGCTTGTGGAGGTGTCTGAAGGACAAGAGAAGTTTATCTAACAACAGTATCGCACGACTCCAAGGAGGAGGGAAGTTGCTCACTCACAGAGACTGCTGACTCTATCAGGTTTGCTGATTGAATGTGACGAGATATCGTAATATCTGCACCAAGAGATGTCGAAACATATTTTTCCCAAGGGGTCCTGTCAACAGATACTCCTTGTGGATAACTGTGTTGCTGCCAGTGTTAGGAGAAGACAGTGCGGTCAGTGGAGATGACATGGTTACTTGTGAACATATATTTGGTTCTTTTTCCAATCCATTAGTGGGATAAAACGATCCATCAAGTCTGCTCCGAGTAGCAGGTGTTCAGTCTCGAGGCTGGTAACAAGCGATACGTCTTGGAAGCGTAGTTTCAGCATGAGTCGCATAGCGAGAGGCGAGGAAGTCTGAGTGAAACCTCAAAGTTTAGTATCACATCATTCTGTTTTAAACGTGTAGCTGGGTTTCACAGCCATTTTTGATCATTGAACAATGTTTGAGAGATAAGCGATATTGTCGAGCCCGAATCAATTAGTGCATCACGGGTGAAGCAGTACTCCAGGACTGTTTCCAGGTAAAGACTTTGAGTTTAGTTTTGTGGTCATATTCCCCACAAAGTGGAGGGATTGTTTGCAACGGTGTGATGTGTCATTTGTGTTCATGGTTAAAACAGATTGACTCAGAGTTTGAGAAATTTATAGAAACAATTTCCTCTTGAAGTTTCTAAAAACTCATCCCTCTCTTAACAAAAACAGTTTGTGTATGAAAATTGTTTCATATTTCATACACAAATTAAAAGATGACGACTTCGTACATGTAGTGTATATATTTTCTATGTTAGAAATATTGATCCAGTATTCGCTTTAGAACATGTTAGAATTTAGGCTGGAAAACATCTGAACAAAGGCACATTCCTGTGTGAATTTGTAGAGGGAGAGGGCTGAACATTCTAATCCATGATTTACAACAGGGTGTGAACTGTCAACCCCCAACCAGCTCCCCTTTGCTCCCCTCTGCAGGGGAGAGGGGGTCTGGCCGAAGTCATCCACAGCAAAGCTGATCCGACCCATCTGGATCTTCACCGGACAGTCATGACACTACCCTCTTTTCTCCTGATATGCAACATCTATTGTCTTGGCAGAAGTGCTTCCACTAATCTGAGCAGCAAGGCCATACAAAAAGATGTAGTAAAAGGGAGAAAACGAGAATATCCTTATATTCCTTCTTTCTACTGGAGTCAAACTGAACTCAGATCAGAAAGTGTGGGAGGGGGAAAGAAGACAGAGTATGCTGTTGTTTCCTGGCCAGCACCTCTCATAAGGGGCATGCACAGGGTCTCCAGTGGTTCTCAGGCCTGTTTATTAGAGTAGGTTGTAGGTCCCCACAGGGCCATCTCTAGGCCCATGTCCCCTTCTGCTAATGCTGCCACTTCATAACACACAGTGGTCCTTGAGGAATCCCCTTGGGTAGGGAGAGAAGCCGAGGCTAGCTAAGCCCAGCCAGACCCAGGGGAGCAGAGGGTAGTATGATAGTGAGGGTAATATGATATTTAAACAGTGAAGGAAAATAGATATAGTTGTAATCTGGAATAATGTAACAGATATGTTCCCCTGCACCTGTAAAATAGTAATATTGGCTATTAAGAACAATTATCATAGTGGACACATTTGCCACCTTAGATTCATCACACCAAATATGAGGGTATCCTACTAATATACAATACCTTATGTTTTAATAGGTTTTACAATTAACTATACGGTGCATTCAGAAAATCTTCAGACGTTTTCCATATTTTGTTACATTACAGCCTTATTATGAAATTGATTCATTTGTTTTTTTTCCACCTCATCAATCTACAACAAATACCAAATAATTACAAAACAAAAATAGTTTATTTTAATTTTTTTGCAAAAGGTATTAAAAATAAAAAACGTTGCTGCACAGCTATTTTCAGGTCTTTCCAGAGTTGTTTGAGTCCTGGCTCTGGCTGGGCCACTCAAGGACATTCAGACACTTGTCCCGAAGCCACTCCTGCATTGTCTTGGCTGTGTGCTTAGAGTCGTTGTTCTGTTGGAAGTTGAACCTTCACCCCAGTCTGAGGTCCTTAGTGCTCTGGAGAAAGTTTTCATCAAGGATCTCTTTGTACTTTGCACTGTTCATCCTTCCCTCGACCCTGACTTGTCTTCCAGTCCCTGCCACTGAAAACATCCCCACTGCATGATGCTGCCACCACTATTCTTCATCAAAGCGATGGTGCCAGGTTTCCTTACAGACATGACTCTTGGCATTCAGGCCAACGAGTTCAATCTTGGTTTCATCAGATCAGAGAATCTCCTTTCTTATGGTCTGAGAGTCCTTTAGGTGCCTTTTGGCAAACTCCAAGCGGGCTATCATGTGCCTTTTACAGAGGAGTGGCTTCTCGTTTGGACAATCTTCCATGAAGGCCTGATTGTTGGAGTGCCGCAGAGATGGTTGTCCTCCTGGAAGGTTCTGCCATCTCCACAGAGATACTCTGGAGATCTGTCAAAATGACCCTAGGGTTCGATTGCTCAGTTTAGCCAGGCGGCCAACTCTTGGAATCGTCTTTGTGGTTCCAATCCTCTTCCATTTCAGAATGACGGAGGCCACTGTGTTCTTGGGGACCTGCAATGCTGCAGACATTTTTTGGTACCATTCCACAATCTTGCCTTTGAGCTCTAACGACAATTCCTTTGACCTCAAGGCTTGGTTTTTGTTCTGTAGGTGAAATAAATGTACACCTCTTTAGAAGAATTGCTGCCTAGCGAAGCTCTGACATGCACTGTCAACTGTGGTACTGTGAGGACAGACGCTGGAGACAAGAAGCAAGTACAGGGAGTGAACATTTAATATACAACGGACAGGAACAGAATACAAACAGCGTCTGGACAGGGGAAACATAACAACAATAATGTTGACCTTGTGGAACCAAAGGATATAGATGGTGAAGGAGTCCAGGTGAGTCCAATGAGCGCTGATGCACATAATGATGGTGACAGGTGTGCTAATGAAGGGCAGCCTGGCGTCAGAGAGTGAGAGCGGGAGCAGGCGTGACAGGTACCTTATATAGACAGGTGTGTGTCTTTTCCAATCCATTTAATTTACCACAGGTGAACTCCAATCAAGTTGTAGAAACATCTCAATGATGATCAATGGGAACAAGATGCACCTGAGCTCAATTCTGAGACTCATAGCAAAGGGTCTGAATAATTATGTAAATAAGTTATTTCAGTTTATGTTTTAATACATTTACAAACAATTCTGAAATCCTGATTTCGCTTTGTCATGGGGTATTGGATTTTTTTATTTAATCCATTTTAGAATAAGGCTATAATGTAAAAAAATGTAGAAAAAGGGAAGGGGTCTGAATACTTTACAAATGCACTATATACTGGAAAAAAAATTACGCATATTGCAGCAATTTCTAAGATTTTATTAAGTTATAGTTAATTAATTAGGAAGGAATGGATTTTGCATGACTGGGAATACAGATATGCATCTGTTAGTCACATATCTTTAAAAAAGGTAGGGATGTGGAGCAGAAAACCAGACTGTATATGTCACGCCCTGGTCAAAGTATTTTGTGTTTATCTTTATGTATTTGGTCAGGCCAGGGTGTGGCATGGGGTTTTTGTAATTGTGGTGTGTTTGTCTTGGGGTTTTGGTGGTGGTATTGGGATTGTAGCTTAGTGGGTTGTCTAGCAGGGTCTATGGCTGTCTGGAGTGGTTCTCAATCAGAGGCAGGTGCTTATCGTTGTCTCTGATTGGGAACCATATTTAGGCAGCCATATTCTTTGAGTTTGTCGGGTGATTGTCCTTAGTGTCCTATGTGTACTCGTTGTTAGTTTGCACCAGATAGGCTGTTTCGGTTTCGTTTATTGTTTTTTTGTAAGTTCGTGTTTTTTTGTTATATTAAACATGGATCGCAATCGACACGCTGCAGTTTGGTCCGACTCTCTTTCATCACCACTAGAAAACCGTTACAGAATCACCCACCACCAACGGACCAAGCGGCGTGTCAACAGGCAGGAGCAGCCGAAAAGGAGATGCTCACCAAGGATTTCTGGTCATGGGAGGAGATCTTCGACGGGAGAGGACCCTGGGCTAAACCAGGGGAGTGTAGCCGCCCAAAGGAGCAACAGGAGAAGAGGCAACAGAGGCAGCAGCAGCAGGAGCAGCAGCAGCTACAGTGGGAGAGGTTGCACCACCTGGAGTTATGGACATGGGAGGAGGAATTGGACGGTAAAGGACCCTGGAATGAGCCTGGAGATTATTGTCGCCCCAAAGCCGAGCTGGAGGCAGCAAAAGCAGAGAGGCGGCATTATGAGGAGCTAGCACGGCAGAGCGGATGGAAGCCCGAGAGTCAGCCCCAAAAATTTCTTGGGGGGCTTACAGGGAGTATGGCTATGCCAGGTAGGAGACCTGCGCAAACTCCCTGTGCTTACCGGGGGCTGGAGAGACCGGGCAGGCACCGTGTTATGCTGTGGAGCGCACGGTGTCTCCAGTGCGGGTGCACAGCCCGGTTCGGTATATTCCAGCTCCTCGTATCGGCCGGGCTAGAGTGGGCATCGAGCCAGGTAAGGTTGGGCAGGCTCGGTGCTCAAGAGCTCCAGTGCGCCTGCACGGTCCGGTCTATCCAGTACCACCTCCACACCCCAGCCCTCCGGTAGCAGCTCCCCGCACCAGGCTTCCTGTGCGTGTCCTCGATCCAGTACCACCAGTTCCAGCACCACGCACCAGGCCTTCAGTGTGCCTCGCCTGTTCAGCGCAGCCAGCGCTTTTCTCCTCTCCTGCGCTGCTGGAGTCTCCCGCCTGTTTAACGCAGCCAGAGCCTTCCTCCTCTACAGCGCTGCCGGAGCCTCCCGCCTGTTCAGCGCAGCCAGAGCCTTTCTCCTCTACAGCGCTGCCGGAGCCTCCCGCCTGTTCAGCGCAGCCAGAGCCTTCCTCCTCTACAGCGCTGCCGGAGCCTCCCGCCTGTTTAGCGCAGCCAGAGCCTTTCTCCTCTCCTGCGCTGCCGGAGTCTCACGCCTATCTAGCGCTGTTAGAGCTTTCCTCATCTCCAGCGCTGCCGGAGTCTTCCGCCTGTTTAGCGCAGCCAGAGCCTTCCTCCGACACAGCGCTGCAGGAGTCTCCCGCCTGTTCAGCGCAGCCAGAGCTGCCAGTCTGCATGAAGCAGCCAGAGCTGTCAGTCTGCATGGAGCAGTCAGAGCTGTCAGTCTGCATGGAGCAGTCAGAGCTGTCAGTCTGCATGGAGCAGTCAGAGCTGTCAGTCTGCATGGAGCAGCCAGAGCTGTCAGTCTACATGAAGCAGCCCGAGCTGCCAGTCTGCATGAAGCAGCCAGTCTACATGGAGCAGCCAGAGCTGTCAGTCTACATGAAGCAGCCCGAGCTGCCAGTCTGCATGAAGCAGCCAGTCTACATGGAGCAGCCAGAGCTGTCAGTCCGCATGGAGCAGCCAGAGCTGTCAGTCCGCATGGAGCAGCCAGAGCTGTCAGTCTGCATGGAGCAGCCAGAGCTGTCAGTCCGCATGGAGCAGCCAGAGCTGTCAGTCTACATGAAGCAGCCCGAGCTGCCAGTCTGCATGAAGCAGCCAGTCTACATAGAGCAGCCAGAGCTGCCAGTCTGCATGAAGCAGCCAGAGCTGTCAGTCTGCATGGAGCAGTCAGAGCTGTCAGTCTGCATGGAGGAGCCAGAGCTGTCAGTCTACATGAAGCAGCCCGAGCTGCCAGTCTGCATGAAGCAGTCAGTCTACATGGAGCAGCCAGAGCTGTCAGTCCGCATGGAGCAGCCAGAGCTGTCAGTCTACATGAAGCAGCCCGAGCTGCCAGTCTGCATGAAGCAGCCAGTCTACATGGAGCAGCCAGAGCTGTCAGTATGCATGAAGCAGCCAGAGCTGTCAGTCTGCATGGAGCAGCCAGTCTGCATGGAGCAGCCAGTCTGCACGGAGCTGTCAGTCTGCACGGAGCTGTCAGTCGGCACGGAGCTGTCAGTCTGTAAGGAGCTGTCAGTCTGCAAGGAGCTGCCAGTCTGCAAGGAGCTGCCAGTCAGCACGGAGCCGCCAGAGCGGTCAGTCTGTAAGAAGCCGCCAGAGCTGTCAGCCTATATGGAGCAGCTAGTGCCGCCAGTCTGCCCAGCGCCGCCAGTGCCCCCGTCTGCCCAGCATCGCCAGTCTGCCCAGCGCCATCAGTCTGCCCAGCATCGCCAGTCTGCCCAGCATCGCCAGTCTGCCCAGCATCGCCAGTCTGCCCAGCATCGCCAGTCTGCCCAGCACCGCCAGTCTGCCCAGCGTCGTCAGTCTGCCCAGCGTCGTCAGTCTGCCCAGCACCGCCAGTCTGCCCAGCACCGCCAGTCTGCCAGACTCTTCCAGATCTGCCAGTCAGCCAGACTCTTCCAGATCTGCCAGTCAACCAGACTCTTCCAGATCTGCCAGTCAACCAGACTCTTCCAGATCTGCCAGTCAACCAGACTCTTCCAGATCTGCCAGTCAACCAGACTCTTCCAGATCTGCCAGTCAACCAGACTCTTCCAGATCTGCCAGTCAACCAGACTCTTCCAGATCTGCCAGTCAGCCAGGATCTGCCAGTCAGCCAGGATCTGCTGAAACCACCAGCCAGCCAGGAGCTGGTAGATCTATCTACCTGCCTGAGCTTCCTCTCACTCCTGAGCTTCCTCTCACTCCTGAGCTTCCTCTCACTCCTGAGCTTCCTCTCACTCCTGAGCTTCCTCTCACTCCTGAGCTTTCTCTCACTCCTGAGCTTTCTCTCACTCCTGAGCTTTCTCTCACTCCTGAGCTTTCTCTCACTCCCGAGCTTCCCCTCAGTCCCGAGCTGCCTCGGTCCCGAGCTGTCCTTCAGTCCCGATCTGTTCCTCAGTCCAGTGGGGTTCTGGGTGAGGACTACTAGGCCATGGTCGGCGGCGAGGGTGGACTATCCAGGGACGAAGGGAGAGGGGACTAAGACATTAAAGGAGTGGGGTCCACGTCCCGCGCCGGAGCCGCCACCATGGACAGACGCCCACCCGGACCCTCCCTATTGTTTTGAGGTGCGTTCGGGAGTCCGCACCTTAGGGGGGTTCTGTCACGCCCTGGTCAAAGTATTTTGTGTTTATCTTTATGTATTTGGTCAGGCCAGGGTGTGGCATGGGGTTTTTGTAATTGTGGTGTGTTTGTCTTGGGGTTTTGGTGGTGGTATTGGGATTGTAGCTTAGTGGGTTGTCTAGCAGGGTCTATGGCTGTCTGGAGTGGTTCTCAATCAGAGGCAGGTGCTTATCGTTGTCTCTGATTGGGAACCATATTTAGGCAGCCATATTCTTTGAGTTTGTCGTGGGTGATTGTCCTTAGTGTCCTATGTGTACTCGTTGTTAGTTTGCACCAGATAGGCTGTTTCGGTTTCGTTTATTGTTTTTTTGTAAGTTCGTGTTTTTTTGTTATATTAAACATGGATCGCAATCGACACGCTGCAGTTTGGTCCGACTCTCTTTCATCACCACTAGAAAACCGTTACAGTATATGGCGTGACAACCATTTGCACCATGTAGCGCGACACATCTCCTTCACATAGAGTTGATCAGACTGTTTATTGTGGCCTGTGGAATGTGGTTCCACTCCTCTTCAATGGCTGTGTGAAGCTCCTGGATATTGGCGGGAAATGGAAACATACTGTTGTACACGTCAATCCAGATCATCCCAAACATGCTAAATGGATGACATGTCCGGTGAGTATGCGGACCATGGATGAACTGGGACATTTTCAGCTACAAGGAATTGTGTACAGATCCTTGCAACATGGGGCCGTATGTTATCATGCTGAAACATGAAGTGATGGTGGCGGATAAATGGCACGATAATGGGCCTCAGGATCTCGTCACTGTATCTCAGTGCATTCAAATTGCATTTGATAAAATGCAACTGTGTTTGTTGTATGCAGCTTATGCCTGTCCATACCACAACCCCACTACCACCATCGGGCTCTCTGTTCACAACGTTGACATCAGCAATACACTCGCCCACACAACGCCATACACGTGGTCTGCGGTTGTGAGGCCCGGTTGGACATACTGCCAAATTCTCTAAAACAATGTGTTGTATAGCACACTGTATTACTTATACAACTAACATAAGGACAGGACATGATACGGGAGTAGAAATTAACTTGTGCATTGTTTAATGCATTTCACAGGAAGAATATTCCAAGCATTTCAACATAGGTAAGCAAGGGGGTTACAGGTGCCCTAAAGAGACAAAACTAAAATATCAATACATAACAAAATGTTTTTTTCCCAGTGGCCCTGACCTCCAGGGGTCCCCATTGCTTGTGTTAGTCATTCTCACTTAAATCATATTGACATGGCATAAGTCATTACAAAAATGCCTAAAATTGCAGGAAATTAGCAAATTGGCAAAACATGACTTGTTTCAGGAAACTAGGAGAATCTCGCCAATCACTACTACACAGGAGAGTAAAAATCTTTATTTTAATCAAAATGCGTTTTGGGGCTGAAATGCCTTCTAGAACATGTGAACTTTCAAGTACCTTAATATCAAACTTGTATGCCATCTGTAAATGCAAATACTATTGTTAAATTACGTGCCTAGTTGGTTTAGCCATGGAAAAAGCCAGGAACCTTCCTGCTAGCCATGATTGGCTGAGACAATGGATGGGCTGGACATGCCGAGAGTTGAGTTCGGATAGGTTTGCCATGTAACATGCTTCTGTCTATAACATGAGCTGCTCAGTATGTGTAGGTAATCCTTTGTGGATTACTTGAAAGATAATACGAAGAACTGCAAAAGTCTTGCAAAGTCTCTCCACTTTATGGAGGACCAAGTTTTGAAATCAGTGTAGTGCCGTTGGAAGCTAATTATGATAGCTAAGGAGATGGAGAAAATTCAGGCATTTGATTGCAAATGTGCATAGAAGGCTGTTGTATAAAAGACCTGTCTCTGGATTACATCTTCAAACTAAGGGCAACCATGGCATCCGTGACAGAGAGGGACAAGCGTTCATCCATGTATACGGGTTAGAGAGTCTAGCTAGCTACAATTTCAGATATTATACGTTTCTAATTTGATCAGAAAGTGGCAAGTTAAAGTGTACTTTTAGCTAGCTAGCTAACATTAGCTGGCTGGCAGGCTCGCAAGCTAACGTTAAATGTATCATCTGTGTAGTAATATTATTCAGAGCCATTTGCATTGCTAGTTATACCCTAATGTTAGCTAGCTAGCTAACATCGAATGGAGTTGTTTAGTTTTAGCTTTTAGATTCATGCAGTGTAGTAATGTTATGAGTTGGGATTTTGGTTCATTGTTTAGCTAGCTTGCTACATGTCTAAACAAAAGTCTCCACTATGCAAGTAACCATTTCAATGTACCATTTACACCTTCTGTATACTGTGCATGTGACAAATAAACTTCAATTGTATTTGATATATGTGCTTACCAGAGATGGTAATGTGAAGAACAACATGACCTAAAATTCTCCGGTACTAAAATTCTCCGGTAGAATGCCCTGCTTTTAATTCATCAAACTCACAGTCGTAAGCTATTTTCTGTAATTAGCTAGCCGTTAGCGTCTTGGTAACAGGGGGCAGTATTTTCACGTCATGAAATGCATGCCCAAATTCAACTGCCTGCTACTCATCCGCAGAAGATAAGATATGCATATTATTAGTATATTTGAATAGAAAACACTCTGAGTTTCTAAAACTGTTTGAATCATGTCTGTGAGTATAACAGAACATATGTAGCAGGAAAAACCATTCAGATTGACCTCTCAAAAAAACACTCCCTTTTCAATGAATTTTCATTGGGAATCCAGATTTCTAATGGACCTTCTTGCAGTTCCTACCGCTTCCACTGGATGTCACCAGTCTTTAGAAATGGGTTGAGGTTTTTCCATTGTGTAATGAAGATGTAGCCCTGTTCAAAACGAGGGTCACTTCAAGTGTATCTTTTGCTAGAGGCGCGTGACTAGAAAGGTAGCGTCAGTGTGTTTTCTTCCTGTATTGAACACAGATCATCCCGTCTTCAATTTGATTGATTATTTACTTTAAAAAATACCTAAAGTTTTATTACAAAAGTAGTTTGAAATGTTTTGGCAACGTTTACAGGTAACTTTTGAGATATTTTGTAGTCACGTTGTGCAAGTTGGAACCAGTGTTTTTCTGGATCAAACAAGCCAAAATAAATGGCTGTTTTGGATATATATCTACGGAATTAATCAAACAAAAGGACCATGTGATGTTTATGGGACATATTGGAGTTGAAATATGTTTTTTTCTCTCTTTTGTTTACGGCGGTGCTATCCTCAGATAATAGTATCGTTGCTTTCGCCGAAAAGCCTTTTTGAAATCTGACATGTTGGCTGGATTCACAACACGTGTAGCTTACATGTGTGATTTCATGAAAGTTTGATTTTTATACGATTTTTTTATTTATTTAGCGATCTGCATTTTCTCTGGCTTTTGGCCAAGTGGGACGCTTCCATCCCACATATCCCAGAGAGGTTAAAATGTATGACTTGACAAACGAGGGGACAACAAGACTTTTAGTGTGAAGTCCCCAGGTACATTTGGATAAATCGTGAAGCAGACATTCATATTCCATTTTTCTGCAATACTGTCATCACATCTGTATACTTGTACTTTGATTTAGCTTTCCAAGTATTAGCCATATTATAAGTTCAACATTTGCAAAACAACCAGTTTTCATAACTTCATAACTCTGAATATTAGAATTTCTGTCCAAAATGAAAAGGCATGCTGTCGTACAAGGTTAGAAGCTGCATTTTATAACATATATATGGTTTCTGGATACTCCCGTAAAGCCCGATTGGTGCTTATTTGACAAAGTTACAGACGTTCAAGAGATGGCCGCCCGCATCATTGGCGTGCCTTCAAGGCATCGCTCTCTGACCAAATATGGTGTCCTATAAGATATACTACACCCTTTGCTACTCATGCCAGGAATATAGTATATGCATATGATTAGTATGTGTGGATAGAAAACACTCAGACGTTTCTAAAACTGGTTAAATCACGGCTGTGACTATAACAGAACGTGCATTTCATCGAAAAGTGCAGGAAAATCTGATCACTGAAAATGGAAATAAATATCCATGCGCCACTTCCAGGAATTGTTAAAGGTGAACCGGATTAAATGAGGCCGAGGTTGCAGTACCTACAGCTTCCACATGATGTCTAGAGTCTTGCCATTTGCATTTTTTCCAGACGGACACCTATAGAATTTACATCGCCTCCTGATGAATTTTATCGCTTATTAACGTGTACTAATAACTAAAGTTGCATTACAAAAGTATTTCGAAGTGTTTTGTGAAAGTTTATCGTCGACTTTTAAAATTTTTCAAAATGACGTTGCGTTATCAAACTCAGTTTTTTCCTTGATTACACAGTCTTCATAGATCGATATCTAGGCTATATATGGACCGATTTAATCGAAAAAAAGACCCAAATAAATGTTTATGGGACATCTAGGAGTGCCAAGAAAGAAGCTCGTCAAAGGTAATGAATGTTTTATATTTTATTTCTGCGTTTTGGGTAGCGCCGGCTACCGCAAAATCTGTCGTGTTAGGTGACGTTGCAGTATTTTGGGGGTACATGCTATCAGATAATAGCTTCTCATGCTTTCGCCGAAAAGCATTTTACGAATCTGACTTGGTGGATAGATTCACAACGAGTGTAGCTTTAATTCACTACCTTGAATGTGTATTTTAATGAAAGTTTAATGAAATTATGAGTTTTATCAAAAACTATAGGTGGCGCTCTGAAATCCGCTGAGTGTTGTTCCTGCATGGGAACAGCATTCTGCGTCATCCTTAAGAAGTTAATGAAATAGTGAAATCTTGTTACCTTCTAGGATCTCTGAGGAATAGATACGAACCTGAACAACTTTTAGAGTGAGATTTTCACAGATTCCTTTGTTTGCAAATTGAACAAGTGGAAATACAAAATCAATTATGTGTACTATATGGACCTTTTTAGGATACGAAAAAGGATTTTGTGTAACAAAATGACACATCATGTTATCTCTGGGACCCTTTGGAAGATAAATCAGAGCAAGATTTCAATAAGTAAGTACATATTTCACCTTCAGATGTGAATTTATCAAACCTGTCACATTGAAAAAAGTGTTTTGTTGTTAAGAGCTCTCCTCAAACAATAGCATGGCATTTCTTTGCATTAATAGCTACTGAGAATTGGACAGTGCAGTTATATTAACAAGAATGTAAGCTTTCAGTTGATATAAAACACTTCTATGTACCGACATTTGCTGTTACTCTAAAATCTGCAAACTTGATGTAACGTGCTGTATGATTTACAACTGTCCCATTGACGGAACGCCGATCCTTAAGAAGTTTTGAGAGAGCGTGAACAATGCTGAATGGGTGTAGACGAAGAAGAACTCTCCAGTAGGTGTACCAAAACATTCAAGGGCCATTTTGTCAAAAGAATTTATTTCCCATTGTTCCTCAACTGTATTGTATTATATCCAATTTTCTAGCTCTGAGTCTATACTTTTATCCAATGTAAAAAAATATATATCAAATTTTACTACACAGATGTGTAGAATTGCTAAAAATGTTAAATGTAAAATGTAGGTGGGGACCCCCCCCAACCAAATCTCCCTAAAGGCCCACCAAAAGGCCAAAGCAACCCCATGTGTAATTCATAAACAGGTGGTGAGACCAGTTACAGAAAGTATTGCAATACCAAAAAAAAATTCACTCACATAATTCAAGTCAACCTTACCAACATGATTGTAACACAGTCATCAGTACCATTCATATTAACATACTGGACCTCAGCACGAACAAACAAGAATATGAAACAAAGATGATTGACTTTATTTTAAACTGTAATGGTGAATGAATCACACATTGTTAAATGTGGTAGCTGCAAGCTGTCTGTGTTTACATCCCTCTCAGTCCAATCACCAAAGTTGGCTATAGTAGAGGAAGAGAGGTTACAAGAGAAAAGGGTGGAGGGACGAGATGGAGGTTCAGATCTCCTGCAGAGGTACCCTCCTGTAGTGTCTCAACCAGCTAGTTATTAGAATCAGGTGTACTAGATTAGGATTGGAGAAAACCTACAAAATGGTCATTCTCCAGGAAAGCCCTGTATCATATCTGGATCTTGCACAGATTGTTGAATACATCTTAATCTGATCAGTTTTTTATGTTGTCTAACTCATGTATTGCGTACAAATGATGGAAACTGTTTTTAAAATAAATGACAATTGACAAACAATTTTGAAGGCATGCTGGCCATGTGATGTCATCAAATAACTTTAATCTCCACTCTACATTTAATTCTAAATGCCTACTGCTTGCAAAATACATTTTTTCAACTATAAAAACATTTATTTGCAGGACTGTCCTGACTTTCAAGAATGCCTGAATTGCTTCTCCTTGCTTTCCTCACCATAGAACGGATTAGCATTGGCAGCCGACAGTGCTTGAATCAGTGGCGTACGTTGACACATTATTATTAGAATATTTGCAAATATTTGTCAATTATTGCATTCTATCCATGCTGGCTTTTGTGGGTTACCTGAGACATTAAACATATAGGTTGGAGGGCATACGTGCTGTCACCGATGCATTAACACTTCAACCACTACATTTTTATTCAACACTAGATTTTTAAAAGTGATAAAAGTGATAAAAAAGTGATATTTTATCGACACAAGATACTGTAGTTACAGGGAAACGCACCCTATCAGGCAATTGTCACATCTATTTTCTATGACAACTTTCTATATGTCGACAAAACAATCACAGGACAAGTTAATAGAAACATAGCTACTGTCACATTAGTTCTGAAGTTATCGGCGGGGTAAACCTACTTTAGTAGTATGCATTAGGCTGTTTGAGAGATGTTTAAGTCCTAATCAACCCATCCAATGTAAATGCATATGTTGTTGAAGTACAGCAGATCAATGAAGCTACAGTATTCTAGCAGTGGTCCAGCTGCTTATGCTGAAAAGCCTTGTTAGTGCATACGTCAAATTAGCTTTTGAATTTCCTGTATTGTCTTCAGACAAAAGATAATATTTCACTTTTGATTTTGGTAGTAATATATACTGAGTAAGACACAATGATCATTGGTCATGTAAGTGTGTGCATAATGGGATGTAAAGTGATATGGAACAAAATAAGTCGTCTAATTGTCAAGGATTTCCTCCTCTTCTTCCGAAGAGGAGAGGCGAAAAGGATCAGAGGACCAATATGCGGCGTGGTAAGTTTCCATGGTTCTTTTAATATGTAAATGTACACATGAACACTACAAAACAATAAACGTGTGAAACCCTAAACAGTCCTATCTGGTGCAAAGACAGAGACAGGAACAAACCCCCACAAACACAGTGAAACCCAGGCTACCTAAGTATGATTCTCAATCAGAGACAACTAATGACACCTGCCTCTGATTGAGAACCATACTAGGCCGAAACATAGAAATACCCAAATTATAGAAAAACAAACATAGACTGCCCACCCAACTCACGCCCTGACCATACTAAATAAATACAAAACAAAGGAAATAAAGGTCAGAACGTGACACTAATAATGAGAGTCAATGCTTTTTAGTGTTTGGATCATATTAATCATGGGAAGAGCAGCATCAAACTTCTAAGCCTATGTTTAGACAGGCAACCTAATCCTTTTTTCCCACTTATTGGTCTTTTGACTAATCAAATCAGCTCTAAAAAATTATCTGATAAGAAAAGATCTGATGTGATTGCTCAAAAGACCAATTAGTGGAAAATACTTCAGAATTGGGCTGCCTGTCTAAACACAGCCATAGTGATTATCAATGTCCTTTGGGGGTGGATTTTCTCCCTTTCACTTATTTAATTATGAAATAACATAACATTTCATACAATCACTCTTTGCCATGGGCATCTTTAACCTTCCTGCTGTGTTCCGTTACAAGTTCTCTTTCTGAAAAATGTAATCTGATTGTCATAAGGTTTCTTGACTTTGTCCACACAGGGAATCTGAACACACAAAATACATTTAACTCTAGTGTTCTCTGTCAAAAATGACCGGTCATTAGAAATGAATGGGTGAGACTACAATTAGTGTATAAAATTGAGTTCAGGCACATGCCCATTCATCAGATGGACACACTTCCTCTCCCAGACCCCAACATGTATGTGTGTTTGAGCACACACACCTCACTCCCCTTCTTGTTTCAATAACATGTAGAACTTTTTTCACAGCTCTGGTATATAAAGCTTTTTTGAGGCCTTGCTCACAATTCACTCTGTGGCAGCACAATGACCACACGATATACTGTATGTGAGGCTCTTGATCATATCTTTGAACATGACACTGGTGAGGAGGAGAGAGTCCTTGTTGAACTTTGACAAAGTAGTCTGTGATAAATAGCACAATATGTTTCATCCGAGTATTTGTTATAGTGAAAATAATCGATACATTTAGCTTTTTTTACCCAAAAACGAGTTGCATGAGCTCAGGTCAATGAGGCCTACAGGCCATAAATAGCAAATAGAAGTTCAAAACTTGTAATGTTCACAACAACTTAAGTTGATAAAAATATCTAACACAACATTAGGTGATAATATATGTATTCTTACGGATTTATAAATCAGCTATAATGGGGCGGTCATTTTGGACCGGGAACACATAATTAATTAACATAAAATGAACACAACAGGAGGGTTAAATGTCAACATCAATGCATCATAGATTGAGAGTATTATTTATGGTGTTGGGGCAGTGGGAATTGTGTTTCAACCTGCACAATAATCTTCTTACATGGACCACAATCTCAACCTACCCTCCAGGTTAAAATAAACCAGATGCTTACTCGTCAGTGGAAATAGTCCTACAGACAGCCCTGTACACATCCCAGACACAACACACACACAGCCCCCTCCAGGCAGTTGTGCCCTATTGAACAGGCACACTAACAAGGGAGTAATGGTGACAATTACAATTTGGATTCTCCACAGGAGCCTCACTTATAATTCTAAAAGACTCACATCAGCCTGCTAGGTGATTTGATTTCTGAGGGAAATGGAGCGGTGGAGGTGGTTATCACGAAAAGCTTGTTGCACTAAGGTCTGTATTTGATTTACTATCTTTTCGATTGAGATTATATGGTTGATTCTAAATGCATTGGGGGTGGATTCATAAAAAAATTAATTTCAATGTTGGAATCAGATCAACTTTTACCAGTATGCTCAAACAGCTTGTCAATTTCATCTAAACCTTCAGGGATAATTGTTTAGTAATATAAAAAGAACAGATTTTGACAGATGGTTTGTACAGAGATTATTCTACACACACACACACACACACAAACACACACACACACACACACACACACACACACTCATCCAATGATAATGTCAAAGGTTATCATTGACCTGGCCAGCAAAAGCAAACTACACACACAAAACACATATTTTAGGGGCTATTTGGCTTATAACCATAGTGGCAACCCTTTTTGGTGCTATATAGAACCCTGTTTTGGAGATTCAATAAAAAGCCATGCTCATAAGGTTCTAAAGGAAACTTGTATGGTGCTATCACTGGTACTATCACGTTTCAGGAGAAGACCCAGATGCAGACAGTGTCGAAGTAACAAAGGTTTATTACTAGAACAGGGGGCAGGCAAAACGAGAGGTCAAGGGCAGGCAGAGGTCAGTAATCCAGATCAGAGTCCATAAAGTACAGAACGGCAGGCAGCCTCGGGGTCAGGGCAGGCAGATGTCAATAATCCAGAGCGGTGTAACAAGGTACAGAACAGCAGGCAGGCTCAGGGCAGACAGAATGGTCAAAACTAGAAAAAGACAGGAGCAAGGGGGAAACCACTGGTAGGCTTGACAAACAAAATGAACTGGCAACAGACAAACAGAGAACACAGGAATAAAAACGCTGGGGAAGATGGGCGACACCTGGAGCGGGGTGGAGACAAGCACAAAGACAGGTGAAACATCAGGGTGTGACAGGTTCTTACTCAAATTAAACCTTACTGGCTACATCATTGCATGGTAATTAAAAGTTACATTCTGTAAAGCAATAGTAAATTAAATTAACAAACACTTGTTCATGTTTTAACAAAGATTCATGACAGATACAAGGCCTGGAGATAATTAGACTATATGCTCCATATCTATTTTCCAATTTTAGCAACGGTTGTTTATGCACTACCTAGCACCAGTTCATTAATTTAATTTATATGCATGTTTTCACAGAGAAAGGCAGTGTTTTTAATAGAGATTAGTTACCATCATGATCATTGTCCTGTGTCACAACGCAAAATTGGTCATCTATTAGCATTAATCATCCATGGGGCTGTGCAGCAGATAGTGGATCTGTGAGTAAACAGGTTCAAAGGAAGGAACGGGAGGGCAGATAGAAACTGTGTTAGCTAGTGCCTGATAATCCCTGAGTCGCTGGTCAGATTTACGATTGGGTGAAGGACGATAGTGCAGGGCACTCTAGCATCAGCTGTATTTTAAAAGAAGGCAAAAAAAGATTAAATGAGAAACAAACTCTAAAAACGCAGGCAGACGAACTAAATGTTCCATTATATTACTGCTTTTCAGGGGAACGCCTGAACTCAAACGGCACTCAAAAAACCCAACACTCAAATGCAATCTTCTGAATGTGAAATGAGAAAAAGGAGATCAAGTGACATAAGAGACTCAGGGAGGGAGGTTGAGTAAAAAAAACAACTTAACAACACTTTTCAAAAGGGCTTGTTTTGTTAACAGTTAGAGATAGGGGGCAGTATTTCCACTTTGGATGAATTGCGTGCCCATAGTGAACTGCATCGAAATTTGTCCTAAATTGCTAATATATGCATATTATTATTAATATTGGATAGAAAACACTCTGAAGTTTCTAAAACCGTTTGAATTATGTCTGTGAGTATAACAGAACTCACAGGGCAGGCAATCTTCCAAACAAGTTTTGAAATCCTGAAAGTTGGGGCAACTTTGACGTCATCGCCCCCTCCCTTCCCAACAAGTTATGGATCTGGAAACACTTCCTACGTCTTCCACTAGATGTCCTCATTCAGTAGAAAGCGTAATGGAGCATTTGCTGTGAACTTTGACCTAATGGGAAGGAAAGTAGTTGGTGTCGCAAAAGGATGCCATTTTGTTGAGGCACGTTTGCCTTTGAGTGCTTCGGCTGTTCCAATCAGCCCCAGACGAAAACGAATGATCCGGGTTGGAATGCTATTGGATATTGATTCTGCACTTAGTTTGACCAGTTTCTTTGACCTGTAATATGTCATTTGGAAGTTTTGATGCAAAGTTATCCTGGACCAGAAGTCATTTTTTGGGCATTTGAGCTGAAAGTGGTAGCAAATGCTGCTACTTGGACACTAGAATTTAACATTATGAAACAAAACGATTTATTGCTGAACTAGGACTCCTTGCACTACATTCTGATGAAAGATCATCAAAGGTAAGGGAATATTTATGTTGTAATTTTGTATTTCTGTTGACTCCAACATGGCGGAGAAATATTGTTACGTCTGAGCGCCGTCTCAGATTATTGCAATGTTAGGCTTTTTCCTTAACGTTAAAAATAATGTGACACAGCGGTTGCATTAAGAACCAGTGTATCTTTAATTATATGTAGAACATGTATCTTTAGTTAAAGTTTACGATGAGTATTTCTGTTATCTGGCGTAGCTTTCTATAATTCCTCCGGATATTTTGAAGGATTTTCTGAACATGGCGTCAATGTAAACCGAGATTTATGGATATAAAAAGCATTTTATCGAACAAAACATAAATGTACTGTGTAACATGTCATATGACTGTCATCTGATGAAGATTTTCAAGAGGTTAGTGATTGATTTTTTTTATCCTGCTTTTGTGATTTTTATCTTTTGCTGGAAAAAATGGCTACGTTTTTTCTTTGGTTATGTGGTGGTCTAACATAAATATATGTTGTGTTTTCGCCGTAAAACATTTTAAAAATCTGACACGCTGGGTAGATGAACAAGGTGTTTATCTTTCATTTGAGGTATTGGCCTTGTTAATGTGTGGAGGTTAAATATTTCTAAAGAATATTTTTGCATTCCCTGCGCCCCTTTCCCGTAGGGGAACCCATCGCTTTAACAAGTTTTAAAGGCCAACAGGTCAGTGGAGATGGACTAAAGCACAATGATCCTGACCTGGAGCAGGTTGCTATGGTCTATCTAGAGGGGGCCCGGGCCCCTAATAGCTCAATTCCCCTGGAGGAACCAAAGAGTGCCGTTCCGAAACCAAGACAAACTTGCCTTGTTGGGGTTTTCTGTTTTCCATAGAGGAGACAGCTGAAAAGAGTTGAAACAATTCACAATGTATCATCATGTGGGAAGAGGATTGCTTCAGACAGTTGAAAGACCGGCTTATGCGTCGAAAGAAATGCTCAAGAGTTGTATGTGTATCTGTTTAGCAAGCTAGCTGCCGTGTAGCTATCTTTGTGATTTGTTCAAAACTTATTTGGAATGAGGACAGCTATTAGTTTTTTGCAATGAGGTGCAGTCCGGAAATACTGTAAAATATGTATCTGTGAATCTACATATAATGTTTAATTGTCTTTGTGATAGATATATACTGAACAAAAATTCAAATGTAACATGTAAAGTGTTAGTCCCATGTTTCATGAAATGTTCCACATGCACAAAAAGCTTATATCTCTAAAATGTTGCACACAAATTTGTTTACATCGCTGTTAGTGAGAATTTCTCCTTTGCCAAGATACTCCATTCACCTGACTGGTGTGGCATATCAAGAAGCTGACTAAACAGCACAATCATTACACAGGCCACTCTAAAATGTGCAATTTTGTCACTCAACACAATGCTACAGATGTCTCAAGTTTTGAGGGAGTGTGCAATTGGCATGCTGTCTGCAGGAATGTACACCAGGGATGTTGCCAGAGAATTGAATGTTAATTTATCTACCATTAGCCGCCTCGCCTCCAACGTCAATTCAGAGAATTTGTCAGTACGTCCAACAGGCATCAAAACTGCAGACCACGTGTAACCATGCTAGTGAAGGACCTCCACATTCGGCTTCTTCACATGAGGGATTGTCTGAGACCAGCAACCCAAACGGCTGAAAAAACTGAGGAGTATTTGTGACTCACCACCTGGATTCGGTCTTACAGTGGCTTACAAAAGTTTTTCACCATCTTGGCAATTTTCCTATTTTATTGCCTCACAACCTGGAATTATTTTTTTTCAGGGGTTGTATCATTTGATTTACATAACATTCCTACAACTTTGAAAATGCAAAATATTTTTTATTGTGATACCATCAAGAAAAAAGACAAAAAAACTGAACTTGAGCATGCATAACTGTTCACCCCCCAAAGTCAAGAATTTGTAGAGCCACCTTTTGCAGCAATTACAGCTGCAAGTCTCTTGGGGTATGACTCTATAAGCTTCTTACATCTAGCCACTGGGATTTTTTCCCATTCTTCAAAGCAAAACTTCTCCAGCTCCTTCAAGTTGGATGGGTTCCACTGGTGTACAGCAATCTTTAGGTCATACCACATATTCTCAATTGGATTGAGGTCTGAGCTTTGACTAGGCCAATCCAATACATTTAAATGTTCCCCTAAACCACTCAAGTGTTGTTTAGCAGTATGCTTTGGGTCATTGTCCTGCTGGATGGTGGTGAACTGATGTCCCAGTCTCAAATCTCTGGAAGACAAACAGGTTTCCCTCATGAATTTCCCTGTATTTAGCGCCATCCGTCATTCCTTCAATTTTGACCAGTTTCCCAGTCCCTGCCGATGAAAAACATCCCCACAGGATGATGCTGCCACCGCCGTGCTTCACTGTGGGAATGGTGTTCTCTAGGTGATGGGAGGTGTTGGGTTTGCACCAGACATAGCGTTTTCCTTGATGGCCAAAAAGCTCAATTTTAATAAAGCCCAGCTCTGTGGAGTGTACGGCTTAAAGTGGTTCTATGTACAGATACTCCAATCTCCGCTGTGGAGCTTTGCAGCTCCTTCAGCATTATTTTTGGTCTCTTTGTTGCCTCTCTGATTAATGCCCTCCTTGCCTGGTCCATAAGTTTTGGTGGGTGACCCTCTCTTGGCAGGTTTGTTATGGTGCCATATTCTTTCAATTTTTAAATTATGGATTTAATGGTACTCTGGGGGATGTTCAAAGTTTCAGATATTTTTTATAACCTAACCCTGATCTGTACTTCTCCACAACTTTGTCCCTGACCAGTTTGGAGAGCTCCTTGGTATTCATTGTGTTGCTTGCTTGGTGGTGCCCCTTGCTTAGTGGTGTTGCAGACTCTGTGGCCATTTAGAGCAGGTGTATATATACTGAGATCATGTGACAGATCATGTGACACTTAGATTGCACACAGGTGGACTTTATTTCACTAATTATGTGACACTTCTGAAGGTAATTGGTTGCACCAGATCTTATTTAGGGGCTTCACAGCAAAGGGGTGAATACATATGCACGCACCACTTTTATGTCTTATTTTTTTCAATTTTTTTTAAACAAGTCATTTTTTTCATTTCACTTCACCAATTTGGACTATTTTGTATATGTCCATTACATGAAATCCAAATAAAAATGATTTAAATTACAGGTTGTAATGCAACAAAATAGGAAGAATGCCAAGGGGTATGAATACTTTTGCCAGGAGCCAGGATAATAAAAAGTCCAATCAATGAGCTTCTGTCCATCCAAACTATAATTGCTGTTACTTTTTAAAGTTCATATAATTTTTTGATTTAAAAAAAAGTATGAGTGAGGAAACCAAATAGGGAAGGAGAGAAAATACAGAAGGGAGAAAAAAATAAACCAATCACAATGTATGTTGCAAAATGTGTTTTTTACATTGGATGAAAGTAGAGACACTCTTGGCGCTCTGTCCAATGATTTGTTTACCTCTGGATAACATGAAAACAGCCTAACCAGCTCTGCTGGCAACAATTTCATTATGCTTTTTTCCAACTTTTACTGACACTGGCCATATTCAACGGATGTTGTACACTTTAGCTCAAGACATGTAGCTAGCTAGCTAGGTAAACAACCTGTACGATCACCAGAGGTGGAAAAAGTACTCAGATGTCATACTTGTGTAAAAGGAAAAATACCTGAATATAAAATGACTCAAGTAAAAGTCAAAGTAACCCAGTAAAATACTACTTGAGTAAAAGTCTAAAAGTATCAGATTTTAAATATAATTAAGTACAGTGGTGGAAAAAGTACTCAATTGTCTTACTTGAGTAAAAGTTCAATGAAAAGTAAATGCTATACAGTGGGGCAAAAAAGTATTTAGTCAGCCACGAATTGTGCAAGTTCTCCCACTTAAAAAGATGAGAGAGGCCTGTAATTTTCATCATAGGTACACTTCAACTATGACAGAGAAATGTGATTTTTTTTTCTCAGAAAATCACATTGTAGGATTTTTTATCAAATCAAAATCAAATCAAATTTATTTATATAGCCCTTCGTACATTAGCTGACATCTCAAAGTGCTGTACAGAAACCCAGCCTAAAATCCCAAACAGCAAGCAATGCAGGTGTAGAAGCACGGTGGCTAGGAAAAACTCCCTAGAAAGGCCAAAACCTAGGAAGAAACCTAGAGAGGAACCAGGCTATGTGGGGTGGCCAGTCCTCTTCTGGCTGTGCCAGGTAGAGATTATAACAGAACATGGCCAAGATGTTCATAAATGACCAGCATGGTCGAATAATAATAAGGCAGAACAGTTGAAACTGGAGCAGCAGCACGGCCAGGTGGACTGGGGACAGCAAGGAGTCATCATGTCAGGTAGTCCTGAGGCATGGTCCTAGGGCTCAGGTCCTCCGAGAGAGAGAAAGAAAGAGAGAAGGAGAGAATTAGAGAACACACACTTAGATTCACACTGGACACCGAATAGGACAGGAGAAGTACTCCAGATATAACAAACTGACCCTAGCCCCCTGACACAAACTACTGCATCATAAATACTGGAGGCTGAGACAGGAGGGGTTTTATGAATTTATTTGCAAATTATGGTGGAAAATAAGTATTTGGTCAATAACAAAAGTTTATCTCAATACTTTGTTATATACCATTTGTTGGCAATGACAGAGGTCAAATGTTTTCTGTAAGTCTTCATAAGGTTTTCACACACTGTTGCTGGTATTTTGGCCCATTCCTCCATGCAGATCTCCTCAAGAGCAGTGATGTTTTGGGGCTGTTGCTGGGCAACACAGACTTTCAACTCCCTCCAAAGATTTTCTATGGGGTTGAGATCTGGAGATTGGCTAGGTCCCTCCAGGACCTTGAAATGCTTCTTACGAAGCCACTCCTTCATTGCCCGGGCGGTGTGTTTGGGATCATTGTCATGCTGAAAGACCCAGCCACTTTTCATCTTCAATGCCCTTGCTGATGGAAGGAGGTTTTCACTCAAAATCTCACGATACATGGCCCCATTCATTCTTTCCTTTACACGGATCAGTCGTCCTGGTCCCTTTGCAGAAAAACAGCCCCAAAGCATGATGTTTCCACCCCCATGCTTCACAATAGGTATGATGTTCTTTGGATGCAACTCAGCATTCTTTGTCTTCCAAACACGACGAGTTGAGTTTTTACCAAAAAGTTATATTTTGGTTTCATCTGACCATATGACATTCTCCCAATCTTCTTCTGGATCATCCAAATGCTCTCTAGCAAACTTCAGACGGGCCTGGACATGTACTGGCTTAAGCAGGGGGACACGTCTGGCACTGCAGGATTTGAGTCCCTGGCGGCATAGTGTGTACCTGATGGTAGGCTTTGTTACTTTGGTCCCAGCTCTCTGCAGGTCATTCACTAGGTCCCCCCGTGTGGTTCTGGGATTTTTGCTCACCGTTCTTGTGATCATTTTAACTCCATGGGGTGAGATCTTGCGTGGAGCCCCAGATCGAGGGAGATTATCAGTGGTCTTGTATGTCTTCCATTTCCTAATAATTGCTCCCACAGTTGATTTCTTCAAACCAAGCTGCTTACCTATTGCATATTCAGTCTTCCCAGCTTGGTGCAGGTCTACAATTTTGTTTCTGGTGTCCTTTGACAGCTCTTTGGTCTTGGCCATAGTGGAGTTTGGAGTGTGACTGTTTGAGGTTGTGGACAGGTGTCTTTTATACTGATAACAAGTTCAAACAGGTGCCATTAATACAGGTAACGAGTGGAGGACAGAGGAGCCTCTTAAAGAAGAAGTTACAGGTCTGTGAGAGCCAGATATCTTGCTTGTTTGTAGGTGACCAAATACTTATTTTCCACCATAATTGCAAATAAACTCATTAAGAATCCTACAATGTGATTTTCTGGATTTTTTTTCTTATTTTGTCTGTCATAGTTGAAGTGTACCTATGATGAAAATGACAGGCCTCTCTCATCTTTTTAAGTGGGAGAACTTGCACAATTGGTGGCTGACTAAAAACTTTTTTTGCCCCACTGTACATCAAATTCCGTATAATTTGGAAACCAGATGGCAAAATTTCCTTTTTTATAACTTTTTTTTGACAGCTAGGGCCAGCTCCAACACTCAGACCTAATTGACAAAGGAAGCAGTTATGTTTAGTGAGTCCACCAGATCAGAGGCAGTAGGGATGACTAGGGACCTTCTCTTAATAAGTGTGTTATTTTGACCTCTTTCCTGTACTGCTAAGCATTCAAATTGTAACTAGTACTTTTGGGTGTCAGGGAAAATCTATGGAGGAAAAAGTACATAATTTTATTTAGGAATATAGTGAAGTAAAAGTAGTCAAAAATATAAATAGTAAAGAACAGATACCCCAAAGAACTACTTAAGAGGTACTTTAAAGTGTTTTTACTTCAGTACTTTACACCACTGAAGATCACACGTCACGTAACGTTAGCTAACAAGCCAGCCAATAACATCAACTAGGGAGCCAGCCACCTAACGTTAGCTAGCAAACTAGGTAAACAGTGAATCTAGCTAGGGAAACAATGTGTAAGATCATACACATCACGTAATGTTAGCTAATGAGCCAGCCAGCTAATGTTAGCAAATCATGTCGTTACTACCCGGCATGAATCTGCTGGGAGCTAACCAACCAGGTTCAATGTTAGCTAGCTAACATTAGGCTCTAACTAGCAAAGCAAACGGTTATGGGATACGAATAATAACGCCATATACGTAACATTATCTAGTTAGCTAACAGTACACAGCGCCTGGACAAATAAAATCAGCTAGGGAACAAGCCAGCTAACGTTAGCTTGAAATGAAACCACTTTATATCAAATTAGAAATGTGTAATATCTGAAAATGTAGATAGCTAACGCTAAACTATATTACCTGTATACATCATCATGCATGATGGACACGTCTCACTGTCACTGATGCCATGCCACTGTTGCCCTTAGTTGGAAGATGTAATCCAGAGACAGGTGCTTGTTCAGAAACTTTCTGTCCAAAAATTATGCAGAAGAATAAATCCATGCTCTTGTTAATTCTAGGTTAGACTACTGCAATGCTCTACTTTCCGGCTACCTGGACAGAGCACTAAATAAACTTCAGTTAGTGCTAAACACGACTGCTAGAATCTTGACTAGAACCAAAATATTTGATCATATTAGCCTCTCTACACTGGCTTCCTGTTAAGGCAAGGGTTGATTTCAAGGTTTTACTGCTAACCTGCAAAGTATTACATGGGCTTGCTCCTACCTATATTTCAATTTGGTCCTGCCGTACATACCTACACGTCCGCTACGGTCAGAAGACGCACGCCTCCTTACAGTCCCTAGAATTTCGAAGCAAACATTTGGAGGCAGGCCTTTCTCCTATAGAGCTCAATTTTAATGGAATGGTCTGCCTATCCATGTTAGAGACTAAGACTCGTTCTCAACCTTTCAGTCTTTATTGAAGACTCATCTCTTCAGTACGTCCTATGATTGAGTGTAGTCTGGTCCAGGAGTGTGAAGGTGAAAGGCAAGCCACTGGAGCACGAACCGCCCTTGCTGCCTTACCCTCTCTCCACTGGGATTCTCTGCCTCTAACCCTATTACAGCGGCTGAGTCACTGGCTTACTGGTGCTCTTCCATGCAGTCCCTCGGAGGGGTGCATCACTTGAGTGGGTTGAGTCACTGATGTGATCTTCCTGTCTGGGTTGGCGCCCCCTCATTAGGTTGTGCCATCGCGGAGATCTTCGTGGGCTATACTCGGCCTTGTCTCAGGATGGTAAGTTGGTGGTTGAAGATATCCCTCTAGTGGTGTGGGGGCTGTGCTTTGGCAAAGCGGGTGGGGTTATATCCTGCCTGTTTTGCCCTGTCCGGGGGTATCATCGGACGGGCCAGTGTCTCCCGACCCCTCCTGTCTCAGCCTCCAGTATTTATGCTGCAGTAGTTTATGTGTCGGGGGTCTAGGGTCAGTCTGTTATATCTGGAGTATTTCTCCTGTCTTATCCGGTGTCCTGTGTGAATTTAAGTATGCTCTCTCTAATTCTCTCTCTTTCTTTCTTTCTCGGAGGAGGACCTGAACTCTTAAGCCCATGCCTCACGACTACCTGGCCTGATGACTCCTTGCTGTCCCCAGTCTACCTGGCTCTGCTGCAGCTTCAGTTTCAACTGTTCTGCCTGCGGCTGTGGAACCCTGACCTGTTCACAGGACGTGCTACCTGTCTCAAACCTGCTTTTTTCAACACTCTGGAGACAGCAGGAGCGGTAGAGATACTCTGAACTTACATTTACTCCTGAGGTGACCTGTTGCACCCTTGACAACCACTGTGATTATTGTTATTTGACCCTGCTGATCATCTATGAACATTTGAACAACTTGGCCATGTTCAGGTTATAATCTCCACCCTGCACAGCAAAAAGAGGACTGGCCACCCCTCATAGCCTGGTTCCCATCTAGGTTTCTTCCTAGGTTCTGGCCTTTCTAGAGAGTTCTTCCTAGCCACCTTGCTTCTACACCTGCATTGCTTGCTGTTTGAGGTTTTAGGCTGGGTTTCTGTACAGCACTTTGTGACATCAGCTGATGTAAGAAGGGCTTTATAAAATACATTTTATTGATTGATTGATTGCTCCATCTTTTTAGCTATCTTTTTAGCTATCGTACTTTAAAACTCGATCCTCCAGAAAGTGGAGAGAAACACTTATGCAGCTCCACTACACGATACATTTAAAAAAAATGTGTTCAACAAGATTACCAACACTCACTGACCAGCTCAAATAGACAGAAGCCTTATATGGAAGACCAATCCGATCTTCTTTCTCGGCATGTCCAGCCCACTCAATATCTCAGCCAATCATAGCTAGTGGGAAGGTTGCTGTCTTTTTCTGAGGCTTAATAAATCCTGTTACAGATTCAGGTACCCAGTTGGGAACCAACGTAAACTGGGACGTGGCGCATGGAACGCAAAAATATTCTTAGAAATATTTAACCTCCACACATTAACAAGTCCAATAGCTCCAATGAAAGATAAACACCTTGTTCATCTAGCCAGCAAGTCAGATTTCTAAAATGTTTTACGGCGAAAACATAGCACATATTTATGTCAAACCACCACCAAAGACACAGCTAATTTGAATTAGCCACGTTGAACAAAATATGCAATCAACAACCGCAGGATTAAAAGAAAAATAATTCACTAACCTTTTGAAAATCTTCATCAGATGACAGTAATAGGACATGTTACACAGTACATTTATGTTTTTTTCAATAATATGCAATTTATATCCATAAATCTCTGTTTACAATGACGCCATGTTCAAAAAAATGCTACTCAGATGTCCGGAGAAATGATGATATCTGCCGGAGCTAACGTCAGATAACAAGCAATACACATCATAAACTTTTACTGAATATACATGTTCTACATATAGTTAGAAAGGTACACTTCTTCTTAATGCAACCGCTGTGTTACATTTATTTTTAACGTTACAGAATTCGTTCACTAGGCTATAATATGAGACGGCGCTCAGAAATTAGCATTATGTCTCCTCTATCTCGGAGTCCACAGAAACCCATAATTAACACATAAATATTCCCTTACCTTTGATGTTCTTCGATCAGAAGTCGTGGAAGAAGTTATACTTACCAAAAACTGCGTTTGGTTTTCAAGTCTGTGTCTTTAGGTTATCAAACACGACAAATTCCGGTCGAAATGCAGGCAAAATTCTAGTGGATGCGCATCAAAACTTCAAAATTACATATTATATGTCGACTAAACTGGTCAAACTAAGTGCAGAATCGACCTTTAGCATGTTTTAAACATAGAAAACAATCCTTAGCGTGAACAGACAAACCTACATCGTTTGGTGAATCTTGGAACAAAGGGAGCTCCGGACCAGACGTGCGCATGAAAGTGCATGTATTTTCGCGTGACCCGGAGGTTTCAGCCCGCCAAAACTCGGATTCTCACAATGGCAGGCCCCACTGAAAGGGGACATCGCGCTGAAGAGATAGGAACTGTTCCCAGATCTGTAGCTGGTTGGGAAGGGTGGGGGCGATGACGTCAAAGTTGGCCCAACTTTTCTGTTGTCAAGAGAGAGTTTGGGAGAATGGATGCCCTGAGAGTTCTGCTTTACATAGAGACATAATTTGAACGGTTTTATAAGCTTTAGAGTGTTTTCTATTCAATAATAATTATTATATGCATATATTAGCAATTTTTGACAGATTTTTTTTCTGTTTACTATGGGCACGCAATTCCTCCAAAGGGGGCAGTAGTCAGCCCTATCCTTAACAGGTTTTAACAAACAGTGCACGTAATTTAGCCATTTTATTTGTATTTACAGATGCCATACAAGTTTATTATTAATTAAGGCACTTGAAAGTAAAATGTTACATTGGCTCTCTTGTGAAGTCGTGACTTGCGTCATACGCCTAGTTTTGTGAAATGGTTCACATTTCTGTCTGTAAGACCTTTTGTGGGGAAAAACTCGCTCTGATAGGGTGGGCCTATGCCTTCCCAGTCTCACCCATTGCTGCACCCCTGCCCTCTCATGTGAAATCCATAGATTAGTGCCTAATTAATTTATTTAAATTGATTGATTTTCATATATGAACTGTAACTCAGTAACATCATTGAAATTGTTAAATGTTGCATTTATATTTTTGTTCCATATACATTGTACATACCTAGGCCTAACATTACATCATGCACGACATATTGCAAGAGTAATATTTCAGGACTGCACTTTATTGCAAGTGTAATAGCTAGCTGTCCTCATTCCAAACTGCAAGAATAATTTAGCTGAACATTCTTATAAGAAACACTTCCTGACCTAATCAGGCAATAATTAATCAACCCAATCAACTATATTATCTCCACCTATGCTATGATGAGTTGAAGTGTGTCCCATTGACTGGAGATGCCAGACAAAGTATTTTTTCCCTAAGGAACATTACAATATCATGAACCTATGTTAACAATCTGCAATACATGTGTTTCAGATCTATGAAATGTTAAAGAGCTGTAGGCGAGCACCTATGTCTGGACTCGGTGCCAGTCAACTGATTGGGGGGACAACTGTGTTCCACAATTTACATACACCCAATGGATTGATAACTTCTGCATGTCGGCAGAGACTTTCCAGTTCCTCTGCAACAGGCTGAGTCCTGTTATGGAGAGACAGATTCAGTGTTCCGTTTTTGTATCCCTCCAAAAGAAAATTGCCATTGCCCTGTGGAAGGTGGTCACAAATTCAGGATACCGCAGTGTAGCACACCTTTTTGGAGTTGGTATTATAACTGTATGGCATTGCAAAAACAATTTTTGTATAGATTTCAAACAAGTTCTGTTGCCTGAACTCCTCCTACTCCCAACTGCTGAGACGCTGGCAGCAACGGTACTTATTGATCTGTCAGTTTCCAGAGGTAATTCTCTCCTTTTCACACTGTCACGGTATGAACAGCTCTACATGCTTCACTGTCGTGATGTACAGTCAGTACACAACACTATGCTCATCATGTTTTAGCAGGATCAGGTGACGGGTGTCCCTGCAGGATCAGATAGCCAGGGTGTACCAGTTTACAGAGCTCAGGTAAATGTTGCAGTACATTATAACAATCAGTGAATGGATACAAAGTTCCATCTTAAGTTGATGGGTAGGCTACTGTCTGGGATCTGGGGATAATGGTCATTTCAATTATTGAACCATTGATTATATTCTTGGACACTATAGTGTCTAAATGTACACCAAGGTAATTCTTTGTCATGTCTCATCTGACAAGGATCAGATGGTGACAGGAGTCTCATCATGGTCAGGCAACCAGATACAGATATGTTAGAATGCCCAGTCATATAATCTAAGACTTAAAATACTACAATTTTTGACCATCCACAGAACATACTATATGCCAGTAAAAACGGAATATCATGCACTCAAAAATGTAATTATACTGCTGGCAGTGTAAAACACAAAAGGGGACATATTTGCTTATGTTATGGACTTGTGAAGGCTGGCTGAATTCTGGAAAAGAGTATGCTCTTTTATCTCAGCATGTCTACAAATTCTCCCTTCTCCATGTTTTTATTTGTTTGGAAATGTTGGTACTGGAGACTGTTTATTATTGGGGATGCTGCCTACCCCTCTCAGCCATGGCTGGTGAAGCCTTTTGCAGATACTAATAGACTGAATGACAAGAGAATCTCAATGAGAAAATCCGCAGGGTAAGGGTAGTGATCGAAAATGCATTTGGTAGACTGAAGGGAAGGTGGTGCTGCCTTGTGAAAAGCAATGACTGCAATGTTGGATTTTGTCAAACAGATGGCTTTTGCATGTTGTATACTGCACAATCTGCATGAGCAAAACAATGAAGTGTTCAGAAGGGATTGGAATGCTGCCCCAGGGAATGCAACATTTCAGCAGCCTGCAGTGCCACTTCCGGAGAGGATAGGGGCTATTGCAATCACAGTATGTGATGGACTGCAACACTTCTACAACTAGATACATCAGAGTGGATTACACAGGATTGCTATTTAATACTAAACGAAGGCTCTTGCTCTCTAGTGTGTAGGTATGCAAAATAAAGAGAAAATTACCACAAGGCAAATCAACACAATGTTTAACAAGATGTTCTATTTTTTATTTCTTTGTGATTTTCTCCCTCCTCTCATACCCAGCTCCAACAACAAACACCATTTGGGAAACAAAGCGCCAGGACCAACTACAGAACTATTCGAATGACAGACCTTATCGCAGTGATTCTTTCCCTTTTTTGGTTACATTAATTTACCCTTGGTAATTAATAAAGTACTACTATATACTCCCTCACGTTCATTTTACAATTATTATTATTATTTATGTATTTTTACCTTTATTTTTACTAGGCAAGTCAGTTAAGAACAAATTCTTATTTACAATGACGGTGGTGCCATTTTTTACCCCTTGTGAATACCCTACTACACAATTAAATTTTCTATTTATTCTATTTTTATTTATTTATTTTTACACCTTTTTCTCCCAAATTTCGTGGTATCCAATTGTTTTTATAGCTATTATCTTGTCTCTTCGCTACAACTCCCGTACGGGCTCGGGAGAGACGAAGGTTGAAAGTCATGCGTCCTCCGATACACAAACCAATCAAGCCGCACTGCTTCTTAACACAGCGCGCATCCAACCCGGAAGCCAGCTGCACCAATGTGTCGGAGGAAACACCGTGCACCTGGCAACCTTGGTTAGCGCGCACTGCGCCCAACCTGCCACAGGAGTCGCTGGTGCGCAATGAGACAATGACAACCCTACCGGCCAAGCCCTCCCTAACCCGGATGACTCTAGACCAATTGTGCGTCGCCCCACGGACCTCCCGGTCGCGGCCGGTTACGACAGAGCCTGGGCGCGAACCCAAAATCTCTGATGGCACAGCTGGCGCTGCAGTACAGCGCCCTTAACCACTGCGCCACCCAAATGTTCTATTTTGGACCAATGTTTAATTGTTGTTTAATAAAAGTGTGTCAAAATCATAGTATGCCTAATCTTTATTTCCGAAATTTCGAAAATCAACACAAGTCAGCACGTTTAAGAAGTTTTTTGCTCCAAAAATGTACATTATTTTCAATGTTTAACGGTAGGCTATATTCAATGAAAGCCACATTCACAATGCATTTGGTGTAGTGCAAATAAGTGAATAATATATATATATATATTTTTACATAGAACGTCAGCCAGTTTTGTCACGTGTGCTCCCTCTCCGGCCTCTAGGTCACCAAGCTGCTTGTTATGGTGCACACCTGTCACCAGCGTTATATGACACTCACCTGGACTCCATCACCTCCTTGATTACCTGCCCTTTATGTCACTCCCTTTGGTTTCTTCCCCAGTCGTCATTGTTCCTGTTTCGTGTCGGTGCGCTGTTTGTGTTTCATGTACATTTTATATTTTATTTATTAAACATATTCAATCCCTGAAATTGCTTCCTGACTCTGTGTACATCGTTATAGAATGACGAATCAACAAAGAGAAGCATCAGGGAGTGTTTTTTGTTGTTGTTTGTTTCTGTGTTGGAGGTGATGTTGGGTCTTGGTGATGGAGCAGGAGCTACCTGGGAGGCCTCGGCCGGTATGTAGGCTCCCATTCCTCAATGGGTGTGATAGGCTCCCATGCCTCAGCTGGGTGAACAGGTTCCCATGCCTCAACCGAGGCAACAATTTTGATGTCCTTTAGCCGCACCCTCATCCTACTCCTCCTCTGTTCCTCGGGTGATGTGGAGGTAAGCCCAGGCCCTGCATGTCCCCAGGCACCCTCATTTGTTGACTTCTGTGATCGAAAAAGCCTTGGTTTCATGCATGTCAACATCAGAAGCCTCCTCCCTAAGTCTGTTTTACTCACTGCTTTAGCACACTCTGCCAACCCTGATGTCCTTGCCGTGTCTGAATCCTGGCTTAGGAAGGCCACCAAAAATTCTGAGATTTCCATACCCAACTATAACACTTTCCGTCAAGATAGAAATGCCAAAGGGGGAGGAGTTGCAATCTACTGCAGAGATAGCCTGCAAAGTTCTGTCATACTTTCCAGGTCTATGCCCAAACAGTTCGAACTTCTAATTTTAAAATGAATCTCTCCAGAAATAAGTCGCTCACTGTTGCCGCCTGCTACCGACCCCCCTCAGCTCCCAGCTGTGCCCTGGACACCATCTGTGAATTGATCGCCCCCCCATCTATCTTCAGAGTTTGTTCTGTTAGGTGACCTAAACTGGGATATGCTTAACACCCCGGCAGTCCTACAATCTAAGCTAGATGCCCTCAATCTCACACAAATCATCAAGGAAGCCACCAGGTACAACCCTAAATCCATAAACATGGGCACCCTAATTGACATTATCCTCGGTTCCGCGGTCAAACGACCACCCCTCATCACTGTCAAACGCTCCCTAAAATACTTCTGCGAGCATGCCTTTCTAATCGACCTGGCCCGGGTATCTTGGAAGGATATTGACCTCATCCCGTCAGTTGAGGATGCCTGGTCATTCTTAAAAAGTAACTTCCTCACCATCTTAGACAAGCATGCTCCGTTCAAAAAATGCATAACTAAGAACAGATATAACCTTTGGTTCACTCCAGACCTGACTGCCCTCGACCAGCACAAAAACATCCTGTGGCGTACTGCAATAGCATCGAATAGTCCCCTTGATATGCAACTGTTCAGGGAAGTCAGGAACCAATACACGCTGCCAGTCAGGAAAGCAAAGGCCAGCTTTTTCAAGCAGAAATTTGCATCCTGTAGCTCCAACTCCAAAAAGTTCTGGGACACTGTAAAGTCCATGGAGAACAAGAGCACCTCATCCCAGCTGCCCACTGCACTTAGGCTAGGTAACACGGTCACCACCGATAAATCCGCGATAATCAAAAACTTCAACAAGCATTTCCGACGGCTGACCATGCCTTCCTTCTGGCTACTCCAACCTCGGCCAACAGCTCCGCCCCCCCCCGAAGCTACTCGCCCACGCCTCCCCAGCTTCTCCTTTACCCAAATCCAGATAGCAGATGTTCTGAAAGAGCTGCAATCCTGGACCCATACAAATCAGCTGGGCTTGACAATCTGGACCCTCTATTTCTGAAACTGTCTGCCACCATTGTTGTAACCCCTATTACCAGCCTGTTCAACCTCTCCTTCGTATCATCTGAGATCCCCAAGGATTGGAAAGCTGCCACGGTCATCCCCCTCTTCAAAGGGGGAGACACCCTGGACCCAAACTGTAACAGACCTATATCCATCCTGCCCTACCTATCTAAGGTCTTCGAAAGCCAAGTCAACAAACCGATCACTGACCATCTCGAATCCCACCGTACCTTCTCCGCTGTGCAATCCAGTTTCCGAGCCGGTCACGGGTGCACCTCAGCCACGCTCAAGGTACTAAAAGATATCATAACTGCCATCGATAAAAGACAGTACTGTGCAGCTGTCTTCATCGACCTGGCCAAGGCTTTCGACTCTGTCAATCACCATATTCTTATCGGCAGACTCAGTAGCCTCGGTTTTTCTAATGACTGCCTTGCCTGGTTCACCAACTACTTTGCAGACAGAGTTCAGTGTGTCAAATCGGAGGGCATGTTGTCCGGTCCTCTGGCAGTCTCTATGGGGGTACCACAGGGTTCAATTCTCGGGCCGACTCTTTTCTCTGTATATATCAATGATGTTGCTCTTGCTACGGGCGATTCCCTGATCCACGTCTATGTAGACGACACCATTCTGTATACTTCTGGTCCTTCCTTGGACACTGTGCTATCTAACCTCCAAATGAGCTTCATTGCCATACAACACTGCTTCCGTGGCCTCCAACTGCTCTTAAACGCTAGAAAAACCAAATGCATGCTTTTCAACCGTTCGCTGCCTGCTCCTGCACGCCCGACTAGCATCACCACCCTGGATGGTTCTGACCTAGAATATGTGGACATCTATAAGTACCTAGGTGTCTGGCTAGCTGGCAAACTCTCCTTCCAGACTCATATCAAACATCTCCAATCCAAAATCAAATCTAGAATCAGCTTTCTATTTCGCAACAAAGCCTCCTTCACTCAAGCCGCAAAACTTACCCTAGTAAAACTGACTATCCTACCGATCCTCGACTGTGCGATGTCATCTACAAAATATCTTCCAATACTCTACTCAGCAAACTGGACGCAGTTCATCACAGTGCCATCCGTTTTCAGCTGGCCCTCGCTGCATGTTCGTCGCCAGACCCACTGGCTCCAGGTCATCTACAAGTCTATGCTAGGTAAAGCTCCGCCTTATCTCAGTTCACTGGTCACGATGGCAACACCCACCCGTAGCAGGCGCTCCAGCAGGTGTATCTCACTGATCATCCCTAAAGCCAAAACCTCATTTGGCCGCCTTTCCTTCCAGTTCTCTGCTGCCTGAGACTGGAACGAATTGAAAAAATCTCTGAAGTTGAAGACTTATCTCCCTCACCAACTTTAAACATCTGCTATCTGAGCAGCTAACCGATCGCTGCAGCTGTACATAGTCCATCGGCATATAGCCCACCCAATTTACCTACCTCATCCCCATACTGTTTTTATTTTATTTACTTTTCTGCTCTTTTGCACACCAGTATCTCTACCTGCACATGTTAATCTGCTAAATTGTAATTATTCACTCCTATGGCCTATTTATTGCCTACCCCCTCATGCCTTTTGCACACAATGTATATAGATTATTTTTTTCTACTATGTTATTGACTGGTTTATTGTTTACTCCATGTGTAACTCTGTGTTGTTGTCTGTTCACACTGCTATGCTTTATCTTGGCCAGGTCGCAATTGCAAATGAGAACTTGTTCTCAACTAGCCTACCTGGTTAAATAAAGGTGAAATAAAAATACATTTAAAAAACCAGGGAGGTCTCACCCGGCTCATCAGGCTCTAACTTCTCAGCCGGTTTCTGCTCCTCAGCAGAGGCGACCGGTCCGCTCCTGATCCCCGGGATCGTCATCTTGGTCGGCATCTTGTGGCTGGAGCCCAACACGCCGGGGACGGGGTACTGTCACGTGTGCTCCCTCTCCGACCTCTAGGTCATCAAGGCTGCTAGTTATGGCGCACACCTGTCACCAGCATTACGCACATAATGACACTCACCTGGACTCCATCACCTCCTTGATTACCTGCCCTTAATATGTCACTCCCTTTGGTTTCTTCCCCAGTCGTCATTGTTCCTGTTTCATGTCGGTGTGTTGTTTGTGTTTCGTGTTCATTGTTTCTTTTATTTATTAAATGCATTCACTCCCTGAACTTGATTCCCAACTCTCAGCATACATTGTTGTAAGTTTAGTCCAATTTAGTCTAGTGACATGTCTGCTGTTGGTGTCTGACGTCCTTTTATAGCCTGGATAAGCTGTCCAAATACAGCTATGAAGCTGTTGTTAAATGAGACGGTCTGGGCCATCTCAGCGTCCCTGGCTGCCCTGTCTGCACCAATGGATGCTGCCTCATCTTCCCTGGTAAAATATTAGGCAGAAGTAATGAGATGTACCGGAAGGAATGATAAGGTACAGACTCCATAGCAAACCTAAGTACAGCCAGTGTGAGCGCAATGTTCTCCTCAAACCATGTATTTTCTCAAATGTATTTCATCTTATCCAGAAAAGGCTAGTGTGGTGCTACCAGATATACCAACCAGATACTCAAATGATGCAACAAATAAACGTCTTCGGTCAGAATATGATTAATTTAATCAGTGGACTGTTTTAAATATGAAGTCTTACATCCACATTGTCTCCTTGGACAATATTTAGGAACATAACCCTGCCATGACAAAAGCCCTCTGTGTATGAGATTGCCCACCCCTGTGGAAGGCAGCTAAATTGTGTGATTATGGCTAAACAAGTGAACATGACAATCAATTGACATTGAACTGTTTATCAACCGAGAATGCACCCTTTGCACCTCGGTGTGCAGGGCTCAGGTGTTGCAGGAGCATTGATTTTATCAATTGACCCTGGGTGTCTGGGGGTGGGGGGCAGGGCTCTGATGTTGTGGCTTCACCATTCAAGCACGCAGCTTCCTCTGAGTCCGTCGGTTCCAGAATGTCCTCTGAAAAGTATGTTTGTTTGTAAAACGTAAAGTTGGACTCTTCAGCTAACGTCAAACATGTAGTTAAGTCCACGGTATTGGCCATTGTCAAAACACAACTGATTGTCTCAAACACATTTAGAAGGAAATCAATTCCACAAATGTACTTTTAATAAGGCACACCTGTTAATTAAAATACATTACAGGTGACTACCTCATGAAGCTGTTTGAGAGAATGTCAAGATTGTGCAACTCTGTCGTCAAGGCAAAGTTTGGCTACTTTGAAGAATCTCTAATATAAAATATATTTTGAGTTGTTTAACCCTTCTTTGGTTACTACATGATTCCATATGTGTGATTTTATAGTTTTTATGTCTTCACCATGTAGAAAATTGTACAAATAAATAAAACCCTTGAATGAGTAGGTGTGTCCAAACTTTTGACTGGTACTATCTATATATATATATATATATATATATATATATATATATAAAATAGTGTGTATGGACCTTATATGAATAGGAAAGGTCATGACAGCTGTAGTAATGTAGGAGGAGCCTTGACTAGAATACAGTATATACATATGAAGTGGGTAAAACAGTATGTAAACATTATTAAAGTGATCAGTGTTCAATGTCTATGTACATAGATAATTGGTCTCTCATGGACAGGGTAGAGTACCAGTTGGAAGCTGGCTAGTAACAGTGAGTAAGTTTAGGGCAGAGTACTGGTTGGTGACTATTTAACAGCCGGATGGCCTGGAGATAGAAGCTGTTTTTCAGTCTGTCGGTCCCAGTTTTTTTGCACCTGTACTGTCTTCCTTCTAGATGGTAGCAAGGTCAACATGCAGCGGCTTGGGTGGCTGAGGTCCTTGATGATCTTCTTGGTGTTCCTGTGACACCAGGTGCTGTAGATGTCCTGGAGGGCAGGCAGTGAACCCCTGTTAATGCTTTGGACTGACTGCACCACCCCCTGGAGAGCCCTGCCATTGCAGATGGTGCGATTTCTGTACCAGGCGGTGATACAGCCCGACAGGATGCTCTCATTGATGCATCTGTAGAAGTCTTAGGAGCCAAGCCAAATTCCTTCAGCCTCCTGAGGTTGAAGGAATTTGTCTGTATGGATGTACCTTTTTCACATTCACTTATGTGCAATCCGAAGAACTTGAAGCTTTTAACCCTCTCCACTGTGGCCCCATTGATGTGGATGGGGTCATGCTCTCTTGGCTATCTCCTGAAGTCCACAATCAGCTTTCTTTGTTTTGATGACGTTGAGGGAGAGACTATTCCTGGCACCAATCGGACATGGCCCTCACCTCCTCCCTGTAGGCTGTCTTGTCATTGTTGGTAATCAGGCATATCACTGTTGTTTTGTCAGCAAACTTGATGATTGAGTTGGAGGAAAGGAAGGAAAGGGGACACCTAGTCAGTTGCAAAACTGAATGCATTCATCCAAAATGTGTCTTCCGCATTTAACCCAACATAATCAGAGGTGTGGGGGGCTGCCTTTATCGACATCGATATCATTGGCACCCATGGAGCAGTTGTTACTGTTGGGGGTTAACTGCCTTGCTCAAATGCAAAACTACAGATTTTTCTGCCTTGCTGGCTCAGGAATTCAAACCAGCAACCTTTTGGTTATTGGCCAAATACTCTTAACCGCTGGGAGATTTGCTTAGCAGGCATGGGCCGAGCACCCACCCTTGTCGGGCCCCGTGATGAGGATCAGCATGGCGTAGGCCTACCAACACCACCTGAAATGGGCCCATCAGGAAGACCAGGACCCACTTGCACAGAGCAAGGTTCAGACCCAGTTTCCGGGCTTAGTGATTAGCTTGGAAGGCACTGTGGTGTTGATGGATGAGCTGTAGTCAATGAACAGCATTCTTACATACAGCGGCAAGAAAAAGTATGTGAACACTTCGGAATTACCTGGATTTCTGCATAAATTGGTCATTAAATTTGATCTGATCTTTATATAGGTCACAACAATAGACAAACATAGTGTGCTTAAACTAATAACACAGAAATGTTTTTTTTCTTGTTTATTTTGAATACATAATTTAAACATTCACAGTGTAGGTTGTAAAATGTATGTGAACCCCTAGGCTAATGACTTCTCCAAAAGCTAATTGAGGTCAGGCGTCAGCTAACCTGGGGTCCAATCAATGAGACGAGATTTGAAATATTGATTATTGCTGCCCTGCCCTATAGAAAAAACACTCACAAAATGTTGAGTTTGCTATCCACAAGAAGCATTGCCTGATGTGAACCATGCCTCAAACATTGAGATCTCAGAAGACCTACGATTAAGAATTGTTGACTTGCATAAAGCTGGAAAGGGTTACAAATGTATCTCTAAAAGCCTTGATGTTCATCAGTCCACGGTTTGACAAATTGTCTATAAAATGAGAAAGGTCAGGACTGTTGCTACTCTCCCTAGGAGTGGGCATCCTGCAAAGATTACTTCAAGAGCACAGCGTAGAATGCTCATTGAGGTTAAGGAGAATCCTAGAGTGTCAGCTAAAGACTTATAGAAATCTCTGGAACACGCTAACATCTCTGTTGATGAGTCTACGATACGTAAAACACTAAACAAGAATGATGTTCATGGGTGGACACCACTGAAGGAGCCACTGCTGTCCAAAAAAAACATTGGGGCAAGTCTGAAGTTTGCAAAAGTGCACCTGGATGTTCCACAGTGCTTCTGGCAAAATATTCTGTGGACAGAAGAAACTATAGTTGAGCTGTTTGTGTGGAGAAAAAAAAAGGCCCAGCACACCATCATCAAAACCTCATCCCAACTGTAAAGTATGGTGAAGGGAGCATCATGGCTATCCAGGGGCACAATCCAATATAAGGAAGTTGAAATGCTTTATATTTGTACTTTTACTTTTGATACTTAAGTTTTTATTTTTTATTTTTTATTTCACCTTTATTTAACCAGGTAGGCTAGTTGAGAACAAGTTCTCATTTGCAACTGCTACCTGGCCAAGATAAAGCATAGCAGTGTGAACAGACAACACAGAGTTACACATGGAGTAAACAATTAGCAAGTCAATAACACAGTAGAAAAAAAGGGGACTCTATATACATTGTGTGCAAAAGGCATGAGGAGGTAGGCTAATAATTACAATTTTGCAGATTAATAACACTGGAGTGAAAAATGATCAGATGGTCATGTACAGGTAGAGATATTGGTGTGCAAAAGAGCAGAAAAGTAAATAAATAAAAACAGTATGGGGATGAGGTAGGTAAAAATGGGTGGGCTATTTACCGATAGACTATGTACAGCTGCAGCGATTGGTAAACTGCTCAGACAGCAGATGTTTGAAGTTGGTGAGGGAGATAAAAGTCTCCAACTTCAGCGATTTTTGCAATTCGTTCCAGTCACAGGCAGCAGAGAACTGGAACGAAAGGCGGCCAAATGAGGTGTTGGCTTTAGGGATGATCAGTGAGATACACCTGCTGGAGCGCGTGCTACGGATGGGTGTTGCCATCGTGACCAGTGAACTGAGATAAGGCGGAGCTTTACCTAGCATGGACTTGTAGATGACCTGGAGCCTGTGGGTCTGGCGACGAATATGTAGCGAGGGCCAGCCGACTAGACCATACAAGTCGCAGTGGTGGGTGGTATAAGGTGCTTTAGTGACAAAACGGATGGTACTGTGATAAACTGCATCCAGTTTGCTGAGTAGAGTGTTGGAAGCAATTTTGTAGATGACATCGCCGAAGTCGAGGATCGTAGGATAGTCAGTTTTACTAGGGTAAGTTTGGCGGCGTGAGTGAAGGAGGCTTTGTTGCGGAATAGAAAGCCGATTCTTGATTTGATTTTCGATTGGATATGTTTGATATGAGTCTGGAAGGAGAGTTTACAGTCTAGCCAGACACCTAGGTACTTATAGATGTCCAAATATACAAGGTCGGAACCATCCAGGGTGGTGATGCTGGTCAGGCGTGCGGGTGCAGGAAGCGAACGGTTGAAAAGCATGCATTTGGTTTTACTAGCGTTTAAGAGCAGTTGGATGCCACGGAAGGAGTGTTGTATTGCATTGAAGCTCGTTTGGAGGTTAGATAGCACAGTGTCCAAGGACGGGCCGGAAGTATATAGAATGTTGTCGTCTGCGTAGAGGTGGATCAGGGAATCGCCCGCAGCAAGAGCAACATCATTGATATATACAGAGAAAAGAGTCGGCCCGAGGATTGAACCCTGTGGCACCCCCATAGAGACTGCCAGAGGACCGGACAGCATGCCCTCCGATTTGACACACTGAACTCTGTCTGCAAAGTAATTGGTGAACCAGGCAAGGCAGTCATCCGAAAAACTGAGGCTACTGAGTCTGCCGATAAGAATATGATGATTGACAGAGTCGAAAGCCTTGGCAAGGTCGATGAAGACGGCTGCACAGTACTGTCTTTTATCGATGGCGGTTATGATATCGTTTAGTACCTTGAGCGTGGCTGAGGTGCACCCGTGACCGGCTCGGAAACCGGATTGCACAGCGGAGGTAGGTACGGTGGGATTCGAGATGGTCAGTGACCTGTTTGTTGACTTGGCTTTCGAAGACCTTAGATAGGCAGGGATGGATATAGGTCTGTAACAGTTTGGGTCCAGGGTGTCTCCCCCTTTGAAGAGGGGGATGACTGCGGCAGCTTTCCAATCCTTGGGGATCTCAGACGATATGAAAGAGAGGTTGAACAGGCTGGTAATAGGGGTTGCGACAATGGCGGCGGATAGTTTCAGAAATAGAGGGTCCAGATTGTCAAGCCCAGCTGATTTGTACGGGTCCAGGTTTTGCAGCTCTTTCAGAACATCTGCCATCTGGATTTGGGTAAAGGAGAACCTGGAGAGGCTTGGACGAGTAGCTGCGGGGGGTGGGGGGGTGGAGCTGTTGGCTGAGGTTGCCAGGCGGAAGGCATGGCCAGCTGTTGAGAAATGCTTGTTGAAGTTTTCGATAATCATGGATTTATCGGTGGTGACCGTGTTACCTAGCCTCAGTGCAGTGGGCAGCTGGGAGGAGGTGCTCTTGTTCTCCATGGAGTTCAGTGTCCCAGAACTTTTTGGAGTTGGAGCTACAGGATGCAAACTTCTGCCTGAAGAAGCTGGCCTTAGCTTTCCTGACTGACTGTGTGTATTGGTTCCTGACTTCCCTGAACAGTTGCATATCGCTGGGACTATTCGATGCTATTGCAGTCCGCCACAGGATATTTTTGTGCTGGTCGAGGGCAGTCAGGTCTGGAGTGAATCAAGGGCTGTATCTGTTCTTAGTTCTGCATTTTTCAACGGAGCATGCTTATCTAAAATGGTGAGGAAGTTACTTTTAAAGAATGTCCAGGCATCCTCAACTGACGGGATGAGGTCAATGTCCTTCCAGGATTCCCGGGCCAGGTCGATTAGAAAGGCCTGCTCACAGAAGTGTTTTAGGGAGCGTTTGACAGTGATGAGGGGTGGTCGTTTGACTGCGGCTCCATAGCGGATACAGGCAATGAGGCAGTGATCGCTGAGATCCTGGTTGAAGACAGCAGAGGTGTATTTGGAGGGCCAGTTGGTCAGGATGACGTCTATGAGGGTGCCGTTGTTTACAGATTTAAGGTTGTACCTGGTGGGTTCCTTGATGATTCGTGTGAGATTGAGGTCATCTAGCTTAGATTGTAGGACTGCCGAGGTGTTAAGCATATCCCAGTTTAGGTCACCTAACAGAACAAACTCTGAAGCTAGATGGGGGGCGATCAATTCACAAATGGTGTCCAGGGCAGAGCTGGGAGCTGAGGGGGTCGGTAGCAGGCGGCAACAGTGAGAGACTTATTTCTGGAGAGAGTAATTTTCAAAATTAGTAGTTCGAACTGTTTGGGTATGGACCTGGAAAGTATGACATTGCTTTGCAGGCTCTCTCTGCAGTAAACTGCAACTCCTCCCCTTTGGCAGTTCTATCTTGACGGAAAATGTTGTAGTTGGGTATGGAAATCTCAGAATTTTGGTGGCCTTCCTGAGCCAGGATTCAGACACGGCAAGGACATCAGGGTTAGCAGAGTGTGCTAAAGCAGTGAGTAAAACAAACTTAGGGAGGAGGCTTCTGATGTTGACATGCATGAAACCAAGGCTTTTCGATCACAGAAGTCAACAAATGAGGGTGCCTGGGGACATGCAGGGCCTGGGTTTACCTCCACATCACCCGCGGAACAGAGGAGGAGTAGAATGAGGGTGCGGCTAAAGGCTATCAAAACTGGTCGCCTAGAGCGTTGGGGACAGAGAATAAAAGGAGCAGATTTCTGGGCATGGTAGAATATATTCAGGGCATAATGCGCAGACAGGGGTATGGTGGGGTGCGGGTACAGCGGAGGTAAGCCCGGGCACTGGGTGATGATGAGAGAGATTGTATCTCTGGACATGCTGGTTTTAATGGGTGAGGTCACCGCATGTGTGTGAGGTGGGACAAAGGAGGTATCAGGGATATGAAGAGTGGAACTAGGGGCTCCATTGTAAACTAAAACAATGATAACTAACCTGAACAACAGTATACAAGGCATATTGACATTTGAGAGAGACATACAGCGAGGCATACAGTAATCACAGGTGTTGAATTGAGAGAGCTAGCTAAAACAGTAGCTAAAACAGTAGGTGAGACAACAACAGCTAATCAGCTAGCACAACAACAGCAGGTAAAATGGCGATGACTAGGCAGGGAGGGTCGGATTAACTACACACAGAGCCTGAGTGCAGCTGGGGCCGACAGATAAAACATAAACAAGCAGAATGGAGTACCGTGATTAATGGACAGTCCAGCATGCATCAGCTATGTAGCCAAGTGATCAGTGTCCAGGGGGCAGCGGTGGATGGGGCAGGGAAGCTGGACTGGCGAGTATTATCCAGGTAAGGTAAAAGCCGCTAGCAGTGGCTAACAATGACTAAATAGCTTGTAGCTAGTTAGCTGGTTAGCTTCTGGAGGTTCTTGAGTGTGTTCTAAAAATTAAAAGTAATAGCGATTCCGTATCACATTGGGTGAGGCAGGTTACCGGAAGGTATAAACAAATTAAAAATCGAAAAGAGATTGAAAGTAAATATGGGTCCAGTGAGTGTTTGGGACGCGGCGATTTAGACGGTTAGCAGGCCTGTGCTAACAAGCTAACAGTTAGTAGGCCGGGGCTAAACAAGTTAGCAGTTAGCGGACCGGGGCTAAACAAGGTAGCAGTTAGCGGACCGGGGCTAAACAAGCTAGCAGTTAGCAGGCCGAATTAGCTAGCAAGGGCTAGAAAGTTAGCCTTTGGGGGGCGTCGCGATGAGTCTGTTTATGCCTCTTCATGCGGTGACATCGATAGACCGGTCGTGGGTCCGGATATTGTAGCCCAGGGAGTATGCTTCGGTGGTAGCACAGGAGCTCTGGCCGGGCTAGCTTCAAGCTAAGTGGGTGGAAACGCTAGCCAGGAGTAATCATCCGGGGTTGCAGTTAGCTAGTTGTGAAGATCCAGCTGAAAATGTTCCGTTTACGGTGGGAATCCGGGGATAAAAAAAAATTATATATATATAGGTCCGTTATGCTCTGGTTAGAGTCGCGTTGTTCGAACTGGCGAGAGCTTTCCGAGCTAAAGGTTAGCTGATGACCGGTTAGCTGAAGACCGCTAGCAATGGTTGGTTGACTGATACCTGGTAGTTAGCTGGCTAGCTTCAGTTGAGGGGATCCAAAGTAAATATAAGTACTTTAGAGAAAAATAGCTACATTGGGTGAGGCGGGTTGCAGGAGAGTATTTAGAAGTTGAGGTTTAGCAAAATGTTTTAAAAGATATGCGAAGAAAAATATGTTAAAAAAACGATATATACGATATATACAAGGGACACGACACGACAAGATGTCCGACTGCTACGCCATCTTGGACCCTGGCTGTCTGTCCATTTAAACAAAAAATGTAAATACAATTGTGCCGTCTGGTTTAATATAGGGAATTTGAAATGATTTATACTTTTGCTCAATGACAATTTAGTACTTTTTGTATGACAAATTAGTACTTTTTCCACCAGTGAATGTGGCTGGGTGTTATAGCATTTCTTTCACATGATCCATCAATTTAGACAAGTGTATCTATGTAAGTGTCATCTTATATTTCAAAAATATTTTTATCTGGACACTATCTGTTCACCTGGAATTTTTCCTTATTGTAGGCTACTACCACTTTTAGTCTTTAGCACATGACCTCATATGAATCCTTAAAGAGATGGATGGTGCTGGCTTAATAGGGTATGAACAATGCTGAATGGGTGTTGACAAAGGAGAGCGCTCTAGTAGGAACCAAAACAATCAAAGGCCCTTTTCTCAAAAGCAAGTTTACAAGTGTATCAACTTTCAAAGTAGAATTACTTTCCCATTTTCCTCAAAAATGCAACAGCAAAGAGAACAGTCTATGACTTGGGTGACTGGAGTCTTTGACAATATTTTTGGCTTTCCTCTGACAACGCCTAGTACATAGGTCCTGGATGGCAGGAAGCTTGGCCCCAGTGATGTACTGGGCCATACGCACTACCCCCTGTAGCATCTCATGGTCAGGTGCCGAGCAGTTACCATACCAGGCGGTGAAGCAACCATTCAGGATGCTCTCGATGGTGCAGCTGTAGAACTTTTTGAGGATCTGGGGACCCATTCCAAATCTTTTCAGTCTCCCGAGGGGGAAAAGGTGTTGTCGTGTCCTCTTCACGACTATCTTGGTGGATTTGGACCATGATAATTTGTTGGCGATGTGGACACCAAGGAACTTGAAACTCTCGACCTGTTCCACTACAGCCCAGTCGATGTTAATGGGGTCCTGTTCGGCCCGCCTTTTCCTGTAGTCCACGATCATCTCCTTCTTGCTCACATTGAGGGAGAGGTTGTTGTCCTTGCACTACACTGCCAGGTGTCTGACCTCCTCGCTATAGGCTGTCTCATCGTTGTCGGTAATCAGGCCTACCACTGTTGTGTCATCAGGAAACTTAATGATGGTGTTGGAGTCGTGTTTTGCCACTCAGTCGTGGGTGAACTGGGAGTACAGGAGGGGACTAAGCACACACCCCTGAAGGGCTCCAGTGTTGAGGATCAGCGTGGCAGACGTTATCTACCGCTTCTTAGACTTGCTTTCAATGATAATGATAGATCTATAACTCACATTTCTATGTGAATTTGGCCGTGTCACCCAAAAGTTACATATTGTAGCTTTAAGGAAGGAATGGGTGAGGCAAAGAAGGCGTCAAATTATAGATCCATGTCATTGTTTGATTCAAACCCACTGAAGAAATACCACTTCTTCAGAGGACATGGGCAACATGTATCTACTGTAAACATAACAAGACTCAAAATGTGCAATTACACTAAATAACATTTCCCCTCCCCCTCGGAGACATCAAGGGCTTCCCATGCCATGGCCAAATCCCTCACTTGATATCAGATCCAGAGTTATTCACCCTTCTCGTTCTGGTCCGGCCTAACAGCCTCAGCCTCACCTGGATGTTTTGTTGCTGCCACGGGGGCCACATTGAAATTCCAACCACACGCTTCTCACCGGTACTACATCATTAGGCTGGGGGAGAAATAGAAGGCCTTTGTCTGATAAGTGGCAGAGGGAGAGCGCTAGCTGTTATGAGAAAGGGGAGGAGGGAATTGAGATTGAGGGCTGGGATGCGGGTGGGATGCAGCAAGACTGTGAGGTCACATTGTGCACAAGGTGCAGGGAAAACGATGACTACCTGGTATAGCGGTTGATGGGAGTTGGTGGGTAAGGGGCCTGCTTAGGAGCAGGAACAGATCCATCGTCATAGTGGTTGGTGGGCATTGGGCCAACTGGCGAGCAGGCAGCAGGGCAGAACCATCTCACCATGCACCTGCATGTGACAACCGGGGATATGGTGGAGGTTAAACTCACGTAAATGTAGTTCACACACTAATTTAGAGTTGTTACATTATGCCATGCATGTCATATCAAGCTGTGTTCAGCCTTAATATCTTTCTTTAGCAAACCAAAATGAATATTCTTTAGCATTTCAATAATAGGTACACATAAAAGAGGGACTAAAGCTACTGTTCCTTTTTTCCTCCATTAGATTTAAGTGAGTGGAAGTCTCTGCTACTTTAATTTTCCCAACAATGGACTGGAGGATTCAGCGAATGGTAGTTATAAAAAAAGAGTTGAGAAATTACAGTCAATTACTTTGGAGACGAAGTTCATTTGGAGAGGGTGGCTCTTTCAGGCACTGTGCCTGAACTAATCTCCCCCTCTCCTCCTCTATCTCTCAGAGAACAACCTCGACAAAGAGGCTGTGCAGATACACATTATGAGAGAGGTGGGCCTGTCTAGCTCAAGGATGGCATCTACATTACCATGAGCACAAAATCCAATTCCAGAGACATTGGTGGAAGTGGAAAAAATCAATCACAGATAATATTAACCAGCAGGCAGCAATGTCATTATTGCCTCTCCGATGCCGCTTTCACACCTAGGCATTGCTGCTTGGGCCAGCAGCTGATGCACAATAGAACCTGTTTCAGACTCAAATTATGGGTGAAAATGATACAGATGCGTACAATGGAAATACTAAACTAGGATGTAACATTTCTGAAAGAATGTGCCCCAGGAGACAATGTTATCTTCTGGCTTACGTGGAATAATTTATTGAACAGACAGCTCATCGTGTTACGGAATACAAGCATATCTGACAATGGTAACGATCTATGACATTTGAATATTAAGAGCAGGCTATATCTACTTTAATGGAAACCTAGAGTTAAGAAGGATGACATGATAAGGGCAAACTACAGTAATGGTTTATCTGAACAGTTTCTTATGACACATCTATAACATGTTTAGAATGTCATAGGAGCTTTATGATTTGTCATAACCCAAGTCATAAAAAAATGACAGGTAAAGTATTTTTATGTTCACATGCCCAGTAGATCTGAAGCAAACAAAAATCCTTATAATTCATGATAACTGGCATAAGGCTCATTGCCTTTTCATTCACATATCACTCAAAAACAGCACACCACCATAAAAATATAAGCTGAATTTTGCCAGCAGTCTGAGCCAATAAGATAGACGGATACATTGATGTATGGTATCGGTAGGCTCAAGGCCGTGAGGATCTATACACCAACTTCATAACAATGGCAAGGTGAGAGGAGGTCTTCTGTTATTATGGAGGTTAACAGAAGACTCATGTTGAATTTGTCTGACCTTGAGTGGTGAGTCCCATTTTCGTATATATACATTCTGGAAATACAGTTGCTAGCAAATGGTGTTTCCCTCCTCCCTCTCCTCTTTCAATAGTTTCTCATTTGACCCCTGGATTGACCTATGATACAGCATTAGTTACCACTGTGGTTAGTTCTTTCCTCTGCCTCCATCTTCATTGAATACAAATGGAATGGCCCTGACCTCCAGTGTTCATGGCAGCTCAACCAGAACAATATTTTGGACTAGGAATTAACTTGCTGGTGTTTTGTAAGCTTTTTAGAGAACTGATAGAAAAAAAACTGTAGCCTACCTGCTGACCAATACGATGATGATTGTCTATTATTGCTTTGAAGATATCTGCATTGAAGAAATTAAGTTGCCATCTAAAAGGAGAATTCCATTCATTGGCTAATTGAGAGAAACACTATGTGCCTGTGGCTAGCCTTATCATTCAGGTAAGGATAAATACCAGTGGGAGCCATAAAAGCTGGAGCTAGAGCGGCTAGCTGGACAAACAGTGCCACTGATAGATCTTTTCACAGAGCAAATTGAAACAGCAAAGGATTCGTCTTAGATTACAAAGTCCTGGAATTCCAACTGGCAGAGCTCCAGCAGGGCCATGCCTTAAAAATGAGTCCAGACAATATAGATTCACATCAGAGATCGCAGAAGCCTTCAATGGCTGAAAATAATGATTCATTCACTCGAAAGCAATTAATTAACTACATGTGAAATAATAATTTGTCAACTTGCCTTTATTGTTTTCCTATTCCAGTTAATATGGTGTCAGACTTGATTTAAGTAGGTAGTCATTGTATCTTTGTGTTGCCATATTCTAACATTAGGCAAAAACCAAAACTGAATTACTCTGACTTGACTAAAGATTTCTTACTCTTTGCAGTTATTTCATAACCAAATGAGGCCTATTAGTTTGTCCACTGATAGTGCTATTGCATTTAGTCATCACAGCTAATAATATTACAATAACTTCTACATGTCATTGTGTGGCTCATTGGGATTTTAACAGGATTATACCACAAAGTAAGACAATTCTAAGTGTTTATCATACACAATAAGCATTTTATAAACACAATAGCCCAAAATAACAAAGCAAAAACATTTGTATTAAATGTTTGCAAATGTATTAAAAATAAAAACAGATACCTTATTTACATAAGTATTCATACCCCTTTTTATGAGACTCGAAATTGAACTCAAGTACAGCTTGTTTCCATTGATCATTCTTGAGATATTTCTACATTTTGATTGGAGTCCACCTGTGGTGAATTCAATTGATTGGACATGATTTGGTGAAGCACACACCTGCCTATTTAAGTCCCACAGTTGACCGTGCATGTCAGAGCAAAAACCAAGCCATGAGGTCGAAGGAATTGTCCATAGAGCTCCGAGACAGGATTGTGCTGAGACACAGATCTACCAAAACATTTCTGCAGCTTTGAAAGTCCCCAAAAACACAGTGGCCTCCATATTCTTAAATGGAAGAAGTTTGGAACCACTAACCACTCTTCCTAGAGCTGGTCGTCCGGTCAAACTGAGCAATCGGGGGAAAAGGGCCTTGGTCAGGGAGGTGACCAAGAACCCGATGGTCGCTCTGACAGAGCTACATCGTTCCTCTGTGGAGATGGGAGAACCTTCCAGAATGACAACTATCTCTGCAGCACTCCACCAATCAGGCCTTTATGCTAGAGTGGCCACTCCTCAGTAAAAGGCACGTGACAGCCCGCTTAGAATTTCCCAAAAATCACCTAAAGGACTCTGTGTCATGACTGCCGCCGAAGTCGGTCCCGCTTCTTGTTCGGGCGGCGTTTGGCGGTCAACGTCACTGGCCTTCTAGCCATCGCCGATCCACTTTTAATTTTCTATTTGTTTTGTCTTTGTTTTACACACCTGGTTTCAATTCCCCAATTACATGTTTATTATTTAACCCTCTGTTTTCCCCATGGTTTTTGTGATGTTTTATTGTAAGTTCAGTCCGATGTTTGTTGGCTTGGCATTACTTCATTTTGAGTAAAGTTCCTTGTGTTACTCATCTCTGGTGTCCTGCGCCTGCATCCTCTGCGCCAGCTACACCCAGATCCTTACACTCAGACCATGTGGAACAAGATTCTCTGGTCTGATGATTCCAAGATTGAAGTCTTTGGCCTGAATGCCAAGCGTCACGTCTGGAGGAAACCTGGCACCATCACTACGGTGAAGCATGATGGTGGCAGTATCATGCTGTGGGGATATTTTTCAGCGGCAGGGACTAGGAGAGTAGATCGAGGGAAAGATGAACAGAGCAAAGTTGTTACAGAGAGATCCTTGATGTAAACCTGCTCCAGACCACTCAGACTGGGGCGAAGGTTCACCTTCCAACTGGACAACAGCCCTTAGCACACAGCCAAGACAATGCAGGAGTGGCTTTGGGACAAGATTCTAAATGTCCTTGAGTGGCCCAGCCAGAGCTTGGACTTGAAGCCGATCAAACATCTCTGGAGAGACCTGAAAATATCTGTGCAGTGACAGTCCCCATCCAACTTGACAGAGCTTGAAAGGATCTGCAGAGAAGAATGCGAGAAACTCCCCAAATACTGTTGTGCCAAGCTTGTGTCGTCATAACAAAGAAGACTCAAGGCTGTAATCGCTGCAAAAGGTGCTTCAACAAAGTACTGAATAAATGGTCTGAGTAGTTATTTTAATGTAACATTTTTTTTTCATACAATTGCAGATATTTCTAAAAACCTGTTTTTGCTTTGTCATTATGGGGTTTTGTGTGTAGATTGATGATGGGGAAAAAACAGTTGAATACATTTTAGAATATGGCTGTAACGTAACAAAATCCGGGAAAAAATCAAGGGGTCTGAATACTTTCAAAATGCACTGTAGAACCCAATCATGAGGAATTTTTCAGATTGAAGGGAACAGGCAGAGATGTACAGGTAAAATAACCATTAATGAGCCTGTACCCATCCATTTGCATTCATCCATGCAGAATTCTTTAATCAATTAACGAACACCAGAGATAAAGTGCACCCATTATATCCAATTAAATCCAACGACAACGTAACAATCTCATGCATTTGAAATTAGCTCCAGTAGTAATCAAGTAGTAATCAGGAAGCTCTACATCAGTTCACATGAGAGTGGACTGGATCCACTCACTTTTAATTTGTTTTATTGGCCAACTGAGAGAGAGGAGATTTTCAAGATCATTTATTTTTTCTGCCTAAACCATCCATTCATTCTCTCTATAAGGCTCCTGTGAGAAGTGCCATAATTCCAAGACCCCTTTATAGACCAGGACCCTGGACTATCCTTAATTAAGTTGGATAGCTATTTCCATCCACATCAACTCAGAAAGGCACGTTTCTAAAGCCATTTTCCAGCCATGCAGTCGCTGAATAAATCTGGGATAATGAAGTCTGGACATGTGAAAAGGACAGCATTGGAGAAGCTTATCTCTCTGTGTGTCTTCATGTAAAAGGATAATGGACAGTGGAGTGGGGAGCTCTCCTGAGCTCTCTATCCCATTAACAATGAAGCCAGGGACAGGACATAGAATAAGAGACCAAGTGCAGAGGCATTGGGTTAAAAAATGTGTTGTTATTTGCTTTGCTAATGATTGTTATCACTGATTTTTGGTGGTAGGAACAAAAATAGCCTTCCTCACCTCAAATGGATCACTTCTCAAATTTCATAAATGTACATTGTATATCAACTACAAGGGATTTGCCTGTAAATTGTATGTTTGGCCTGTTTTGGCAGACAAGGACAATTTGTTAACTAGAAGCAAACAAACAACGATCAGATAAACTGAAAAACAAACACTTTCTGACCAAAATTCCATTGTAAATGGATGTCCAGATAAAAACAAATCAGCATCGAGTGAAAGGGGCTTGGGTCATCTAAGTTTTACAGGAAACCTCTTTAACAACATACAGGAACTCCAGTCCTTCTGCTCACCTGACTTAGAATTCCTCACAATCAAATGTCGACCACATTATCTACCAAGATAATTCTCTTCGATTATACTCGCAGCCGCATATATTCCCCCTCAAGCAGACACATCGATGGACCTGAGAGAACTTTATTTGACTCTATGTAAACTGGAAACCACATATCCTGAGGCTGCATTCATTGTAGCTGTGGATTTTAACAAGGCTAATCTGAAAACAAGACTCCCTAAATAATATCAGCATATCGATTGTGCTACCAGGGCTGGTAAAACCGTGGATCAATGTTATTCTAACTTCCGTGACCCATATAAGGCCATCTGGACAAGAAGAATACCTATGTGAAAATGCTGTTCATCGATTACAGCTCAGCATTTAACACCATGCTACCCTCAAAATTCGTCATCAAGCTCGAGACCCTGTGCAACTGGGTGCTGGACTTCCTGACGGGCCGCCCCCAAGTGGTGAGGGTAGGTAACAACATCTCCACCCCGCTGATCCTCAACACTGGGGCCCCACAAGGGTGCGTTCTGAGCCCTCTCCTGTACTCCCTGTTCACCCACGACTGTGTGGCCATGCACGCCTCCAACTCAATCATCAAGTTTGCAGACAACACAACACAACAGTGGTAGGCTTGATTACCAACAATGCCCTCGGAGTGTGGTGTCAGGAAAATAACCTCACACTCAATGTTAACAAAACAAAGGAGATGATCGTAGACTTCAGGAAACAGCAGAGGGAGCACCCCCCCTATCCACATCGACGGGTCAGTAGTGGAGAGGGTAGTAAGTTCCTCGGCATACATATCACGGACAAACTGAATTGGTCCACTCACACAGACAGAATGGTGAAGAAGGCGCAGCAGCGCCTCTTCAACCTCAGAAGGCTGAAGAAATTTGGCTTGTCACCAAAAACACTCACAAACTTTTACAGATGCACAATCGATAGCATCCTGTCGGGCTGTATCACCTCCTGGTACGGCAACTTCTCCACCCACAACCGTAAGGCTCTCCAGAGGGTATTGAGGTCTGCACAACGCATCACCGGGAGCAAACTACTTGCCCTCCAGGACACCTACACCACCCGATGTCATAGGAAGGCCATAAAGATCATCAAGGACAACAACCACCCGAGCCACTGCCTGTTCACCCCGCTATCATCCAGAAGGTGAGGTCAGTACAGTTGCATCAAAGCAGGGACCAAGAGACTGAAAGACAGCTTCTATCTCAAGTCCATCAGACTGTTAAACAGCCACCACTAACATTGAGTGGCTGCTGCCAACATACTGACTCAACTCCAGCCACTTTAATAATGGAAATATTTATGTAAAAATGTATCACTAGCTACTTTAAATAATGCCACTTGTATATGTTTACATACCCTACATTACTCATCTCATATGTATATACTGTACTCTATACCATCTACTGCATCTTGCCTATGCCGTTCTGTACCATCACTCATTCATATATCTGTATGTACATATTATTCATCCCTTTACACTTGTGTGTATAAGGTAGTTGTTGTGAAATTGTTAGGTTAGATTACTCGTTGGTTATTACTGCATTGTCGGAACTAGAAGCACAAGCATTTCACTACACTCGCATTAACATCTGCTAACCATGTGTATGTGACAAATATAATTGGATTTGATTTTGTTTTGATGCCATTGATTTGGGAGTTGTGTCTAGTTAAATAAACATGAAATGCCAGCTGGCAAAAATGATCCCTTCTTTCCATAAGTTAAGAAAAAGACCGAAACTAACTTTTTTTCTTATTTTCATGACATGAAAGAGAAACGTGAATCAGTGATTATGAGCAATGGCTTTGTTCACTGTATGTAACCTCTCTCCCTCCTTCTCTCTCATGCGCAAGATTAATAGGAGTCAATAGGACTCAAAAATTCTGCTACAGTTCCTTCAGAAAGTATTCACAACCCTTGACTTTTTCCACATTTTGTTGTGTTACAGCATGTAAGTATTCAACCCCTTTGCTATGGCAAGCCTAAATTAATTCAGGAGTAAAATGTTGCTTAACAAGTAATTTAATAAGTTGCATAGACTTATAATAATAGCGTAAAATTAAAATCATATCTGTACCCCACACATACAATTATCTGTAAGGTCCCTCAGTCGAGCAGTGAACTTAATACACAGATTCAACCACAAAGACCAGGGAGGTTTTCCAATTACTTCCAAAGAAGGGTACATATTGGTACAGTGGTTCTTCCTTTTAAAGTTACGAGCTTATGCCGCGACCTTTAGTGTTAGATGGTGGCATTCTGTCATTGTTCCACACTATCACAACGGGGAGTTAGAACGCTGATCTATCGGTAGTCTAAACTGTGGAAATTAATGGTGTTTTCAGTCTGAGAGTCTCTCTTCTCTGGCAATAGAGTCCTGCATCAGGCAACAACAACAAAAAGCTGTCGGTGGTCCTTGAGTTAAGAGAGATCTTGAGTAAATACAATGGGGGAATTTCACTTGACAGGTGGACTGACGATTTTCGAAAAATAGGCACGTTTCTCTCCCTCTAAAAACAGGGGAAAAGTAAGGAACTTGTCTGTCGGCCCTACATTGAAGACCAAAATTGGTTAAAGAAAATTGTGAAAAATGAAAAGATATATCCATTTCATTTAAGGACAAAAAAATTGACAGCTGTGTCATATAGATTGCAAAAGAGTTGGGAAGAGATTTTCAATGTACCGACTCCATGGCACATGGTTTTTGAATTGACATGCAATTTTCCATTTATTATAACCTACAGCAGGCCTAAAACCTATAGGAGTAACCTTCTGAATTAAGGATTATATTGAAGATAGAAGCCACCTCTTATTGACTTTGGCGATGTCATTTACAAAATAGCCTCCAATACCCTACTCAACAAATTGGATGCAGTCTATCACAGTGCAATCCGTTTTGTCACCAAAGCCCCATATACTACCCACCATTGCGACCTGTACGCTCTCGTTGGCTGGCCCTCGCTTCATACTCGTCGCCAAACCCACTGGCTCCATGTCATCTACAAGACCCTGCTAGGTAAAGTCCCCCCTTATCTCAGCTCGCTGGTCACCATAGCATCTCCCACCTGTAGCACACGCTCCAACAGGTATATCTCTCTAGTCACCCCCAAAACCAATTCTTTCTTTGGCCGCCTCTCCTTCCAGTTCTCTGCTGCCAATGACTGGAACGAACTACAAAAATCTCTGAAACTGGAAACACTTATCTCCCTCACTAGCTTTAAGCACCAACTGTCAGAGCAGCTCACAGATTACTGCACCTGTACATAGCCCACCTATAATTTAGCCCAAACAACTACCTCTTTCCCAACTGTATTTAATTTTTATTTATTTATTTATTTTGCTCCTTTGCACCCCATTATTTTTATTTCTACTTTGCACATTCTTCCATTGCAAAACTACCATTCCAGTGTTTTACTTGCTATATTGTATTTACTTTGCCACCATGGCCTTTTTGCCTTTACCTCCCTTCTCACCTCATTTGCTCACATTGTATATAGACTTGTTTATACTGTATTATTGACTGTATGTTTGTTTTACTCCATGTGTAACTCTGTGTCGTTGTATATGTCGAACTGCTTTGCTTTATCTTGGCCAGGTCGCAATTGTAAATGAGAACTTGTTCTCAACTTGCCTACCTGGTTAAATAAAGGTAAAATAAAATAAATAAATAAATAAATTGAGTTCCAAGAGCTGATCTGTTCTCCAACAATTATTGTTATTTATGCTGAATGACAGAGCATGGGGACTGGTTTTGATATAGCAATCAGATTTTAATTTGGAAATGTTAGGATTATTTTACTCTTCACTTGCAGTCACTAAGTAGTTTAGGCCTACAGTACTCTCGACTGGTCCCGTTGTACAGCATCATATTTTCCTAACTGAAACCCTTAGTTAAATTGCATTGATCCAGAGCCAGGTGGTATTGGCGGAGAGTCAAGTCATTGGCGGAGAGTCAGACAGTATATGAATTGACCTGCAATTTTCCGTTCCTCTTGAAAGTCTTAATATTAAAAACAGTCAAATGCATTCTCTCTGTCGCCCACACGCACGTTAAACATTTGGGTAATAAAGCATTTAAAGGCTGATATTGGTTGATTTTAATACTTCCGACAGACAAAATTCTACTTCCACCCATAACTTTTGGACTTTTAAACATTCCCAGAAGGCATGGATTATTATAACCTACTGCAGGCCTAAAACCTATGGGTGCAAACAAAATTTCTATGATGCGCTATTAGCAGGACAATAGACTTAACCTTTACAAAATTATAGCTCGGTCTAGGTGTGGAAAAAATCCCTCCAACTTGCAATGTGTTAAGTATTCTAATGTGTTAAGTATGTTAAGTACTCTAAAGTTTTACATTTCTAACTCCAAACATCATGCAACCACAAAATGTTGGGTAAAGCATATACTATACACTATTTCTTCATCAACATCTTTAGGATTTCGTTAATAAATAATGATAAAAAAACTCTTTCAAAATGCAGATGTTTATTTCAACTATCAGCAGAACAATAGACTTTTGCCGAGTTTAGGGACTTTAAATATATGCATAGATCCATAACGAATTACTATGGGAATAAATATCACTGAATGACATAGTATGGGGACTGGTCTAAATAAATGAATCAATCAGTTTTTATTTGGAAATGTTAGGATTATTTTGCTCTTCACTATCACAATATTAAAAAAGTTCAAATGCATTCATTCATTAAATCGCTTTAGCCAACATGTTGTGGTTCATTTGATGAAGGTGCACATGGGCCTATTAATATAACGAATAGGAATTCGGAAGGCAAAAATGATTAAATATTAAAGCATTAGACCTCTCACTAAAGGCGTCAGTAATACAAAAGTTACACTTAAAACCTAACTGGTTTTGCAGCACTCAAAGTTATTTGTTTGTCAGACTAATCATTGGGTCGAAACTACAGAACACTACCAAACAAGAGAACACATTGTTAATGTTCTTGAAAAAAATATATATACATATATATCTATAAAATGTCGTACAGAGCCTTTCCCATGAGAAAGAGACCCCCCCATAAGCGATCCTCGATAGTTGGGGGGGGGTTATAAATATATAAATATGTATTATAAAAAAATACCCATGTATTTCCATGGAAATATAAAGTTTATTTGGAAAGTAATAAATATATAGATTTTTAAAAGCATTCATGTTTGCGTAAATGTAATGTACTAACTATTACTCTTGTTAAATATTAAATGGTATTACATTTGGTGAAGAGCACATTATGACTTGTTTAGGACTCAAAACTTTACTTGAGACTTGACTTGGGACTTGACTTGGGACTTGAGTGCTAAGAGGCTCCTCTGTCCTCCACTCGTTACCTGTATTAATGGCACCTGTTTGAACTTGTTACCAGTATAAAAGACACCTGTCCACACCCTCAAACAGTCACACTCCAAACTCCACTATGGCCAAGACCAAAGAGCTGTCAAAGGATACCAGAAACAAAATTGTAGACCTGCACCAGGCTGGGAAGACTGAATCTGCAATAGGTAAGCAGCTTGGTTTGAAGAAATCAACAGTGGGAGCAATTATTAGGAAATGGAAGACATACAAGACCACTGATAATCTCCCTCAATCTGGGGCTCCACGCAAGATCTCACCCCGTGGGGTCAAAATGATCACAAGAACGGTGAGCAAAAATCCCAGAACCACACGGGGGGACCTAGTGAATGACCTGCAGAGAGCTGGGACCAAAGTAACAAAGCCTACCATCAGTAACACACTACGCCGCCAGGGACTCAAATCCTGCAGTGCCAGACGTGTCCCCCTGCTTAAGCCAGTACATGTCCAGGCCCATCTGAAGTTTGCTAGAGAGCATTTGGATGATCCAGAAGAAGACTGGGAGAATGTCATGTGGTCAGATGAAACCAAAATAAAACTTTTGGTAAAAACTCAACTCGTCATGTTTGGAGGACAAAGAATGCTGAGTTGAATCCAAAGAACACCATACCTACTGTGAAGCATGGGGGTGGAAACATCATGCTTTGGGGCTGTTTTTCTGCAAAGGGACCAAGACGACTGATCCGTGTAAAGGAAAGAATGAATGAGGCCATGTATCGTGAGATTTTGAGTGAAAACCTCCTTCCATGAGAAAGGGCATTGAAGATGAAACGTGGCTGGGTCTTTCAGCATGACAATGATCCCAAACACACTGCCCGGGCAATGAAGGAGTGGCTTCGTAAGAAGCATTTCAAGGTGCTGGAGTGGCCTAGCCAGTCTCCAGATCTCAACCCCATAGAAAATCTTTGGAGGGAGTTGAAAGTCTGTGTTGCCCAGCAACAGCCCCAAAGCATCACTGCTCTAGAGGAGATCTGCATGGAGGAATGGGCCAAAATACCAGAAGCAGTGTGTGAAAACCTTGTGAAGACTTACAGAAAACGATTCACCTCTGTCATTGCCAACAAAGGGTATATAAAAAAGTATTGAGAAAATGTTGTTATTGACCAAATACTTATTTTCCACCATAATTTGCAAATAAATACATTAAACATCCTACAATGTGATTTTCTGGATTGTTTTTCCTAATTTTGTCTTTCACAGTTGAAGTGTACCTGTGATGAAAATTACATGCCTCTCTCATCTTTTTAAGTGGGAGAACTTGCACAATTGGTGGCTGACTAAATACTTTTTTGCCCCACTAGCTGTTGGCTATATTAGCCACAATTTACCATTTTTTGTGCAGCTTCAAATGTCGAAAACAAAGTTGGAAGTTGTTGTGCCTCCTGCAATTTTCTTCCCGCATGTTTTGCAAGTTGCAATCCATTTCTTTTGATACAGCGTAGTCTTTATATCTGAAAATAATAATTTTGGTTATCATCTTTCCAAGGGCTCCATCTGCACTGCCACGTGCAACTTTTTCTCATCTGGCACAATTTGATTGGCTGCTATCCGATTCAAACTGTAATCTGTTAAATGAAGAGTTGATGCGCTGCACACTTTTTAAATCGCATAATTTTTAATATCTGGGCTTGGGGAGGGTATCTAGTCCGGTCGAGTCAAAAGGCTCAAGTCCAAGTTAAGTCACGAATCATTGGTGTTAAAATCAAAGTCGAGTTGCAAGTCATCATATTTGTGACTTGAGTCTGACTCGAGTCCAAGTCATGTGACTCGAGTCCACACCTCTGCTTTGTAGCCTACTCCCGACCGGTCACATTGTACAGCGGCAACTTTTGAAAGCCAGTTACCGCTTCCCCCCCATGTTTTAACAAAACATTTTCTCTCTTATTCTCCTATTTTAGTCCTGCTAAATAAAAGGTACTGTATTTGCCCAGATACTTTCCACCTTTCCCTCAGCTATACATCCATCAATCTTCCTTTTTTTAACCTCTTGATTCTAGCCATCCTGGATCCGGGATCGTGAATACAGCCTCAAGCTCATTACCATAACGCAACGTTAACTATTCATGAAAATCGCAAATGAAATGAAATAAATATGCTAGCTCTCAAGCTTAGCCTTTTGTTAACAACACTGTCATCTCAGATTTTCAAAATATGCTTTTCAACCATAGCAAAACAAGCATTTGTATAACAGTATTGATAGCTAGCGTAGCATTTAGCGTCAGCATTGAGCAGGCAACATTTTCACAAAAACAAGAAAAGCATTCAAATAAAATAATTTACCTTTGAAGAACTTCAGATGTTTTCAATGAGGAGACTCTCAGTTAGATAGCACATACAGGTTTCGCCTGTAGCATGAGTTCTGTGGCACTCACAGATAATATCTTTGCAGTTTTGGAAACGTCAGAGTGTTTTCTTTCCAAAGCTGTCAATTATATGCATAGTCGAGCATCTTTTCGTGACAAAATATTGCGCTTAAAACGGGCACGTTTTTTTATCCATAAATTAAAAGAGCGCCCCCTATATCCAAGAAGTTAACCTTTATTCAACTAGGCGAGTCAGTTAAGAACAAATTCTTAATTTCAATGATGGCCTAGGAACGTGGGTTAACTGCCTGTTCAGGGGTAGAATGACAGATTTGTACCTTGTCAGCTCGGGATTTGAAATTGCAACCTTTCGGGTTACTAGTCCAACATTCTAACCACTAGGCTACCCTAGTGGAAGAACCAATATTGGAAGAACCAATGTAGATGGGTGGAAAAAAAAGGCAGATAGTGAAAATCCCTTTGAGCATGGTGAAGTTATTAATTAGACTTTGGATGGTGTATCAATACACCCAGTCACTTAAAAGATACAGGTGTCCTTCCTAGCTCAGTTGCCGGAGAGGAAGGGATTTGGGTATTTCAACATGAGGCCAATGGTGACTTTAAAACAGTTAGAGTTTAATGCCTGTGAAAGGGGACAACTAACGATGGATCAACAACATTGTAGTTACTCCACAATACTAACCTAAATGACAGAGTGAAAAGAAGGAAGCATGTACAGAATACAAGTATTGCAAAACATGCATCCTGTTTGTAATAAGGCATTAAAGTAAAACTGCTAGAAATGTGGCAGAAAAATTAACTTAATGTCCTGAATACAAAGTGTCATGTTAGGAGCAACAAATCCAACACAAACCCTCACTGAATACTGCTCTTCATATTTTCAAGGATGGTGGTGGCTGCCTTATGTTATGGGTATGCTTGTCATCTGCAAGGAATAGCGAGTTTTTTTGTTGTTTTGGGGGTAAAAAGAAATGTAATACAGCTATGCACAGGCAAAATCCTAGAGGAAAACCTGGTTCAGCCAGCTATTTAACAGACACTGGGAGACATATTCACCATTCTGCAGGCCAATAACCTGAAACACAAATACAAATATACACTGGAGTTGCTTACCAAGACTACATTGAATGTTCCTGAGTGACCTAGTTACAGTTTTGACTTAATATCGGCTTGAAAATCTATGGCAAGATTTGAAATTGGCTTAGCAATGATCATCAACCAACTTGACAGAGCTTGAAGAATTTTTAAAAGAATAATGTGCAAATATTGTATTGGTAATTTATGCTGTAACACAACAAAATGTGGAATTAGTGAAGGGGTGCTGTAGAATGCCACCCATCTGTTGAATAGTCAGAGAAAAGCACAGTCACAAACAATTCCTCGTATATTGTCTACTAATGGATGTAAAGTGGAATACATTGAATTGGTGGTTTGAGCAGTGGTACAATAGTGTGCTATAATAACTGCTTAGACAGGCATGGGTAAAAAAAATGGAGCGAGATAAGAATAGACTGACTAGGATTCAGGGCTACTGGGAGGAAAGAATAATGACGGAGGGTTTAGTGAAGGATTATGGATGAATACAAAGGAGTAGGAGATAGAGAGGGAGGGAGTTAGTGAAATAATATGATAGAAAGATTAGTATACCTGACATAAAAGCAAAAGTCATGGGCCTGGGCACACAAATTCAGATTTTATATGACACATTCTCATCTGTCTTGGTGCCACCCTGACTCATATCAAAACCTGTGATGATTGTCTTGTCATATCCTGTCCTGACCCACACTATCCTGTCCTGACTCACCATCAAAAGCGAGCAGCAACATTTACTGACACCCATAGACAAGATGAGCAGTGTGTTAGGCCTACCTGTGAGCTCACGGCTTTAGCCCCAATGGCATCCTCACAGCCCAGGAGGAAGACTTCTGACTGGTTCGCTCTCTCTGTCCCCCCTCTGGCCCTTATCCGGCCCAAGGCACCTAACAACAGGAACGCAGGGAGGCTGGTTACAGTTAATGGTCTTGCTAAATTAGAGTGAATCAGTTGCACATTCTAACATTGTTTCAGAACAAACATTGTCAATTACCCCAGAGATGTTGTTGACAGTTCTGGAGATGGTTGGTCAGAAACGTTGTTCTGTTATACATTACTGACAATAAATAAACCAGATATCAAGAGTTTGTCATTTGCCACATTGCAAAGAAATGGACATAGGCATATCTAACTTATTAGCAGCTAGCTAGCTACCTCCTCATTTTACGAAATTATAGGCTACTAGCTAGCATACAAGAAACCTAGATAGCTACACTGAACAAAAATATGAACGCAACATGCAACAATTTCAAATATTTTACTGAATTACATATAAGGAAATCAGTCAATTGAAATAAAATCAGTTGGCCCTAATCTATGGATTTCACATGACTGGGAATACAGATATGCATCTGTTGGTTACAGATACCTTAAAAAAGGGTAGCGGTGTGGAACAAAAACCAGTCAGTATCCAGTGTGACTACCATTTACCTCATGCAGCGTGACACATCTCTTTCACATAGAGTTGATCAGGTTGTTGATTGTGGCCGGTGGAATACTGTCCCACTCCTCTTCAATGGCTGTACAAAGTTTTGGATATTGGCAGGAACAGGAACACACTGTCGTACACGTCAAACCAGAGCATCCCAAACATGCTGGCGATGGAAGAACTGGAACATTTCTACTTAGTTCATTGACTCCCATTGAGGATTTCCACTAGTTACTACAGCCACAAAGTAAAAATTGGTGATATCTTTAAAATGTTTTTCTTTAAATCTTTGCTTTTGGACTTAATTTAAGGTTAGGATTAGGCATAAGGTTAGGTTTAAAATCACAGTTTAAGAAGATCAACAAAAGAAATAGGAGGGGTTTATGACTTTGTGGCTGTGGTAACTAGTGATTCATTCACAGAGACCAGTTTGTCTCTGTGAATGGTTTGTCCTCTGACAAATCAACTGTAAATGTCGGTGTTCCTCAAGGTTCCGTTTTAGGACCACTATTGTTTTCACTATATATTTTACCTCTTGGGGATGTTATTCGAAAACATAATGTTAACTTTCACTGCTATGCGGATGACACACAGCTGTACATTTCAATGAAACATGGTGAAGCCCCAAAATTGCACTTGCTAGAAGCATGTGTTTCAGACATAAGGAAGTGGATGGCTGCAAACTTTCTACTTTTAAACTCAGACAAAACAGAGATGCTTGTTCTAGGTCCCAAGAAACAAAGAGATCTTCCGTTGAATCTGACAATTAATCTTAATGGTTGTACAGTCGTCTCAAATAAAACTGTGAAGGACCTCGGTGTTACTCTGGACCCTGATCTCTCTTTTGAAGAACATATCAAGACCATTTCAAGGACAGCTTTTTTCCATCTACGTAACATTGCAAAAATCAGAAACTTTCTGCCCAAAAATGATGCAGAAAAATTAATCCATGCTTTTGTCACTTCTAGGTTAGACTACTGCAATGCTCTACTTTCCGGCTACCCGGATAAAGCACTAAATAAACTTCAGTTAGTGCTAAATAAGGCTGCTAGAATCCTGACTAGAACCAAAAAATGTGATCATATTACTCCAGTTCTAGCCTCCCTACACTGGCTTCCTGTCAAAACAAGGGCTGATTTCAAGGTTTTACTGTTAACCTACAAAGCATTACATGGGCTTGCTCCTACCTATCTCTCTGATTTGGTCCTGCCGTACATACCTACACGTACGCTACGGTCACAAGACGCAGGCCTCCTAATTGTCCCTAGAATTTCTAAGCAAACAGCTGGAGGCAGGGCTTTCTCCTATAGAGCTCCATTTTTGTGGAACTGTCTGCCTACCCATGTCAGAGACGCAAACTCGGTCTCAACCTTTAAGTCTTTACTGAAGACTCATCTCTTCAGTGGGTCATATGATTGAGTGTAGTCTGGTCCAGGAGTGGGAAGGTGAACGGAAAGGCTCTGGAGCAACGAACCGCCCTTGCTGTCGCTGCCTGGCCGGTTCCCCTCTTTCCACTGGGATTCTCTGCCGCTAACCCTATTACAGGGGCTGAGTCACTGGCTTACTGGGGCTCTCTCATGCCGTCCCTGGAAGGGGTGCGTCACCTGAGTGGGTTGATTCACTGATGTGGTCATCCTGTCTGGGTTGTCCCCCCCCCCTTGGTTTGTGCCATGGCGGAGATCTTTGTGGGCTATACTCAGCCTTGTCTCAGGATGGTAAGTTGGTGGTTGAAGATATCCCTCTAGTGGTGTGGGGGCTGTGCTTTGGCAAAGTGGGTGGGTTTATATCCTTCCTGTTTGGCCCTGTCTGGGGGTGTCCTCGGATGGGGCCACAGTTTCTCCTGACCCCTCCTGTCTCAGCCTCCAGTATTTATGCTGCAGTAGTTTATGTGTCGGGGGGCTAGGGTCAGTTTGTTATATCTGCAGTACTTCTCCTGTCCTATTCGGTGTCCTGTGTGAATCTAAGTGTGCGTTCTCTAATTCTCTCCTTCTCTCTTTCTTTCTCTCTCTCGGAGGACCTGAGCCCTAGGACCATGCCCCAGGACTACCTGACATGATGACTCCTTGCTGTCCCCAGTCCACCTGGCCGTGCTGCTGCTCCAGTTTCAACTGTTCTGCCTCATTATTATTGGACCATGCTGGTCATTTATGAACATTTTAACATCTTGGCCATGTTCTGTTATAATCTCCACCCAGCACAGCCAGAAGAGGACTGGCCACCCAAATAGCCTGGTTCCTCTCTAGGTTTCTTCCTAGGTTTTGGCCTTTCTAGGGAGTTTTTCCTAGCCACCGTGCTTTTACACCTGCATTGCTTGCTGTTTGGGGTTTTAGGCTGGGTTTCTGTACATCACTTTGAGATATCAGCTGATGTATGAAGGGCTATTTAAATACATTTTATTTGATTTGATTTGATAACCAAAAATTAGGGAGTGGGATGTTTTGCTTCCTCTTCCATCTCCGACAGACAGTTTCATAGCATAGCCTCAACCACACATTCCGCCGTCTCAGGTGTCCTGCCTTTCCATGTGTACTGTATTGCCACTTTGCTCTGACTCAGTAAGTAGCTTGTCCTCCAAAATCAAATTGTATTTGCCACATACACATGGTTAGCAGATGTTAATGCGAGTGTAGCGAAATGCCTCTGTGCAGCACCAACTCGGCTGATGCCACTGCTGCCGACAAGCGCTGAAAGCTCACCCCACTTCAGTACAGAGAAGTTGCAGTTTTACTTCAAGGAGTCATCGCAGTCCTCTCTCTGTTCTGTTCTGCTCTCCTCAACCTCAAGCTGTTGTCATGGCAATGTCTCAACAATCCCATTCACAGGTAGCTAGAAAGCTAGATAGCTAAGCAAGCAAGACAAAAACTGATTTCACCATCAAGATGAATGAATTATAACAAAAAAAATAAAGTAATAAAAAAAACTTAACCCTTGTGTGGTGTTCATGTTTTTTGGGGGGTCTGATGGACCCACAACATTATTGTTTTTTTTAAACAATACAGCCATAACAATTTAACTAAAAATACTTAATACTTGGATGTTGGCTTATATCAATTACAAGCAATATAGACAGCATACATGGGTAATATTTGCCATTTACCTCTGCTAGATGACATTCAACAATAAATGCGATACACATTTTTGGAGATAAAATGTTATAATTACATTCAAGACAACTGTGGACTAAATTATGTTTTATCTTTAACAAATATGAATGAAAAACAGTTTTCATCACTATTAATGTTTATCTGCTTTGAACTGATCAAATTGAAAGGACAAATTTTACATAAGGTATTTTATGGAAATTATAAATTAACCCTATTGAACACAAATTAAGGCCGGTCTATACACCACATGAGGGACAGAGTATTACTGTGTGTGTTGCAAATGTATTTATTGCAGTTGATGCATGTGTACTGTGTCTTCCTGTACTTCTTGTGTCCACACACATCACATCGCAGTGCTTCTTGTTGTTGTTACCGTCTACAATCTAGAATGATGGAATTTTACATCTCACTTACCCACATATATAGTTACAGCAGGCCAAGGTAGGAGAGTTAGAAACACACACACACATACCGTGGGGCAAAAAGGTATTTAGTCAGTTACCAATTGTGCAAGTTCTCCCACTTAAAAAGATGAGAGGCCTGTAATTTTCATCATAGGTACACTTCAACTAATACAGACAAAATTAGAAAAGAATTCCAGAAAATCACATTGTAGGATTTTTAATGAATTTATTTGCAAAATATGGTGGAAAATAAGTATTTGGTCACCTACAAACAAGCAAGATTTCTGGCTCTCACAGACCTGTAACTTCTTCTTTAAGAGGCTCCTCTGTCCTCCACTCGTTAGTTTGTCTCTCTGCCACTGAGCTGGTCTGGTGTCTTGGTTATTGAAGCGGATAATCCTGGAAATAATATGAAAGTTCTCCAGAGACATTGTTGCACGGAAAAGTTATCTGACAGTTTCTGACTCGTACAGGGATCTGAAAACCATTGGATCTGAAAACACCAGCAAGGGTAAGACTCCCTAAGTATGCATGTAAATGAGTTTGGTTCATATCCTTCCATCTCTCTCCAAAAACACACCTCCCCTCCAAATCAGTGCAGAATGATTTTCTGGATGGTGTCTGGGAAGAACAGTTCAAAAGAAGACTTTATGTCTTGCATATGAGTAACCGCCATCCGTGTCAGCCCTGGTTGCATCCTTATCACATTGGCAGCCATGCAGGATGGTTCATTCCTTGGCCAAGAAGACCATTCAATTTCACTATTTTTGACATCCACATTTTTCCTCCTGCAGGCTGCTGATGAGCTGGTTACTGACAGCTAGTCCTGGAGCTGGCTGCTGACGGGATGGTCCTGCGGTTGGCTGAGGGTCAATTTCATCCTCTTCTTCCAACTCATTGTCAGACTCCGAATTGACAGAGACATGATCTTAATATTCTGAGAATTCTTAATCTGCCAAAGTGGAAGATGCTCCTTCCATACTAGCTTCTTCCATTGCAAAAAAAGTTCTGATTGATTGTGGTATGGAGCCACATGTGCAAAGCTATTTATTTGTTGTGCCAATTTGCACCTGGCTGGAGAAGAGTGTGGGAAAATACCTTTTTTTTTATTTTTTATTTTTTTTATAATGTATCAAAAGAATGTATTGTAATGACATTGTGAAGGTTCCCGCAAGATATTGTGTAGTTTCACACACTACAAAGGGTAAAGAGTGCGACGAAAGTGGGAGACAGGCAGACAGGCAGGGAGACAGACAGCACCAATAACCTATGTTGAAACAGCAGACCCAGGGAGGAGGAACAAAAAGTGAGGGCACACAGCAAACCTTTGTTTCATTTTTACATGATTTCACCTATAAACACACGTTTCCACACTTATATTACCCTCGGGTCCAGTGGACCAAAAACACCACATATGTAATTTTGCAGGTTTTCCTACTTACAAAGCATGTAGAGGTCTGTAATTTGTAATAGCTGTGCTCCAATTTCGGTAGGTTCCCTGCACATAACATAGGAGGGAAAAGCTGGGAGAGTAAGGGGCTTACAATGTTTACCATTTTGGCTGCATTTATACAGGCAGCTCAATATGATATTATTTCACAAATTGGTCTTTTGACCAATCAGATCTGCTCTGAAAAAGATCTGATGTGGTTGGTCAAAAGACCAACTATTGGAAAAAATATCATAATTGAGTAAACACAGCCTATGGATCCCAGCCGTTTGGAGATGTGACATGGGAGAGTACGATTAAAAGGATGCGTTCAAAGAATCGGCCCCAAGATGAGGCATTGCGGCTGCATCGGAGCGAAATCGATACACATCCAGGGAATAAATGGGCCAATCACTCAGGCGGGCGGCCATATTGTGCGGGTGGCAACAGGCCACTGCTCATTACAGCTAAGAGACACAAGAGAGTGCAGATTATGTGAAATATGAGGCCATGGCCGCCACTGTATGTAATGAAAGTCTGTAGGTCCCTGGCCTCATGGGAGTCTGGGAGTCCATCTCTGAGACATGGTGAGGCTGGGCATTTGTTTGAAGTAATGTTCCTGCATGATTTGACCTAATCAACCATATAAACTATTTCAGCTGCTCTAAAGTGGGTTTTGATTTGCAGTGCTAGAGCTACAGCATACTACTGCAATACAGTAGTCATATCAGCTACCTTGGAATCCCCAATGAATATGCCACCATCTCTGAACAACTGCCAGTCATTTGTGTGTGCTGTCTAAGCAACAGGTTAACTTGATACATTATTGAAAGTGTAAGCTTTGGTGTAACAGGTGACTCAATTGTTATTTTGATTGTCCGCATTACTCTTCCCAATACTATAATTTTTCTACCAAAGCATTTTCCCTGATGAATTCAGCAAGACCTGAGACCCCCTTTCTTCTCTCCCTCTGCAGATATTGAGATGAAGTCTGACTGATGGTTGGCCTGTCCAATGGACGTTTCAGATGGCTCAACAGAGGAGCTAATTTGATTCTGGGTCTAGTGGTATTGATACATTCACTCCTTCACTTTCTTATTCTCCACTCCCCACCCCTCCCTGTCTCTCTTTCCCTATCTTTCATTAATTATTCTGCTCCAGCACCCAATCAGTTCTAACTGCATGCATACTCACCCCACAGCTGCTTTCACTCACCATAATTACAGGGTGCACATTCATTGTGACTGCCTGGCCCTTTAAAGGAGACACCATACTGTGCACATGAAGGCTTGCTATGTCTCCGTGTGTCGCAGGTGTTTCTAGTGATGTACAACTGAGAAGGCAAGAGAAAGAATAGTGCTGTCTGTCCTGGCGAGGTACCGCATCCACAGATGGGATGCAGCAAGCCTGGCTTGTGCTGTCAAGGTCTGTGTCTGTGTCTGTGTGTGTATGTGTGTGTGTGTGTGTGTGTGTGTAAGAAGAGAGAGGAGTGGCATTCAAGGCCACCTGTGGAAAGCTGCTGAAAGAATGAGCATGACAAGTGCACGGGTAGAGATCTCCCCTGCTGAGAGAGGTATTGGAGAGGAAGGTGTGTGTGTGTGTGTGTGTGTGTGTGTGTGTGTGTGTGTGTGTGTGTGTGTGTGTGTCAGTGGAGGCTCCTCAGAGTAGTAAGAGGACCATCCTCCTCAGTTAAATTTCATGAAAATAAAAATTGTGAAACATTAAAGTTATCCTTTTTATATAAAACTATACTAAATATATTCATGTCACCAAATAACTAATTAAAATATATAGTTTTACAATGAACAGTAACTTCAACAGCACTGTATGGGGTAGCAGCATGGCGTAGATGGGGGACAGCTAGCTTCAATACAAAACCTAGGAGGCTCTTAGGCCTCACCACCTTCCACAGAAATACAGTGCCTTGCAAAAGTATTCATCCCCCTTGGCATTTTTCCTATATTGTTGCATTACAACCTGTAATTTAAATTTATTTGGATTTCATGTAATGGACACACTCAAAATTGAAGTGAAATTAATAAATAATAATAATCTTAAAATGGAAAAGTGGTGTGTGCATATGTATTCACCCCCTTTGCTATGAAGCCTCTAAATAAGATCCGGTAAAACCAATGACCTTCAGAAGTCACATAATTATTTAAAGTCCACCTGTGTGCAATCAAAGTGTCACATGATCTCAGTATATATACATCGGTTCTGAATGGCCCCAGCGTCTGCAACAACACTAAGCAAGTGGCACCTCCAAGCAAGCGGCACCCTGAAGACCAAGGAGCTCTCCAAACTGGTCAGGGACAAAGTTGTGGAGAAGTACAGATCAGGGTTGGGTTATAAAAAAAATTGCAGAAACTATGAACATCCCACAGAGCACCATTAAATCTGTTGTGGAAATGGAAAGAATATGGCCCCACAACAAACCTGCCAAGAGGGCCGCACACTAAAACTTACGTAACAGGCAAGGAGGGCATTAATCAGAGGCAACAAAGAGACCAAAGATAACCCTGAAGGTGCTGCAAAGCTCCACAGTGGAGATTGGAGTATCTGTCCATAGGATCCCTTTAAGCTGTACACTCCACAGAACTCATCCAACTTGAAGGAGCTGGAGCAGTTTTGCCTTGAAGAATGTACAAAAATCCCAGTGGCTATATGTGCCAAGCATATAGAGACATACCCCAAGAGACTTGCAGCTGTAATTGCTGCAAAAGGAGGCTCTACAAAGTATTGACTTTGGGGGTGAATAGTTATACACGCTCAAGTTCTGTTTTTTTTTAAATTTGTTGTTTGCTTGTCTTCAAAGTGGTAGGCATGTTGTTTAAAAAAATGATATTAACCCTCCAAAAATCAATTTTAATTCCAGGTTGTAAGGCAACAAAATAGGGGTGTAATGCCAAAGGGGTGAATACTTACGCAAACCACTGTTATAGCTGTTCAGCTGGAGGCCTCCTAGCTCAGCCTAGTTGCATAGGCTCGGGAAGAGATGAATTGGCAGATTTCGGAGACTCTCTGGGGAAGTCGGGTAGCCTCGGTTTCTCTTGGCAACGGAGCCGTGCGGGACTTCCGAGATTCCTCGCAGGCGAGGTGCACTCCTTGGGCTGGCGAGTGAAATCGAATCTCCTCTCCTTCCTTCGTTCCCGTACTCGCCCATCGATCCGACTGGTCAAGGCGATGTGCGAGTCAACATTTGTCTGTAGTTCCTGGGCTGAAAGCTCGTACTTTAATTCTTCTGAAACTCCACACAGGAACATGTTGAACAGCGCTTCCGGGTTTAGGGCACTCTCAGCTGCCAACCTCCAGAAAAACACTGCATAGGCTGCCACACTGTGGGAGTCTTGCCGAAGCTGGAATAAGTTCCGGGCTGCCTCTCTCCTGGACAATGGAGCATCAAAAACGTTCTTTACCTCCACCACAAACTCCTCAAGACTGATGCATACTGTTGTTCCCCTACTGCCGTAGCCCAGGAGAGAGCCCCCCCCATCGTTAGCATGATGAGGTACACTCTCTTAGAGCACTCCGAGGGGAAAGAGGAGGGCTGCAGCTCAATGATGAGGTTACACTGAGCGAGAAACGCCCAACATGTGCCCGACTCTCCATCACAGCGTTCTGCTGGAGGCAAGTGGGGTTCCCGGGAAACTGAGGTGGTCGGGGAAGTGGCGCTGCTAACAGTTGGGTTACTGAGGGGATGGGAGGTTACCGTTGTGGTAGGCTGCCTAACATCCAACCCGTGGAATAGCTCCAGCAATGTGTTAACCATTCTAGCGCAGGGGAACCCCTCGACAACATTCCGCAGAAAAGGCAGCGTGCGAAATTCTTTTTTTTTTTTTGAAATATGTAACTTTCACACATTAAGATTAACAAGATGTTTATCTACCCATGTCCGATTTCAAAAATGCTTTGCAGCGAAAGCACCACATATGATTGTTAGGTCATAGCCAAGTCGAAAAAACACAGCCATTTTTCCAGCCAAAGATAGGAGACACAAAAAGCAGAAATATAGATCAAATTAATCACTAACTTTTAATGATCTTCACCAGATGACACTCATAGGACATCATGTTACCCAATCGATGTATGTTTTGTTCGATAATCTGCATATTTATATCCAAAAATCTCAGTTTACATTGACGCGTTACGTGCAGTAATGTTTTGACTCCAAAACATCCGGTGATTTTGCAGAAATACTCATAATAAACATTGATGAAAGATACAAGTGTTTTTCACAGAATTAAAGATAGCGGTTGCATTAAGGAGAAGGCTGTGTCAGATTTTTAAAAAAACTTTTCGGGAAAAGCATAATCTGAGAACGGGGCTCAGAACCCAAAACAGCCAGAGGAATATCCGCCATTTTGGAATCAACAATGTTAGAAACAACACCATTATATATTCACTTACTTTGATCTTCATCAGAAGGCACTCCCAGGAATCCCAGATCGACAATAAATGACTGATTTGTTCCATAAGGTCCGTAATTTATGTCCAAATAGCCACTTGTTGTTAGCGTGTTCAGCCCAGTAATCCATCTTCATGAGGCGCAGGCACTTCATCCAGACAAACTTGAAAAGTTCCGTTACAGTCCTTTAGAAACATGTCAAATGATGTATGGAATCAATCATTCTGTTTTTAACATAAAACATCAACAATGTTCCAACCGGAGAATTCCTTTGTCTTCAGAAAAGCACGGGAACAAGAGGTAACTCTGTCGGGAGCGCCCGTCATGAGACAGAGGCTCTCTGCCAGACCACTGACTCAGAGGTCTCATGAGCCCCTCCTTTATAGTAGAATCCTCAAACCAGTTTCTAAAGACAGATGACATCTAGTGGAAGCCCTAGGAAGTGCAACCTCATCCATATCTCAATGTGTCTCAATGTCTCAAAAATTCGGTAGCTTTGAAAAATAACAAACCTCAGATGTCCCACTTCCTGGTTGGATTTTTCTCAGGTTTTTGCCTGCCATATGAATTCTGTTATACTCACAGATATCATTCAAACAGTTTTAGAAACGTCAGAGTGTTTTCTATCCAATACTAGTAATGATATGCATATATTAGCATCTGGGGCAGAGTAGGAGGCAGTTCACTCTGGGCACGCTATTCATCCAAAAGTGAAAATGCTACCCCCTATCCCAAAAAGGTTAAACACTCGGTTTTTGGATTATTCCAAGGTTAGGAACCCTTCCATAAGATCACGAAGCAACTTCTTGTGCCTTCCAGTGATGGTTTTGCGGAGTTGGCCCAATTCTGCTTGGTCAGTCATGGCCAGTTCGTACGATCACGTTTTATGGAAGACCCAGATGCAGACGGTGTCGAAGTAACAAACATGTATTACTAGAACATGGAGCAGCAAAATGACAGGTCAAGGACAGGCAGAAGTTGGTAATCCAGATCAGATTCCAAAGGTACAGAACGGCAGGTAATCTCAGGATCAGAGCAGGTAGAGATCAATAATCCAGTGTGATGTGTCAAGGTACAGAATGGCAGGCAGGCTCAGGGCAGGCAGGTTGGTCAAAACTGGGAGAATTAGACAAAGACACGAGCAAGTGGAAATCTGCTGGTGAGCTTGACAAATGAACTGGCAACAGACAAACAGAGAACACATGTATACATACACTGGGGATAATGGGGGAGATGGGCAACAACTGGAGGGGGTGGAGACAAGCACAAAGACAGGTGGAATTTGAAATCTGACATGCTGTATGGGATGAAAACGAGAATATTTTCAGACTGATCAACTGTGTACTACTGATAAGAGCAGCTGCACACATCCTATGCTCCCTGTCTATCTGGTGAGGTTAAACTAATTGGTAACATTATGTATTTATAGTCCATTTGTGTGTCAGGAGAAAATGTGAATGTTATCGAATTTATCTTATATTCAAAATTGGCTGGCTAGGCTGGCTAGTTTTATCATCCAAAATGATTGATTCATTCCAGATAATGGAACTACCCATCCCGGATCCAGGAGAATTGTCATCAACTACACTAATTAGCATAGCGCAACGGTCAAAAAATATTACCAGAAAATATTCATATTCATGAAATCACAAGTGAAATATAGTGAAAAACAGTTTAGCCTTTTCTTAATCACCCTGTCATCTCAGATTTTGAAAATATGCTTTACAGCCAAAGCAAGACAAACGTTTGTAAGTTTATCGATAGCCTAGCATAGCATTATGTCCAGCTAGCAGCAGGAAGCTTGGTCACGAATCAGAAAAGCAATCAAATTAACCGTTTACCTTTGTTGATCTTCGGATGTTTTCACTGACGAGACTCCCAGTTAAACAGCAAATGTTCCTTTTGTTCCATAACGTGACGAACAAAATAAACTTTATGTTGAGAAATCCATCGGAAATAGTGGTCATGACAACGCCGTTGTCATGATATCCATACCGTAAGGAAACATTTTGACGCTTGCCATATGGTTAGTGAGAAAGTCCATATTGCAAATGTACGGTCTCTTACTAGACGTCCAAAAACATTTCTAAAATTCGCGGACGGCGTCGGACCGTGCGGCAGGGCCGGATCTTCCAGGAAGTCATCAAACGAACTCTCTCGGACATTCGGTTTCCATTTTATAAAATATTCCAATTTTGGTCATTTTTCCGCTGTCCCGGTAAATCCCACAAGAGGGCGAATGGAATCATATTGCAAATGTACAAAACATCACGAATCACGACGTGGCCTTATCTCTTAAACGGAAAAGACTTCGAAGACAAAACTTGGTGACCATAGGTTTGGCATAATAGGCAGTTGGTCCCAAACAAGATGGCATCTAGGCCTCAACGGTTTTTGAGTTATGGCCATTTTTCTGGGAGTAAAGGTCCAAAATGAAAATAGAGCAATAATTTTTCTGCTTCACGTCAAAGTAAAGGAACCTATGGTGTCAATAAAAAAAGAACCAACCATTTATCTATCGTCATTTAAGAGAAATCGTACAATGTCAAATTGGTGATGTATTTATTTATTTTTTAACAGTTACAGATCCAGTTGCAGCGTGTTCATACAAATCTTTTAAAAGTGTGGTTCGGAGCTCTGCGAGATTTCTGTGATTTTTTCTGAAATAACACACACTCACTAAACCCTCCCTAAATAAGTCAGTTCTTAAAGACTGTAAAGACTTAACTCAAAACTCTATAATTGCCTACCCCAAGGAGGATATGTCTTCACTTTCAGCTTCCTGTGTAAACCGGAAGTGCCTTAAAATGGTGTCATAGGTGCTGTTTCGAAGGGTTAAAAATGTCCGATCTTTTCAAAACTTCATATGTGTGATTAGGCAACCCCCATGAACTGTAAATCAGTCATTTCTCCCATAAAATTTCCAAGAAAAACTAAATCACACACACACAGCTTGGAAGGAGGGACACATTGGGGTGCGTAGAGATAGACATTGCCTTCAATAGTTAATTTTGTTTGAACTATTAAAACCTCTTAAGCCGACCCCCTACTTTTTCGAACATTCTGTTAAAAATCGCGCAACATTTTGGCATCCTGCTACTCATGCCAGGAATATAGTATATGCATATGATTAGTATGTGTGTATAGAAAACACTCTAACGTTTCTAAAACTGGTTAAATCACGGCTGTGACTATAACAGAACGTCTGTTTCATCGAAAAGCGCAGGAAAATCTGATCACTGGAGATGGAAAAAAATATCCATGCGCCACTTCAACCCATTGTTAAAGGTGAACCGTATTAAATGAGGCCGAGGTTGCAGTACCTACAGCTTCCACAGGATGTATAGAGTCTTCTCATTTGATTCTGATTTGATTCTTGGTAGATCCGACCAAAGGGAACCGATTCCCTCCGACCACCAACTTGATGCATCGGCTCGGTGTTTTTCCGGACATTTTTTCCAGACGACCACCTATCGAATTTACATCGCCTCCTGGTGATTTTTATCGCTTATTAACGTGTACTAATACCTAAAGTTGCATTAGAAAAGTATTTCGAAGTGTTTTGTGAAAGTTTATCGTCGACTTTTTAACTTTTAAAAAATGACGTTACGTTATGAAACGCTATTTTTTTCCGTTTATCACACAGTCTTCATAGATCGATATCTAGGCTATATATGGACCGATTTAATCGAAAAAAGACCCAGTATTGATTATGGGACATCAAGGAGTGCCAACAAAGAAGATGGTCAAAGGTAATGAATGTTTTATATTTTATTGTGCGGTTTGTGTAGCGCCGACTATGCTAATTCTTTTGTTTACATCCCCTACGGGTCTTTTGGGGTGTTACATGCTATCAGATAATAGCTTCTCATGCTTTCGCCGAAAAGCATTTTAAAAATCTGACTTGGTGCCTGGATTCACAACGAGTGTAGATTTAATTCAATACCAAGCATGTGTATTTTAATGAACGTTTGCGTTTTAACTAATACTATTAGCATTTAGCGTAGCGCATTTGCATTTCCAGAGCTCTAGTTGGGACGTCTGCGGCTCAAGTAGGATCAAGAGGTTAAAGAACCGTCAGACCTAGAGTTCTGAAACTTCTGAGCTCAGGTCATAAGTGCATGGTGAGTTATGTGGCTGTAGAAGGTTCTCGGACCGAGAAACAGCCTCCTACATTTGCAATAACTTCAATTCATTTTTACATCACGAAAATCCCTACATTTAGAAATGTCCCAGAGTCTCAAGACTAGATGCATTGCGACCGCCTCGGCCCATTTAGACGGACCCCAACATTTCTGTCCGATAGCTCATTCAAGGACCCCATAGCAAGTCATGGAAAAAAGTGGATTTTCAGCACCAATTAAGGTCTTGCTCGGGCACCAAATGACCTATCGAGCCGAAACTTGGGATTAGGCATTGCCTCAGCTAAGCCTACACAACCTCAGAACTGGACCCGCCAGCTAGAACGTAACTACGTGTTTTACGTTTTTATTATGGTTTGAACAGAAGGCGGTGTGAATTTTGGGCCAGCTCTGAAGTTTGTGATAGTTGGCTTCTAAACGAGTTGGAAATAGGGGATGTGGTGTCAGTTTGTATCAGTTTGGTGTCAGAATGATATCTAATTGACTGATGTACAGTGACTTGCTGGTGACGTTTGTTCATTTGCATATGTTTAAACAGTGAGGTACAATCACCAAAGTGACATTCTGAAATCAACCCCAACGAGCGATGGAGAGGAACCAGAATCACTGCCCAGCCATCCCGAGTTCATCGGGCCAGTCAATTTTGCATTTCTGCAGGAGTTTTGAGCATGACAAATTCGTGATGGTAAATGCTCATTGAAAAATATTGCAAATGCACGTGCATTTGCAATATGATTCAACAGTGAAAAAACATCAACAAATGGACATGATGAAATCAACACAATGAGTGATGGAGAGGAACCACTATCACTGCCCGGCCATCCCGAGTTCATCAGGCCAGTCAATTTTGCATTTCTGCAGTATTTTTGAGCATGTCAAATTCGTGATGGTACATGGCAAATGGACATAACAACCTGATTTGGCATTTTCAAATCTTTCATATTGCATTTGGACATTTCTTATGGCATTTGGCTCCCCAAAAAGTGACTTTTGACTTCCTATGAAATCATATTGCAAATGGACAAAACATATGCCTTTTGCACAAGTTAAAAAATGATGATAATACAATTTGACAAAAGTATATTCATACAGTTCTTACACGTGATTAATTGACAAAAAAATCGAAAGAATTTCGAAAAACGTTCCAGAAAGCACCTATTTAAGGAGTGATAAGTTTCTTTTTTTTAAGTTCACATTTTCTACTTTTGACTTCCTATGAAATCATATTGCATGGACAAAACATATGCCTTATGCACAAGTTTCTTAAAAAAAAAATGATAATAAAATTCCCAAATTATATCCATACAGTTCTTACACATGTGTAATTGACAAAAAAAATTGAAAGAATTTTGAAAACCCGTCCAGAAAGCACTTTTTTTAAGGGGGTGCTATGTTTTTGAAAAAATGTTCAGATTTTCAAAATTTTACTTTTGGATGTTGACTTGTGTTACATTTGCACTATGAAAAATCACGGTGGAGCGCACTAGCCAACTGTTGGATTTGTAAAGTGTTATACTTGGCCTTTGCCATCAACTTTGAATGAAACAACGCCGAATTGAGTGGTATTGGACACCGTGTACATGGTTTGTCCAGTGCCAATGACTTCCCATTCATTTTTGTACATTTCAGGGGGGTGTTCCCTTACTTAATCAACATAATAGTGATGACAGATATGAGTACATTTTTATAGGGCCTACTGTGGCCTGCATGATGCAAACATGCATAAAGCAAGCTCAACCATGTGAGTTCCATTGTCTATCAGTTGTTGTCATGTGTCTGGGTAGAGGAAATCCCATTCCTAATCTAGTCTAAATATAATTGTTATGAACAAATATAAGGTAGCTGCAGTTTGACAGGGTTTTCTACCCCATCAGGGTCAGGAGTTTTTTTAAGCCATGTGACCTGATTAGGAAAATCTGGTCCTATCATAGTCCATAGAAAACCATCTGTCATACCTTATAGGATCCAGAGTTTTCCTTGTTAAGTTAACATATAAGGAAAAGGTCCCAGAGCAGTGAGTTATGGTGCCACCAGTCTGCTTGCAGTTATCGTCAGGTATGTGGATGATCAGAGTTTGGCGCAGCTGTAATGGAATGTATCTGCTATTTGTATTTACAGCTAAATCCCAGATTAAGAGGTGATTACTATTTCACTCCAATACCATTGTCAACTTTCTCCTGACATTAACTTCTTGGATATAGGGGGCGCTCTTTTAATTTATGGATAAAAAAACGTGCCCGTTTTAAGCGCAATATTTTGTCACGAAAAGATGCTCGACTATGCATATAATTGGCAGCTTTGGAAAGAAAACACTCTAAGGTTTCCAAAACTGCAAAGATATTATCTGTGAGTGCCACAGAACTCATGCTACAGGCGAAACCAAGATTAAACTTCAACCAGGAAATGGGCAGAATTTTTGAGGCTTTGTTTTCCATTGTCTCCTTATATGGCTGTGAATGCGCCGGGAATGAGCCTGCCCTTTCTATCGTTTCCCCAAGGTGTCTGCAGCATTGTGACGTATTTGTAGGCATATCATTGGAAGATTGGCCATAAGAGACTACATTTACCAGGGGTCCGCCCGGTGTCCTTTGTCTAAATTGGTGCGTAATCTACAAGCTGCACGCAGTCATCCAGTGATTGAGAGGAGAGAGGAGGCTTTCAACGAACGATATATCATGAAGAGATATGTGAAAAACACCTTGAGGATTGATTCTAAACAACGTTTACCATGTTTCATTCGATATTATGGAGTTAATTTGGAAAAAAGTTTGGGGTTTTGATGACTGATTTTTCTTTTTTTTTTTGGTAGCCAAACGTGACGCACCAAACGGAGCGATTTCTCCTAAACAAATAATCTTTCAGGAAAAACTGAGCATTTGCTATCTAACTGAGCGTCTCCTCATTGAAAACATCTGAAGTTCTTCAAAGGTAAATGATTTTATTTAAATGATTTTCTGGTTTTTGTGAAAATGTTGCCTGCTGATGCTAACGCTAAATGCTACGCTAGCTGCGCTAGCTGTTACACAAATGCTTGTTTTGCTATGGTTGAGAAGCATATTTTGAAAATCTGAGATGACAGTGTGGTTAATAACAAAAGGCTAAGCTTGAGAGCTAGCATATTTAATTTAATTTGCGATTTTTATGAATAGTTAACGTTGCGTTATAGTAATGAGCTTGAGGCTGTATTCACGATCCCGGATGCGGGATGGCTCGACGCAAGAAGTTAACTGAAGCCACGTCTCATCTGCCCGCTCATCCACTGGCACATTGAATGTTTCCCCTCCAAGCACTGTGAGTACTGTATGTAGAGTCAATCAAATACGCAATCACATTACACGTCAATGATTTTACTCCTTGCTTGGACTAACTCATTGTTAGCTCTTTTGTCTAACTCTGTAGTGTGTTGTGTTATTGTTTTTTGTCTTCTCAGTCAAATCCTGTCCTGCACTGGTCAAGCCTCTGAACACCTCACCTCATACCCTCATTAAATCACTGCTATGATCCCTTTCCAACACTGTAAGTAGCCCTCTCATTCCTATTCCCCATAATATTGTACTATACATGTTTTTATTAAATACTTTAGGCTATAATATTTAGTCTTTGACCATTTTTGAAAGAAACTTTGTCGTCTCCGTGCATTCCGCGCCTATACCGTTGGACTCCCATCCTCCTCAATTATTCAAGTCACCAGCCTCCACTGGTGTGTGTGAATACAAAAGGTGAGTGAGGCTTTACAGAGATAACAGTGGCTTACATAACGGGGAGAAGACCCTCTTGTGATGTCCATTCAGCTACTCTCTGCAATTCCCCAACATTTGAGTGGTTGACCTAAAGGCATTATAGACCATAAGGTTACCTGGGCCAGTCTATTGGTCCCTCATTTCCTCCACTCTCAAAGCGTAACTAGTGCTTTCACATCTCTGTGAGAGGACTGTACCATATATACCTACACTAGATATTGTCCATTAGGATCCAACCTCCTGAGGGAAAATAGCAAAACAGAGAATCAGTAATAGGCAGGAGAAGCAGCATGACATGAGGGTTGTGGGTCCATGTAGCTGCTGTATATTAGTCCTGCTGCTGCCTGTTACGTGGGATTGCAGGCATGGGAATAAAAGCACCTCCGTGTCAGTTGGGTCCTGACATTTATTTACATGCATTAACCTCCACAGAGGGAATAGAATAGAAGAATTGGAAGTGACTCATTAACTGTTCTTGAGAAATGCATGAAATTAAAGTTGAGACTGAGCCTTATTTGACATACAGTATGCTCTGAAATATGTACAATACAGTAGTCCTTTAGAGTTAGCTCAAAGGAGAAACTACCTCAATGGAGAAATTTTAGGGTTATGTAGAGTCTTTGTACTGCACTTATGATTAAGTTGTTAAAGGCAAGTAGACTTTACTCTGGTCTTTCTAATCTCCACTATGGCTGAATGCTGATGGCATCTACAGTGATGTCTGTTGCTGTTACATTGTGATAGTTGTGGTGGGATTAAACCCCTTCCCTCACTTTATTGCTGCAAATATTTGGGGGTGAACTTCAGGAATCATAACTTTCAGACACACACAGGCTGTGTTTACACAGGCAGCCCAAATCTGATGTTTCTTTCAGGTCAGGTCTGAAAAAGATCTGTTGTGAAAAGTTCTGATGTGATTGGTCAAAATACCAATTAGTGGTGAAAAAGATAAGAATTGGGCTCCTTGTGTAAACGCAGCCACACACAGGCGCACACTCACTCCCATGTACACACGCACACAGACAGAGAAGTTTCTTTATCTCTAATGCAGTCATGCCAGCACCATTAGAATGACCCATTATGTTTGATTGTGAGATTAAATATAAATGTCTTGTGAACTATATTGCTTTGTTGGTTTCGTTTTTGTTCACAGCCAAAGTTGAGCAGAGAGTTCATGAGTAGCAATGATAAAATGTGTGCTCAAAGGCACTCAATAATTTCTGCTATGATCAACACAGGAACTTAGTCAATCTAAAATGCAAATAAGCTCTCTATCATTGTACAATGCTACAGTATATGTGTAGTTAATTAATTAATCAATACATGATATAAGAAATTAAAATGACTTTCCAATAATTTGGCACAATCGCTGTTGATTAGGATGCAAGATTAATTAGGATATTATGAAATCCCATAATCAGTGTCCTAACACTAGTAAACCGTCTAATGGTTAAGTGATGACTCGCTATGCATTTTTCCTTCTTCAGTCAATTGTTCCCTTCCCTTCAGAGAGAAGGATCACAATCAATACTATTTACATACCGTAGCTTTCCTGTTATGCACAGAGCAAAACATTATACTGGCCTCTTTCAATGCATTCAAATAACAAACATATTTCAAGTGAATTCATGCTCTGTGTACAGTACTTCCATTAATCATTGGCATCGATGGCAATCATTTCATCAATGATAAGATATATCTACGGTCTCTTGGCTTTCAATGCATATTGACTAATGGAAATCACAGATACTCCAACAGGGGCACAAACCACCAACAGACAGGTAAACTGACATTTATTAAAGATCAAATATACACACTCACATACCCCCATTTACCATTCCTCCACCGTGTCCTCACAGAAGCAGGGCTGGGTTAGAGACATTGAAGTTTGGCAAGACAGCAAACAGTAGGAATAAAATGCAAAAATAAAAAGTAAGGAATCAATCAGGGTGGTTGTCATGGTATGGGGTGAATAATGTTGAGTTGACTGGGTGGGTGCAGAGAAAGACACACATTGGATTGCAATTAAACCAATATTGATCTTGGTTCCAATGTGACTAGGTGGAAAGTCAAATTGACAAAGGCTCTTGGATCTTATTGACAGAAGTCAAATGCAAATGGATCTACCCACTCGATTGGACCCACTTGAAATATGAGTGTACTTATTGGCCATGTCTCCTTCCTCCTCAGTAGCATGGAGGTGATGCAATTATGTTTTTATTAGTTTGCTTTAGCAGAATGAATCTTCACTACAATATTGGTTCATTTTGTGTTCAATTAGATTTGTTCCGACATTTCTTGGTTTCTTGATTTTATAATTAATGTATTTGTTATTATTATTTGTGTAATTGATTGACATTTACTGCATTGTTAGGAGCTAGTAATATAAGCATTTCACTGCACTATAACATCTGCTAAACTGTGTATGCAACCAATAAACTTTGATTTGATACATTGGTGCGATTAATATGGATACCTTCTTTTTGGACTTAGCCTACTATACTACAGGTCAACAAAATTGAACATATAGTAAAATATATGTTTAATCTGAAACAGTAGAATGTTCATACCATTTATTTTAACTTCTAGTACTGGAACCAACCTGCTATAGTAAGATGAACCTACTACTGTATATCTGTTCAACAATTCACAATATAACCATGTTAAAAACCTCTACTGACTCCCCATCCCGCACGCGGGAGCGTAATCATCGCCTGACACTAATTAGCATGAAGCAACGGACATAAATATCCCTAGAAAATATTCCTATTCATGAAAATCACAAATGAAATATATTGAGACACAGCTTACCCTTTTGTTAATCACCCTGTCATCTCATATTTTCAAAATATGCTTTACAGCCAAAGCAAGACAAGCATTTGTGTAAGTTTATCGATAGCCTAGCATAGCATTTTGTCCAGCTAGCAGCAGGTAACTTGGCCACGGAAATCAGAAAAGCAATCAAATTAAATCGTTTACCTTTGATGAGCTTCGGATGTTTTCACTCACGAGACTCCCAGTTAGATAGCAAATGTTCCTTTTTTCCAAAAATATTATTTTTGTAGGCGAAATAGCTCCTTTGTTCTTCACATTTGGCTGAGAAATGGCCCGGGAATTGCAGTCACGAAAACCGCAAATAATATTCCAAATTAGCTCCATAATATCGACAGAAATATGGCAAACGTTGTTTATAATTAATCCTCAAGGTGTTTTTTAAAATATCTATTCGATAATATATCCATCGGGACAATTCGTTTTTCAGTAGGACCGATTGGAGTAATGGCTACCTCTGTATTTCATGCGAGAATCTCTCTGGGGACATCAGGTGACCACTTGCGCAATGTAGCCGCCTACGGCTATTCTTCAACATAAATGCGTAAAACTACGTCACAATGCTGTAGACACCTTGGGGAATACGTAGAAAGTGTAATCTGGTTGATAGCCCATTCACTGCTCAATAGGGACTCATTGGAACGCAGCGCTTTCAAAACATGGAGCACTTCCGGATTGGATTTTTCTCAGGCTTTCGGCTGCAACATCAGTTCTGTTATACTCACAGACAATATTTGTACCGTTACCGTTGCAAACGTTAGAGTATTTTCTATCCTAAGCTGTCAATTATATACATATTCTAGCATCTTGTTCTGACAAAATATCCCGTTAACTACGGGAACATTTTTTTTCCAAAAATGAAAATACTGCCCCCGAGTCACAACAGGTTATTAAGGCATAATGTGAAAACAGAAACCCTGTCCCAGCGGTTGTTTAATGAGAAATGTTTGGCCACATACATCGCTTAATGGAGTTGAATGATAATGAGTAAAAGTCATATATTTAGCGAGCAGATTTATCAGGTCAGTAACCATAGTGATGTGTAGTGTTTTTTAAATTTATATCAAGAGAGGGTGCTTTCACTTGAAGGTGCTTCTCTACACAGACACATGCGCATTAATGCACACACACATGGGCAGACAGACATATGCACACAGACACCCATCACACAATCCAACTTTTCCTACAGATAAAATCATGTACTAAGTCTGACCTGTAGTGACTTTTTTTTACTAGGAAAAACTATGATTTCATCTTGCTGAAAATCTCACAGCTCATGATACATTGCCTTCTGCCAGTGTTCCGTTCCCTCAAAATACCATTGGGTAGAGTCAGATTCTGGTGAAGTCTGAGCTTCTGAGATGTCTTCAATAGATAGAGAATGTTCGACCTCCACCTTCTCTTCCAGAATAACCCTCCACATTTTCACTATTAGTCTTGTATCAAATCTATGACCTATTACAGGCACTTCAACATAAAGTTACCCTTGTATCAGATTTGGCATTATGGACGTCTTAAAGTAAACCTGGCTCATTAGAAAGACTTCATGTTTTATTTATGTCAGGACTGTGGATGTGGATGTGTGATTCTCACTTTAGTGGGCACAAGAGGAGGTGCTTGTCCCCTGGCACTGAAGTAAGGAGTCGTTACGACAAATGTCACTCTGCCACAAATCCCCTCTATTTCTCCCTGTGAAGGAGAGGCAGTAGGACCACCATGAACGGTGATGACTTGTGAAACTAAGGTTTGCTTTGGATTAACACAGCATCCATTATTTGAGTACAGACTCTAATTTTGTTTTGCTATCACCGTGTCCTGCCGATACTAGCATCTGTTAGTGCAAAGCCCCCTGCACCCACTGCATAAAGGAAGGAACCTTTATGTACCAAATGGTTTGTCTTTGAGTAAGAGGCACTGACATTTTGCACAATATCAAAAATCGCATAAAATGTACCCTGTGTCTTAAATCCTGATTTTAATGCCCATTTAGAACGGCTGCATGGCAATACAATTCTAGAGTCTCTGGTCCAACATTTCTTAGGCAGATTCCGTAATGCAACTTCACATGAATTTTATGTCTCACAATGATAGATGCATCAAATTTACATTTTGAGTCCCAAGGATAAGAGCGCATTGAGGACATATATATTAAATGAGCAGGGCAGAACAGTAATATTATAATAAATGACCACATTGCTACTGATAGCACTTTTATATCAAATCAAATCAAATCAAATTTTATTTGTCACATACACATGGTTAGCAGATGTTAATGCGAGTGTAGCGAAATGCTTGTGCTTCTAGTTCCGACAATGCAGTAATAACCAACAAGTAATCTAACTAACAATTCCAAAACTACTGTCTTATACACAGTGTAAGGGGATAAAGAATATGTACATAAGGATATATGAATGAGTGATGGTACAGAGCAGCATAGGCAAGATACAGTAGATGGTATCGAGTACAGTATATACATATGAGATGAGTATGTAAACAAAGTGGCATAGTTAAAGTGGCTAGTGATACATGTATTACATAAGGATGCAGTCGATGATATAGAGTACAGTATATACGTATGCATATGAGATGAATAATGTAGGGTATGTAAACATATAAGGTAGCATTGTTTAAAGTGGCTAGTGATATATTTACATCATTTCCCATCAATTCCCATTATTAAAGTGGCTGGAGTTGAGTCAGTGTCAGTGTGTTGGCAGCAGCCACTCAATGTTAGTGGTGGCTGTTTAACAGTCTGATGGCCTTGAGATAGAAGCTGTTTTTCAGTCTCTCGGTCCCAGCTTTGATGCACCTGTACTGACCTCGCCTTCTGGATGATAGCGGGGTGAACAGGCAGTGGCTCGGGTGGTTGTTGTCCTTGATGATCTTTATGGCCTTCCTGTAACATCGGGTGGTGTAGGTGTCCTGGAGGGCAGGTAGTTTGCCCCCGGTGATGCGTTGTGCAGACCTCACTACCCTCTGGAGAGCCTTACGGTTGAGGGCGGAGCAGTTGCCGTACCAGGCGGTGATACAGCCCGCCAGGATGCTCTCGATTGACGAAATCTGTAACGTTAAAAATAAAAGTAACACAGCGATTGCATTTAGAAGAAGTGTATCTTTCTATACATATGTAGAACATGCATATTTAGTCTAAGTTTATGTTGTGTATTCCATGTTAGCTGACGGCATATGGCGGAGCTATCGTCATTTCTCCGGACATTTGAGTAGCATTTTTTTGAACATGCCGTCATTGTAAACAGATTTATGGATATATATAGCATATTATTGATTTTTTTTTTTATATATTATATTATATTACTGTCATCTGATGAAGATTTCAAAAGGTTAGTGCAATTATTTTTCTTTTAATCCTGCGTTTGGTGATTGCATATTTTGTGGAATTTGGCTATGGAAATTAGCTTGGTCTTCGGTGTGTCTTCGGTGGTGGTTTGACATAAATATGTGCTATGTTTTCGCCGTAAAACATTTTAGAAATCTGACTTGCTGGCTAGATAAACAAGTTGTTTATCTTTCATTTGAGCTATTGGACTTGTTAATGTGTGGAGGTTAAATATTTTTAAGAATATTTTTTGCGTTCCATGCGCCACATTCCAGCTGACGGTGGGAGGGCTGGTTCCCAATTGGGACTCAACATGCTTAACAGGTTATTAACCCTCCAGACGAGCTTCAATGCCATACAACTCTCCTTCCATGGCCTCCAATTGCTCCTAAATACAAGTAAAACTAAATGCATGCTCTTCAACCGATCGCTGCCTGCACCTGCCCGCCCATCCAGCATCACTACTCTGGGCGGTTCTGACTTAGAATATGTGGACAACTACAAAGACCCAGGTGTCTGGTTAGACTGTAAATTCTCCTTCCAGACTCACATCAAACATCTCCAATCCAAAGTTAAATCTAGAATTGGCTTCCTATTTCGCAACAAAGCATCCTTCACTCATGCTGCCAAACATACCCTCGTAAAACTGACCATCCTACCGATCCTCGACTTCGGCGATGCCATTTACAAAATAACCTCCAATACCCTACTCAATAAATTTGATGCAGTCTATCACAGGGCCATCCGTTGTGTCACCAAAGCCCCATATACTACCCACCACTGCGACCAGTACGCACTCGTTGGCTGGCCCTCGCTTCATACTTGTCGCCAAACCAACTGGCTCCAGGTCATCTACAAGACCCTGCTAGGTAAAGTACCCCCTTATCTCAGCTCGCTGGTCAACATAGCAGCACCCACCTGTAGCACGCTCTCCAGCAGGTATATCTCTCTGGTCACCCCCAAAACCAATTCTTCCTTTGGCCACCTCTCCTTCCAGTTCTCTGCTGCCAATGACTGGAACGAACTACAAAAATCTCTGAAACTGGAAACACTTATCTCCCAAACTAGCTTCAAGCACGAGCTGTCAGAGCAGCTCACAGATTACTGCACCTATAATTTAGCCCAAACAACTACCTCTTCCCCTACTGTATTTTTTATTGCTCCTTTGCACACTGTTATTTCTATTTCAACTTTGCACATTCTTCTTCTGCAAATCTACCATTCCAGTGTTTTATTTCTTATATTGTATTTACTTCGCACCATGGCCTTCTTTTTGCCTTTACCTCCCTTATCAAACCTCATTGCTCACATCGTCTTTAGACTTATTTTTCTACTGTATTATTAACTGTATGTTTGTTTTACTCCATGTGTAACTCTGTGTTGTTGTATGTGTCGAACTGCTTTGCTTTATCTTGGCCAGGTCACAATTGTACATGAGAACTTGTTCTCAACTTGCCTACCTAAAGCTGAATATATATATATATATATATCTTTCATTAGTAGTATGACAGACAAAATGTGTACAAAATCACTCTGTTAAGCTGAGTGACATTCCAAATTTAGGCTGCTGCATATTTTTGTAAAAGCTTTGCCAAAACAGTTTACACATATTCACTGCACTTTAACATTTTCTGAGTGTTTACACATGCAAGACACAGTTCAAAGACTTTGTGTTAACATCTATTTGAGGAGGAGAACATATTAATATGTACCAACTTGTAGCACTTTATAATAACTCCACATAATAAAGCATTTATAATGGATTAGTAAATAATTTATTAATTTATTAATGAATACTCCCACATTTGTTAATGATAGTAAGCTAGTTATTCACACATTTATAAACAACTTTTAATGTAATATTGATTTATAAGATCATTCATAAGTTGTTTAATATAGGTTTTTAGAGACTATTTACTAATTAGTAAAGTATTTTTGCGTGGGCTCATCTAAAGTGAGGCCTATTTATACTTTATAAATGTTTTGAGTGACCAGTGTAATTTCTGTCAAAATGTTTTACTTGCCATTGGTAGACACTCAATTAGTACATGACGCTCCTATTTTCTGAAATAAAGAACTTCCAACTAGTGAAATAAGTATAATTTCACCCATTTTTTAAAATCTAACAATATTACATTAAATGTTCAATAGATGCAAAGGGTCTAATTCTATTTATATTTTGTACAGCTTGTCAGGGGAGTCCTTGCACACTGCACAATTGTAAAGCCATTCTCTTCTTACAAACTATTAATTGCAGAAATATCTATTTTTATTTTCTTTAAAAAAAAATCTATGACTGCAGGGTCCATCATTAAGACAAAGATGATTGTACGCAACCCAAGTGCATCGATAGTAGTGACTAGGGGTTGTTTCTGGAGGAGCCCAAGCTATTACAGACAAGCACTGTCTGAAAACGAGCTCTAGCTCTTACAGGGGTTGTTTTTGGACTGGGCAAGAGAGGGATGAGAGGGGGAAGAAGAGAGTTGGAAACAAACACAGCCCAGCCAGCCAGCCTCCTCTCTCCTGAACTTTTATATGAACTTCACACGCCGCCCCGGTGTGACAGAGAGTGAAGAACAGTCTCTGGTCTGGTGGAGCTTGGTTTAGTTTAGCACCACTAGCACCAGGGCTGTACTACAGTCCCACTGGTCCACCATTCTGAGGTGACAGTAAGATGTTACTGTCATGTTATTATATGTTGTTTATTTGTTCATATCTTAAAATGATTAAGATACATACATTGAATTGTTAGTAAATGCATTGTGTTCTGTAAATTGATGAATCATTGAACATCTTTGCCATTTGATGAATGTCCTGATGGTGCATTTGTGCAAAGTTATCCAAACAGTAGCATTATTTGTGGAGTCAGATGAGAATGAGCATTTAATTATATAACTTTATTCTTACAAATGTATTGGGTGATCACATCAGAACCAAAGCAAAGTACCAGTTACTGGAATTATCACACTCAAGGATAACATTCTTAAAGCAAGGAAAATATACAAGACATTAAATAATACATTTTTTTTCATTCACACCAACTGACATAACAGTAAGTCTTGAGATTGCCATATCAACAGAGTTGATTGGAATTTGTTTCTATGCAGCTCATACAAAAACACTAGACAGTAAAAACAGTATCACAAAATAAAATACAAAACAACTATAACAAGGTGCCTGAACAGGATATGATCACACAGGGAGAAAGATATGGCAGGAGCAGTGGTGCCCTGTATGTACTGGGTTTCTCTGGTGTAGGCCAGGTTACTGTAAAAGAACTGTAGATGGACAAAAAAAGGCCATATAAAAATGTATTTATTGATTTTATAAGTAGATGTGATGTCCTCTTACTGTTGGGTAGGACGTAGCAGTACCAACACCGCCAAGCGACTGGGATGTAGTCCACTGTCCTCTCTACCCCAAACACCTCCACTCCCACTGTATGCTGTCTGCACCCCAGCTCCCTCTGACCACAGATAGACCACACATTAACCACACCACATGGTCAGTACATGGTCAAATCAAACAAATACAAATGTCATAGAACATCTCTCACAAAAGAACACACACACTTTTATGAGTAGGGCAGAATAAAACAACTGACACACACACAGACACACTCACATATGTGAAGGTTGAGATGTGTATGTCCTGGTGAAAGGAGAGGAAACTTGTGTTTTCCAGGATGTTCTTCCTCGGAGGGAGCAACATCATCAGCAGAATATTTCAGCCCTTACACACTAACCCCTTCTGAGAGGACAGAGGGTACAACACAGTCTGCCACACACACACACACACACACACACACACACACACACGTTAGAGCTTTCATATACATTACATACCCTCTAACAGAGCACATCGGGAGACACGCTCTGCCTCCTTCCTCACACCTCCTTCTCCTTTCTCTCACCTCTCTCACTGTAGTAATTTTATTCACCATCAGCTGTCCATATCGTTAGACCATGTGCAGGGTTAGGGAGTAACTGATTACTACCCAAACATGACATGTAACGGATTACAAACAATGTAACTGTAATCCATTGTGTTACCAGCAAAAATATTGTAATGGGATTACAGATACTTTTGAAAAACTAGATAATTACTTCTAGGATTAATTTTAAATTCAGAAAGGATGTTTTGCGGAAAAACACATTTTGTTACCTTTTTTCTCAATGACATTCAAATCAGCATTGAAAAAAGGTGCACGTTTAATGCAGGGCTTACAGGGGTTGAAACCCCAGGGCCCAAACCTGTAGGGGGCCCTTGAGGCAGAGACCAATAATAATGCATATATATATTTATTTTTTTACTGCAACTGTCAACCACAGAAGCCAGCTCTCAATGAAGGTAGATAGCCTGCTGCTCCTCGGCTAATCATCAGATGAGGGGAAGGAGAGGAGGTAGGAGGTCCACGTGGGTAAAAGGGGGGCTCTGCCGTGGTGGTTAACTTATTTAGGGTCGGCCCTTGCCTTCCGTCCCCACCTCTCGGGCAAAACGCTTTAGTCACTCACCTCTTGACTGCAGAAAGAAAGTACATTTCCTGCAATTCTACACATTTTGACATGGGGCGCTGAGAAAATGTTTCAGTTTTAAAGCTAATTACCTGCAATTCTAGACATTTGGGAGTGAGAGTGACTTACAAAATCAATAGGGGTCCCCTGGAGGTCAGGACCCCTGGGCACATGCCCCCCATGCCTGGTCGGGATTTGGCCATGATTAAGACAAATTTAGATAACTGGTTAAAAATCTAAAACGTGTTAGCTGACATGGCTAATTGAGTGACTGACAAAAGATAAAAACTGCTGATACAAAATCAATTCAAAATGATACCTTATGTACCTTACTATTCTAACTCTCAACAGTGAGTTGAGACCCTGAATGAGTTAAAAAAAGAAAAGAAAATGATGCTCAAGTAAAACAATTCTAATCTATTGTATATTTCCAAGTCATATTCTGTTGATTGACTAAATAATAATAATATTTTTTTTTGTTTGAACTGCTGGCCGCAATGAAGCAATACATCGTAATGTAGGATTAGACCAATCAGATAAGCTCTGAAAAAGATCTGATGTGAAAAGATCTGCACTCAAAAATAGCCACCAACAGTGAATAACTCTTTGAAGGAAATGATCCACCATCTTTTTTGTAAACATCCATTGAAGACTTTGATAAGCAAATTGAATTATATTGTTGTCCGTTAAACTAATAGGGAGCAATGAGAATGGCGCCGAGATGAGCTGGCTGCCGTTTTACGGTCCCGTAACCAGTTGCGTATGTTATTTGTAACTTATTATGTACGTAATGTTTCTGCCACCATGTCTTATGACCGAAAAGAGCTTCTAGATAACAGGACAGCTATTACTCACCCCGTACTGGAGTAATACTTTTTCTTCAACGAGACGGACAGGAAGGATTTACTTCAGACCCCCGACAAGGCCCTCATCTCCATCATTTGCAGGAGAAAGAGACAGAGGTATCATGGACAAAGGTCCGAATGCCTTATAAGCATTTGTTGCCGACAGGGTACTCTACTTTAACCATCGGTCCTATTAGCCAACGTACAATCAATCAATAATAACAAATACGAACTACAATCACGTAAATCCTACCAATGGGCCATTAAAAACTGTAATATCTTATGTTCCACCGAGAATTGGCTAAACGATGACATGAATAACATGGGTATAAGCTTTTTCAGCAGGATAGAACAGCGGCCTCTGGTAAGATGAGGGGTACCGGTCTATGTATATTTGCAAACAAAAGCTGGTGCACGATATCTAAGGACATTTTGAGGTTTTGCTCGCCTGAGGAAGAGTATCTCATCATAAGCTATAGACCACACAATTTACAATTTTGTATATATTTTCTGTCTATATACCAACACAAACCAATGCTGACACTAGACCACCTTTACTCCACACACAGAGATGCGTACAAAGCTCTCCCTCTCCCTCCATTTGACCAATCTGACCATAATTCTATCCTCTTGATTCCAGTTTAAAAACAAAAACTAAAGCAGGATGAACCAGTGACTCGGTCAAGAAGAAAGTGGTAAGATGAAGCAGATGCTAAGCTACAGGACTGGTTTGCTAGCACAGACTGGAATATGTTCTGGGATTCTTCCGATGGCATTGAGGAGTACACCACATCAGTCACTGGCTTCATCAATAGGTGCATCGATGACGTTGTCCCCACAGTGACCGTACATACATACCTCAACCAGAAGCCATAGATTACAGGCAGCATCTGCACTGAGCTAAAGGGTAGAGCTGCCGCCTCCAAGGAGCGAGACTAACCCGGAAGTTTATAAGAAATCCTGCTATGCCCTCCGACGAACCATCAAACAGGGAAAGCATCAAAACAGGACAAAGACTGAAATTTACTACACCGGCTCCGACGCTTGTCGGATGTGGCAGGGCTTGCAAACTATGACAGACTACAAAGGGAAGCACAGCCCCGAGCTTCCCAGTGACGCAATCTAAACCACTTCTATGCTCGCTTAAAACCAAGTAATCCTGAAGCGTGCATGAGAGCAACAGCTGTTCAGGATGACTGTGGGATCACGCTCTCCGTAGCCGATGTGAGTAAGACCTTTAAACAGGTCACAAGGCCGCAGGGCCAGACAGATTACCAGGACATGTACTCCGAGCATGCACTGACCAGCTGGCAAGTGTCTTCACTGACATTTCAACCTGTCCCTGACTGATTCTGTAATACCAACATGTTTCAAGCAGACCACCATAGTCTCTGTGCCCAAGAACACTAAGGTAACATGCATAAATGACTACCGACCCATAGCACTCACGTCTGTAGCCATGAAATGCTTTGAAAGGCTGGTCATGGTTCACATCAACACCATTATCCCAGAAACCCTAGACCCACTCCAATTTGCATACCGCCCCAACAGACACACAGATGATCCAATCTCTATTGCACTCAACACTTCCCTTTCCCACCAGGACAAAAGGAACACCTATGTGTAATGTTATTCATAGACTACAGCTCAGAGTTCAACACCATAACGCCATCAAAGCTCATCACTAAGCTAAGGACCCTGGGACTAAAACCCCCCCTCTGCAACTGGATCCTGTACTTTCTGATGGGCCGCCCTCAGGTGGTAAGTATATGTAACAACACATCCGCCACGCTGATCCTCAACACGGAGGCCCCTCAGGGGTGCATGCTCAGTCCCCTCCTCTACTCCTTGTTCATGACTGCATGGCAAGGCACAAATCCAACACCATCATCAAGTTTGCTGATGACACAACAGTGGTAGGCCTGATCACCAACAGCTGTCTGTAACGTGTAGGTAGTTCATTAATTATTGTTGGACCATGTGTATCGATGAAAGTGTGTAGGATGCATTTGCAAATGTGCATATCAACACGTGTGGCTCATGTTAGAAACAAGTGTTAGCTAGCTATCAAAGTGCAGCTGTTTATATTCTACCTAGTAGGAATGTTGTTCACATTCTGAAGTGTAATAGTTACTACTGTAGCCTATCTTGTGTTCGATAACTAGCTAGCTAACGTCACTGCTGAATATTCAATGATGACATGATAGCTAATAATACCACGCCATTTACTTATTGTCCTATCATGGTGGAACAGCGTTTTAAAATAAACTAATTTAGTTATTTATGGTCTTATATTGATGGAACGGTCCACAAGCCTATACCCTAGACAACAACCTGAATGACCCAGGTAATAAGGAACATCTCCTATCTGTTTTTTGGGCTTTGCAGGGTTGGTCCTGCAAAGCCAAAGCCCCCTGAAGGGAGAGCATAATATACAAGGAAATTCTCAAAGCTGCTAATGAGAACCTTGACGATCTTGTACCTAGCCGGTGGGGATTCAGGGGTGGTCCGCTGGGCATTGGAATGAGGAGGGATGAGGAGGGATTTTAGCGGGTGGAATAGTGGGGACCAATTGGAGGTTGACTTAGTAGCAATGCAAATATACAGCTATACAACTGTATAGACACAATCATTATGTTACTTTTTAATGGTACATTTACAAAAATAAATTTTGATAAAAATATTTAAAACTTGTGTCTCATCATGGTAAGTGGTGAAATAAGTATAGCCAATAATAATTATAATGCTTCACAGATAACAAGAAAAGACTATCAGTATGTACCTGGCTAAAAGAGAAGGAATATAATATCTATTGTTTACAAGAAACGCATTCAACAATTTTAGATGAAGTTTTGTGGAAAGGGGACTGGGGGGGGGATATATATTTCTCCCATGGGCAAAGAAATTCAAAAGGGGTGATGATATTAATTAACAGTAATTTAGATCCAAATGTGCAAATTGTCCAAACAGATCAAGGTAGATGGATCATTTTAAATGTGTTAATGGACAATAAACAGATATGGCTTATTAACCTATACGATCCAAATAATGATGATCCAAGCTTCTTTGAAAATATATATAAGAATTTATCAACTCTACAAGCAACACTAGACTCTATTACTATGGTGGGGGATTTTAATACGGTTTTAAATACGTCTATGTAAAGGAAATCACACTACAAACTATCACTCTCAGGAACTTAAGGAAATCAGGAATGTCATGGATATATTGGAATTAGTGGATATATGGAGGCTTAAATACCTTGACCAAGTGAGATATACATGGAAGAGGCTTAATCGAGCGACTCGTCTTGATTACCTTCTTATGTCATTTTCTCTGGCTCTAAAAGTTAGTGTTGATAGTGGGCGGAATGCGGTCGGGTCATCGTATAATTGGCATATATATATATTACTCTTACAGAATTTCCACGTGGGCGAGGATATTGGAAATGTAATCAAAGCCCACTGAATGATAACTTGTTTATAACTAGGACAGAAGAATGTATAACTGACTTTTTCCGACATAACATAGGTACAGCAGATCCCTTATTGTATGGGACCCTTTTTAAATGTGCTTTTAGAGGCCTTGCAATTCAGCACTCATCTATAAAACAAAAGCAATTTAGACCAAAAGAGACCGTATTAGCAAAGGAAATTGAAGGACTAATGAAACAGTTAGATAGCAATAAAAACTGTACCATAGAACAACAAAAGAAATGAAGGAACTTATTCAAGAAAGATCCAGTGTAATATATTATAAATATATCATAAAAAACTGGATGGAATATGGGTAAAAATGCACCAGATGTTTTTCAATCTCCAATATAGAAATGCTACCAGAAAAAAATGAAAAACAAGTTTTAATGACTCCAACCTACGTGTATGTAAACTTCTGAGTACTTGTGTCATGCACAAAGTAGATGTCCTAACCAACTTGGCAAAACTATAGCTGGTTAACAAGAATTTTGTGGAATTGTTGAAAAATATTTGGTTTGTTTCTGTAGTTTGAAAAAGATCTGATTAGCATTCTCACTGGGTCAGAAGTTTACATACACTCAATTAGTATTTGGTAGCATTGACTTTAAATTCTTTAAAACATTTCGGGTAGCCTCACCACAAGCTTCCCACAATAAGTTGGATGAATATTGACCCATTCCTCCTGACAGAGCTAGTGTAACTGAGTCAGGTTTTTAGGCCTCCTTGCTCACACATGTTTCACTTCTGCCCACAAATGTTCTATAGGATTGCGGTAAGGGCTTTGTCATGGCCACTCCAATACCTTGACTGTGTTGTCCTTAAGCCATTTTGCCACAACTTTGGAAGTACGCTTGGGGCCATTGTCCATTTGGAAGACCCATTTGTAACCAAGCTTTAACTTCCTGACTGATGTCTTGAGATGTTGATTCAATATATCTGTCACGACTTCCGCCGAAGTTGGCTCTCCTGCCTATTCGGGCGGTGCTCGGCGGTCGTTGTCACCGTCCTACTAGCCACTACCGATCCCTTTTTCGTTTGTCTGTTGGTTTTGTCTTATTAGTTTCACCTATGTGTATTTTAGTTAATTTTTTAATTTATTTCACCTTTATTTAACCAGGTAGGCAAGTTGAGAACAAGTTCTCATTTACAATTGCGACCATGGCAATTAACGTCCTTATATGTAGTAGGTTGTCCCGCCCTTGTTTTGTGCGGGATTGTTTTTGTATTCGTGTCATTTGGTGTAGCACTTGTGTTTTATTCTCTGGTCTATTTTGATCCTGTGTTGGATTATTCACCCTGTGTGTTGGGTTGACCGTGTTTTTTGTGCGCCGGAGAATAAACTGTTCGAATCACTGAAACCTGCTCTCTGCGCCTGATTCCACCCACCTTGATAAAACGTGACAGAATCCCGCACCCTCATGGAATCAGCAGGAGCAGCCACGTCTCCTCTCCCATCGATGGAAGAGAGGGTCCTCCATCACACCGGCGTGCTTCACCGGATTGGTTCTGCCATGGACCAAATGATGGAGAGGATGGATTGATGGGAGAGGAGTGGCCTTCCCACCTCATCTTCAGCACCCCCTTCTCCAGCACCTCCTGTTCCTGCGACCACATCTGGCTCCGGGGCTCTTCGGCTGACACTCCCACGGGAGTATGACGGAACGGCGGCTGGGTGCCAGGGTTTCCTCCTTCAACTGGAACTATACCTGGCTACCGTGCCTCCTGTTCCCTCCGGAGAGGAGAGCGTGAGCACCCTCGTCTCCTGCTTGACTGGGCGAGCCCTCGAGTGGGCCAACGCAGTGTGGAATGGTCCGAACTCTTCGAGGTATAATTACCCAGAGTTCACCCGCCGATTCCAAGCTCTTTTTGACCATCCACCAGAGGGTCGGGTGGCGGGTGAACGGCTGTTCCACCTGCGTCAGGAGACGAGGAGCGGGTTTTCTCTGGGTTTTTTCCCTCTCTACAGCATAAGGCGCTAGTCGATTCAGGCGCAGCTGGGAATTTCATGGATCGTGGGCTTGCGTTAAGGCTAGGGATTCCCCTTGTGTCGTTAGACCTACCTTTCCCCATGCACTCCTTAGATAGCCGACCATTAGGGTCAGGAGTAATTAGGGAGGCTACGGTGCCGCTGGACATGGTAACGCAGGGGGATCATAAGGAGCAGATTAGTCTGTTCCTTATAGATTCACCTGTGTTTCCAGTGGTGTTGGGGGTTCCCTGGTTAGCTCAACACAACCCGGTGATTTCCTGGCGACAGGGGGCTCTTAAGGGGTGGTCAGAGGAGTGTTCAGGTAGGTGTATAGGAGTTGCCGTTGGTGCAACTACGGTGGAGAGTCCAGACCAAGTTTCCACCGTGCGCATTCCCTCTGAATATGCCGATTTGGCTATCGCCTTCAGTAAAAAGAGGGCGACCCAATTACCACCTCATCGCCGAGAGGACTGCGCGATAAACCTTCTGGAGAATGCTGCACTTCCTAGGAGTCACGTGTATCCATTGTCCCAGGAGGAGACGGTAGCGATGTAAACATATGTTCCTGAATCGCGTCCGTGCATTGAATATAGAGGTCTAAATTCCATCACAGTGGGTTTTAGTTACCCACTACCTCTCAGCGCTACGGCGGTGGAATCATTTCACGGGGCGCGCTTCTTCACAAAACTGGACCTGAGGAGCGCGTATAATCTGGTGCGTATCCGGGGAGGAGATGAGTGGAAAACCGCATTTAGTACTACATCTGGTCATTATGAGTACCGCGTCATGCCATATGGGTTGAAGAATGCTCCAGCCGTCTTCCAATCCTTCGTAGATGAGATTCTCCGAGACCTGCTCGGGCAGGGAGTGGTAGTGTACATCGATGACATCTTGATCTATTCTGCCACATGCGCGGCACATGTGTCTCTGGTGCGTAAGGTACTTGGGCGACTGCTGGAGCATGACCTGTATTGCAAGGCGGAGAAATGTGAGTTTTTCAAACAGTCCGTTTCCTTCCTCTGGTATCGTATTTCCACCTCCGGGGTGGTGATGGAGGATGACCGCGTTACAGCCGTGCGTAACTGGCCGACTCCGACCACGGTGAAAGAAGTGCAGCGTTTTTTAGGCTTTGCCTATTACTACCGGAGGTTTATCCGGGGTTTTGGTCAGGTGGCTGCTCCCATCACCTCACTGCTGAAGGGAGGACCGGTGCGCTTGCGCTGGTCAGCAGAGGCGGGCAGAGCCTTCAGTCGTTTGAAGGAGCTGTTCACCAATGCGCCCGTGTTGGTGCATCCGGACCCCTCTTTAGCGTTCATAGTGGAGGTGGATGCGTCCGAGGCTGGGGTCGGAGTCGTGCTGTCCCAACGCTCGGGCGTGCCACCCTAGCTCCGCCCGTGTGCTTTCTTTATGAGCAAGCTCAGCCCAGCGGAGCGAAACTATGATGTGGGGGACCGGGAGTTGTTAGCTGTAGTCAAGGCTCTGAAGGTGTGGAGACATTGGCTTGAGGGGGCTAAACACCCTTTTCTCATCTGGACTGACCATTGTAATCTCGAGTATATCCGGGCAGCGAAGAGACTAAATCCACGTCAGGCTAGATGGGCCATGTTTTTTACCAGGTTCCGGTTTACCCTCTCATACCAGCCAGGCTCCCAAAACACCAAAGCCGACGCGCTGTCCCGCCTCTATGATACCGAGGAGCGGTCCGTTGAGCCAACTCCCATCATTTCACCGTCATGTCTCGTGGCACCGGTGGTATGGGAGGTGGACATGGAGATAGATGAGGCCTCACGGTCAGAGCCGGCCCCCCCTAACTGTCCAGTGGGGACTCAGTACGTGCCGAGGGGGGTCCGGGACAAGCTGATCCGGTTGGGCTCATACTCTCCCCTCCTCGGGTCATCCTGGCATCGAGAGGACAGTGCGGAGTCTGAGAGGGAGATACTGGTGGCCCACGCTTGCTAAAGATGTGAGATTTTATGTCTCCTCCTGCTCAGTGTGTGCTCAGAGCAAGGCTCCTCGGCACCTGCCTAGAGGGAAATTACAACCCCTACCCGTTCCACAACGGCCGTGGACACACTTATCGGTGGACTTTCTTACCGACCTTCCCCCGTCCCAGGGAAGTACTACGATCCTGGTCGTTGTGGATTGGTTTTCTAAGTCCTGTCGTCTCATCCCGTTGCCAGGTCTCCCTACGGCCCCGCAGACTGCGGAGGCCTTGTTTACCCATGTCTTCCGGCACTATGGGGTGCCTGAGGACATCGCTTCTGATCGGGGTCCCCAATTCACGTCCAGAGTGTGGATGGCGTTTATGGAGAGACTGGGGGTCTCGGTCAGCTTAACCTCAGGTTTTCACCCCGAGAGTAATGGGCAGGTGGAGCACGTAAACAAGCATGTGGGCAGGTTTCTGCGGTCCTATTGCCGGGACCGGCCTGGTGAGTGGGCAAGGTATGTTCCCTGGGCTGAACTAGCTCAGAACTCCCTACGCCACTCCTCAACTAACTTGTCCCCTTTTGAGTGTGTGTTAGGTTACCAGCCGGTCCTGGCCCCATGGCATCAGAGCCAGACCGAGGCTCCTGCGGTGGAGGAATGGGTGCAGCGCTCCAAGGACACCAGGAAAGCCGTTCAGGACTGACTACGGTTAGCGGGAGAACGGCAGAAGAGGAGCGCTGACCAGCACCGCAGTGAGGCCCCCGTGTTTGCACCGGGGAACATGGTCTGGCTCTCGACCCTAAACCTGCCCCTCCGCCTGCCCTGTCGGAAGCTGGGGCCGCAGTGTGTGGGGCCGTTCAAAGTCCTGAGGAGAATAAACAAGGTGTGTTACAGGTTACAACTTCCTAGGTATTACCCTATTAACCCCTCGTTTCATGTGTCTCTCCTCAGGCCGGTGGTGGCTGGTCCCCTGCAAGAAGGTGAGGTGCCTGAGGTCCCTCCGCCCCCTCTGGACATCGAGGGGTCTCCGGCGTACACAGTTCGGGGCATTCTGGATTCGAGACGCCGGGTGGGGGGCCTACAGTACCTCGTGGACTGGGAGGGGTACGGTCCGGAGGAGAGATGCTGGGTTCCGGTGGGGGATATTTTGGACCCTTCTCTCCTGAGAGATTTCCACCGCCTCCACCTGGATCACTCGTCCTCCGGGTCATCCTCGAGGACGGTGGCGACGCGCTGCGGGGGCCGCGCGTCAGAGGGGGGGTACTGTCACGACTTCCGCCGAAGTTGGCTCTCCTGCCTATTCGGGCGGTGCTCGGCGGTCGTCGTCACCGTCCTACTAGCCACTACCGATCCCTTTTTCGTTTGTCTGTTGGTTTTGTCTTATTAGTTTCACCTGTGTGTATTTTAGTTTAATTAACGTCCTTATATGTAGTAGGTTGTCCCGCCCTTGTTTTGTGCGGGATTGTTTTTGTATTCGTGTCATTTGGTGTAGCACTTGTGTTTTATTCTCCGGTCTATTTTGATCCTGTGTTGGATTATTCACCCTGTGTGTTGGGTTGACCGTGTTTTTTGTGCGCCGGAGAATAAACTGTTCGAATCACTGAAACCTGCTCTCTGCGCCTGATTCCACCCACCTTGATAAAACGTGACAATATCCATATGATTTTTCTTTCCTCATGGAGGACCCCCACAACATGATGCTGCCACCCTCGTGCTTCACGGGTGGGACTGTGTTCTTCGGCTTGCAAGCTTCCCCCTCCAAACATAAAGGTCTGTGTTCCATGTACATTACATTCACGGAAAACCTAGTCAGTTGCACAACTGAAATGCGTCTTCCCCATTTAACCCAAACCCTCTGAATCAGAGAGGTGCACGGGGCTGCCTTAATCAACAATCAGTTGTTGGTGGTTAACTACTCAAGAGCAGAATTGCAGGTTTTTACACAGTGCCGGCTCAGGGATTCAAACCAGAAACCTTTCGGTTATTGGCTCATTGCTCTTAACCACTAGGCTACCTGCCACCCTAACAAGTTGTGAAATATCGTCTCCAGTTCAGCTGAGAATCTTAGAGAATCTGGCTCGTGCACATAAACACATGCTTATAAGAGGTCAGTGTGACATTTACATTACAATAATGTAGTCACACACGGTAGTAAGTAGTGCTTGGCATTGGCTTGTTTGCTAGACTTTTGTTCAATCTTTGAAAAGATGAATGCTTGGATGATTTTTCCACTACATATTTCCTATGCTTCTTCTCTCAGACCAAGTTGGAAAAGTTAAGGTCAAAATCCTCTTTGGAGAAAATGACTGGCAGCAATTGATTATTCCGTCTGGAATAAATGTGTCTGTGAATTAACTCTCAAATGAGATAAAGAAGCAGTTGAGACTGAAAGGCAACTTTTGGCTTCAATTCATGGACAATGAGTTTGGTAATGAGTTCATGAACTTGACCTCAACAGCAGATATCCAGGACAAAGGTACTATCAAAGTGATCTCTTTAACTTATTTGCCCACCCCTTGTTAAGCTATTGTACACTGCTGCCTGTTTGTTGATTTCTCGACTCTTTCATCTGGTGACACTGATGATAAACATTACAAAAAATAGAAACGTCCTCTCACTGTCAGCTGCGTTTATTTTCTGCAAACTTAACATGTGTATTTGTATGGACATAACAAGATTCAACAACTGAGACATAAACTGAACAAGTTCCACAGACATGTGACTAACAGAAATTGAATAACGTGTCCATGAACAAAGGGAGTGTCAAGGGGGGGTCAAAATGAAAAATAACAGTCAGCACCTGGTGTGGCCACCAGTTGCATTAAGTACTGCAGTGAATCTCCTCCTCGTGGACTGCACCAGATTTGTCAGTTCTTTCTGTGAGATGTTACCCCACTCTTCCACCAAGACACCTGCAAGTTCCTGGACATTTCTGGGGGAAATGGCCCTAGCCATAGTCCCAGATGTACTCAAAGGGATTGCTGGCCATGAAAGAGCACTGACATTCTTGTCTTGCAGGAAATCACGCACAGAAAGAGCCGTTTGGCTAGTGGTTTGTTATGCTGGAGGGTCATGTCAGGATGAGCCTGCAGGAAGGGTACCACATGAGGGAGGAGGATGCACAGTGTTGAGATTGACTGCAATGACAACAAGCTCAATCCGATGATGCTGTGACACACCACCCCAGTCCATGATGGACCCTCCACCTCCAAATCGATGCCGTTCCAGAGTACAGGCCTCAGTGTAACGGTCCTTCCTTCGATGATAAATGCGAATCCAACCATCACCCCTGGTGAGACAAAACTGCGACTCGTCAGTGAAGAACAGTTTTTGCCAGTCCTGTCTGGTCCAGCAACGGTGGGATTGTGCCCATAGGTGACGTTGTTGCCAGAGATCTCTAGTGGGGACCTGATTTACAACAGGCCTGCAAGCCCTCAGTCCAGCCTCTCTCAACCTATTGCGGACAGTCTGAGCACTGATGGATGGATTATGCTTCCTGGATTGTGCTTCCTAGCAAATTACGGACTCCTTCAAAGCTCAGTTGTCCAGAGTCTGCACAACTCTGCCAGGACCTAGGATCAAGAGAGGCACTAAGTACTAAGTGTTTTAGTACTATATATCTTGACACATTGATGAAAATAATCATTGCCTCTAAACCTTCAAGCTGCATACTGGACCCTATTCCAGTATGGGGGGGCGTCAGGGTAGCCTAGTGGTTAGAGCGTTGGACTAGCAACCGAAAGGTTGCAAGTTCGAATCCCCAAGCTGACTAGGTACAAATCTGTTGTTCTACCCCTGAACAGGCAGTTAACCCACTGTTACTAGGCCATCATTGAAAATAAGAATTTGTTCTTAACTGACTTTAAATAAAGGTAAAAAAATAAATACATTCAAACTAAACTACTGAAAGAGCTGCTTCCTGTGCTTGCCCCTCCTATGTTGAACATAATAAACGGCTCTCTATCCACCGGATGTGTACCAAACTCACTAAAAGTGGCAGTAATAAAGCCTCTCTTGAAAAAGCCAAACCTTGACCCAGAAAATATAAAAAACTATCGGCCTATATCGAATCTTTGATTACTCTCAAGATTTCTGGAAAAGGCTGGTGCGCAAACACTCACTGCCTTCCTGAAGACAAACAATGTATACGAAATGCTTCAGTCTGGTTTTAGACCCCATCATAGCACTGAGACTGCACCTGTGAAGGTGGAAAATGACCTTTTAATGGCATCAGACCGAGGCTCTGCATCTGTCCTCGTGCTCATAGACCTTAGTGCTGCTTTTGATACCATCGATCACCACATTCTTCTGGAGAGATTGGAAACCCAAATGGGTCTACACGGACAAGTTCTGGCCTGGTTTAGATTTTATCTGTCGGAAAGATATCAGTTTGTCTCTGTGAATGGTTTGCCCTTGACAAATCAACTGTAAATTTCGGTGTTCCTCAAGGTTCCGTTTTAGGACCACTATTGTTTTCACTATATATTGTACCTCTTGGGGATGTCATTCGAAAACATAATGTTAACTTTCACTGCTCTGCGGATGACACACAGGTGTACATTTCAATGAAACATGGTGAAACCCCAAAATTTCCCTCGCTAGAAGCCTGTGTTGCAGACATAAGGAAGTGGATGGCTGCAAACTTTCTACTTTTAAACTCAAACAAAACAGAGATGCTTGTTCTCGGTGCCAAGAAACAAAGAGATCTTCTGTTGAATCTTAATGGTTGTACAGTCGTCTCAAATAAAACTGTGAAGGACCTCGGCGTTACTCTGGACCCTGATCTCTCTTCTGACGAACATATCAAGACTGTTTCAAGAACAGATTTTTTCCATCTACGTAACATTGCAAAAATCAGAACATTTCTTTCCAAAAATGATGCAGAAAAATGAATCCATGCTTTTGTTACTTCTAGGTTAGACTACTGCAATGCTCTACTTTCCTGCTATCCGGATAAAGCACTAAATAAACTTCAGTTAGTGATAAATACGGCTGCTAGAATCCTGACTAGAACCCAAAAATGTGATCATATTACTCCAGTGCTAGCCTCCCTACACTGGCTTCCTGTCAAGGCAAGGGCTGATTTCAAGGTTTTACTGCTAATCTACAAAGCATTACATGGGCTTGCTTCTACCTAACTCTCTGATATGGTCCTGCCGTACATACCTACACGTACGCTACGGTCACAAGACTGGGGCCTCCTAATTGTCCATAGAATTTCTAAGCAAACAGCTGGAGGCAGGGCTCTCTCCTATAGAGCTCCATTTATATGGAATGGTCTGCCTACCCATGTGAGAGACGCAAACTCGGTCTCAACCTTTAAGTTAAGCCTCCCCCTACTTTTTCGGAAATTCTGTTAAAAATCGCGCAACATTTTGGCGTCCTGCTACTCAGGCCAGGAATATAGTATATGCATATGATTAGTATGTGTGGATAGAAAACACTCAGACGTTTCCAAAACTGTTTAAATCACGGCTGTGACTATAACAGAACGTCTGTTTCATCGAAAAGCGCAGGAAAATCTGATCACTGGAGATGGAAAAAAATATCCATGCGTCACTTCAACCCATTGTTAAAGGTGAACCGTATTAAATGAGGCCGAGCTTGCAGTACCTACAGCTTCCACAGGATGTATAGAGTCTCCTCATTTGATTCTGATTTGATTCTTGGTAGATCCGACCAAAGGGAACCGATTCCCTCCGACCACCAACCTGAGGCATTGTCTCTGTGTTTTTCCGGACATTTTTTCCACACGACCAACTATCGAATTTACATCGCCTCCTGATGATTTTTATAGCTTATTAACGTGTAGTTATACCTAAAGTTGCATTAGAAAGGTATTTCGAAGTGTTTTGTGAAAGTTTATCGTCGAATTTTTAACTTTAAAAAATGACGTTACATTATGAAATGCTATTTTTTTCCGTTTATCACACAGTCTTCATAGATCGATATCTAGGCTATATATGGACCGATTTAATCCAAAAAAAGACCCAGTATTGATTATGGGACATCAAGGTGTGCCAAGAAAGAAGATGGTCAAAGGTAATTAATGTTTTATATTTTATTGTGCGGTTTGTGTAGCGCCGACTATGCTAATTCTTTTGTTTACATCCCCTACGGGTCTTTTGGGGTGTTGCATGCTATCAGATAATAGCTTCTCATGCTTTCGCCGAAAAGCATTTTAAAAATCTGACTCGGTGGCTAGATTCACAACGACTGTAGCTTTATTTCAATACCAAGCATGTGTATTTTAATGAACGTTTGCGTTTTAACTAATACTATTAGCGTGTAGCGTAGCGCATTTGCATTTCCAGAGCTCTAGGTGGGACGTCTGCGTCTCAAGTAGGAGCAAGAGGTTATTAAGTCTTTACAGAAGACTCATCTCTTCAGTGGGTAATATAACTGAGTGTAGTCTGGCCCAGGAGTGTGAAGGTGAACGGAAAGGCTCTGGAGCAACGAACCGCCCTTGCTGTCTCTGCCTGGCCGGTTCCCCTCTTTCCACTGGAATTCTCTGCCTCTAACCCTATTACAGGGGCTCAGTCACTGGCTTACTGGTGCTCTTTCATGCCGTCCCTAGGAGGGGTGCATCACTTGAGTGGGTTGAGTCACTGATGTGATCTTCCTTTCTGGGTTGGCGCCCCCCCTTGGGTTGTGCCATGGCGGAGATCTTTGTGGGCTAGACTCGGCCTTGTCTCAGGATGGTAAGTTGGTGGTTGACGATATCCCTCTAGTGGTGTGGGGACTGTGCTTTGGCAAAGTGGGTGGGGTTATATCCTTCCTGTTTGGCCCTGTCCGGGGGTATCATCGGATGGGGCCACAGTGTCTCCTGACCCCTCCTGTCTCAGACTCCAGTATTTATGCTGCAGTAGTTTATATGTTGGGGGGCTTGGGTAAGTTTTTTTATATCTGGAGTACTTCTCCTGTCTTATCCGGTGTCCTGTGTGAATTTAAGTATGCTCTCTCTCTTTCTCTCTTTCTTTCTCTCTCTTTCTCTCGGAGGACCAGAGCCCTAGGACCGTGCCTCAGGACTACTTGGCATGATGACTCCTTGCTGTCCCCAGTCCACCTGGGCGTGCTGCTGCTCCAGTTTCAACTGTTCTGCCTGCGACTATGGAATCCTGACCTGTTCCCCCGGACGTGCTACCTGTCCCAGACCTATTATTTGACCATGCTGGTAATTTATTAACATTTGAACATCTTGGCAATGTTCTGTTATAATCTCCACCCGGCACAGCCAGAAGTGGACTGGCCACCCCTCATAGCCTGGTTCCTCTCTAAGTTTTGGCCTTTTTAGGGAGTTTTTCCTAGCCAATGTGCCCCAACACCTGCATTGCTTGCTGTTTGGGGTTTTAGTCTGGGTTTCTGTACAGCACTTTGAGATATCAGCTGATGTACGAAGGGCTATATAAATAACATTGATTTGATTTGGTGTGAACTGGGCAGTTGTTGTTGCCTTCCTGTAACTGTCCCGCAGGTGTGATGTTCGGATGTACCAATCCTGTGCAGGTGATGTTACACGTCGTCTGCCACTGCAAGGACGATCAGCTGTCAATCTTGTCTCCCTGTAGCGCTGTCTTAGGCATCTCACAGTACGGACATTGCAATTTATTGCGCTGGTTACATCTGCAGTCCTCATGCCTCCTTGCAGCATGCCTTCAGAAACGTTCACGCAGATGAGTAGGGTCCCTGGGCATCTTTCTTTTGGTGTTTTTCGGAGTCAGTAGAACGGCCTCTTTAGTGTCCTACGTTTTCATAACTGTGACGTTAATTGCCTACCATCTGTAAGCTGTTAGTGTCTTAACGACTGTTCAACATGTGCATGTTCATTAATTGTTTATGGGTCATTGAATAGGCATGGAAACAGTGTTCAAACCCTTTACAATGAAAATATGTGAAGTTATTTGGATTTTTATGAATTATCTTTGAAAGACAGGGTCTTGAAAAAGGGACATTTCTTTTTTTGTTTAGGTAGCCTAGTATTTATGAGCTTTGGGCCAGTAACCAAAAGGTCACTGGTTCTAGTCTCTGAGGCTGCAAGGTGAAAAGATATGCTGTTCTGCCCTTGAGCAAGGCAGCTAACCCCCAACTGCTGGTAATGTGGACTTCGATTTAAGCATCCCCCCTGCACCTCTCTTATTCAGAGGGTTTGTGTGAAATGCAGAAGACACATATCCCCTTTGACATGTACTGTCCAAGTCAATTTTCTTTATTTTGATTGAACCTTTATTTAACTAGGCAAGTCAGTTAAGAACAAATTCTTATTTACAATGACAGCCTACCCGGCCAAAGCCAAACAACGCTGGGCAAATTGTGCGCCGCCCTATGGGACTTCCAATCACGTCCGGTTGTGATACAGCCTGGAATCGAACCAGGGTGTGTAGTGATGCCACTAGCACTGAAATGCAGTGCCTTAGACCGCTGCCACTCGGGGGCCCTAAGAACTTCTGCATGGCCAGATGTCTTTCATTTACCTTTCGTTTACCTCATTCCTCCTAAGACACTGAGATACAGCTTGAACAGTGCTAATGAGAAACTTCCTTGTGGGTGGAAACTTTTTATTTTAAGAAATTACATTTTCAGTTGTCTATTTTCTGCAAAGAAGCAATGCCTTGACCTACTGTTTATTTTGGACACGTTTTGGACATGGTTTTGTATCATGCGTCTATCAAAGCACTGTTATGTTCAGAACAGATGTTGATAATTGAGAAAGCTCGTCTTTGCCACCCTTAACTCTTGTTCACTCCCAATGTTGCTAGAAGCGTTTGATTGTTGCCAGCATGCCTAAAGGAATTTGTCACCATATTCCTTATACCATTTTATGCATTTTCAATCCATGAGTGTGTGCCAATATTTGTTCCTTATGCCCTATGCACTTGTGGAGATCTGAGAGGATTTCATTGGTATAAGAAATATGGTATAACTTCCACCTAGGGAGGCAAGTTTGAGCTACTTCCAGATTGATTACACCTATCAAATCATCTCAGATTTCCACAAGTGCGTGGGAAGGGTTTAGGAACACAATGTGCCCGTGTGTGTGGGAGAGATTGTGAAGTGCTGATTTCGGGACAGGTTTGAAATGCATGGTGCTGAGTGAGTGAGTGCGTGAGTGAGTGAGTGGGAAGAGAGAGATCCTGAGAGAGAGAGGAGAGGTCATGAGCAGATGAGCGTCTGCATTTTCCAGCATGTTCTTAAAAAACAGTTCAAAACACTTGGATTTTTTTGTCTGGGATATATACAGGATGCTACCCTCAACAACAACCCTCACTCCAACTCAAAAGTCAAAACCTACAACCTGATTTTGGACAGAATTACAGAATCACCTGGAAGGCTTACAACAACAAAAGAGTATTATTCCAAAGCTATACAGCAAATGCTCTGAAAAACAACAGAAACCTGGAAACACCATCCATCCTGGAACTGAGTGAGTAATGTTTAGTCTGAAGCTATATTTTATTTCCAAAAACCAAGAAGAAAAATGCATTACATTACTTTATAAGGACTGAATGCTAAATTAAGGCTGCCAAGCTTGATACAACTTCAATTAGCACTGATGTGTCAAGTGAGAGGTGTCAAGACCCTTTAGCCCAACAATGGCAGGAGAGTCGCACAGTCTACACCAACTAAATGGAGAGGCCTTAGAAGCTGCCTCCTGCTGTTCAGAGGTAATGAAAATACAGTACCCTGTGTATGTAAAGAATGATAAGATATGAAAAGAGCACAAAATGAAGCTCCTTGTGGAAAATCAAGAGACATTTTTTGCTGACTATTATAAAAACGGAAATTTCAGCAACCTCATCTTCCACACAGGCCATCCCTTGGCATGGCACAGTGCTATATTAGCACACTCTCCCCCTGTTAAGAGAGGGGGTGGTGTTACCGAGGGGTGGAAACTCAGGAACCTAGACAACGAGGACTCTGAGTCAACTAATATACAGTGGAAGTCGGAAGTTTACATACACTTAGGTTGGAGTCAATAAAACTAGTTTTTCAACCACTCCACAAATTGCTTGTTAACTTCTAGGGTAGGAGGCAGCATTCGGAATTTTGGATGAAAAGCATGCCTAGCATGCCTAAATAAAAAATAAAAAAAATAAAAAAATTTGCTTAGTTTTCACAATTCCTGACATTTAATCCTGAGTTTAAATGTATTTGGCTAAGATGTATGTAAACTTCCGACTTCAACTGTACATCTTTATAAGTCTGGAACAGTATTGGTACTCGGCAATTCCAAACAGTTTCAGATGGACTTTCACCTAATCAAAGAATTAGCTCAGTAGGAGAAGCTCTGCCTTGAGAAAGATACCCCGACCCCGAGTGGGTCAGACCGGACCTCTTCATGATATAACCCCACAGACAAGCAACCCCAAGCAGAAAGTCAACCTCCCCGCACAGCGAACTACTCCCTCATTGAAATGAAGGATACATTAAGGCAGATGGATCTGGAACAGCAGATGATTACACTCCAGTCAGCACAGACCCAGACAATAGTCCAGCTCAACAACACCCCCTTAACCAGACCCGGAGAGCTGGAGGTGGAGAGAGACATATATGCACTCTGAACTGTGGTGAGACTTCAACAGGAGAAAAGGCAGGAGAAGAACAGTGCACTACAGGAGAGGATCATACTGCTGGAGGAGAGGGTGAGGGCGATGGCGTGTGGCAGAGAACAACCCACTAGAGAGGTGGCCACCCCCGCAGAGAAGCCAGCAGAACAACCCACCTCAGCTCCCGACAAAAGTCTCGACACCACAGCAGAACAGCCCACCCCAGAACCTGACCACGTTGACATCACAGTGGGACAGACAAATGAAGAATCCCAAGCCCAGGGGATCTCACCCCTTTTGAGCACCCCTGTCAACCACCCTGATAGCCCTCCTGACAACCCTCCCACACCCACTGAGGACACACACAATACACAGATTGTACTCCTTATGGACTCAAACAGGAAATATATACAATATTTTTTTATTTATTCCAAACACAGTGTGTCTAAACGCTTCTGCTTGGCTGGTTACTGTTTGTAATAATTTGTCAACTGGGCTATGTTCTGGGCTAGGTATGTTCTGGGCTAGGTATGCTTTCGCCGAAAAGCATTTTATAAATAGGACACTGTGGTTGATTAACCTTTTGTGACTAGGAGGCAGTATTTTCATTTTTGAAAAAAAAAAACGTTATATTTTGTCAGGACAAGATGCTAGAATATGCATATAATTGACAAGCTTAGGATAGAAAACACTCTAAAGTTTCCAAAACGGTAAAAATATTGTCTGTGAGTATAACAGAACTGATGTTGCAGGCGAAAGCCCGAGAAAAATCCAAACAGGAAGGGACTCTTATTTAGAAGGCTCTGCGTTCCTATTGAGCAGTGAATGGGCTATCAACCAGATTACTTTTTCTATGGCTTCCCTAATGTGTCTAGTGTCACAATACATAGTTTCAGGCTTTTATTTTGAAAAATGAACCTGAACGTCAACATTGCGTCAGTGTTCAGCTGAAGTCTCTCATAGTGTTTGGTGCGTAAAGGACAAATGCGGCCATTGTTTCTCTCTCTCCTACTAAGAACCCACCAGTCCCAGTTGATATGTTATCGAATAGATATTTGAAAAACACCTTGAGGATTAATTATAAACAAAGTTTGCCATGTTTCTGTCGATATTATGGAGCTAATTTGGAATATTTTTTGTCATTTTCGTGACTGTAATTTCCGGGCAATTTCTCAGCCAAATGTGAAGAACAAACGGAGCTTTTTCGCTTACAAAAATAATATTTTGGGAAAAAAGGAACATTTGCTATCTAACTGGGAGTCTCGTGAGTGAAAACATCCGAAGCTCATCAAAGGTAAACGATTTAACTTGATTGCTTTTCTGATTTCCGTGACCAAGTTACCTGCTGCTAGCTGGACAAAATGCTATGCTAGGCTATCGATAAAACTTACACAAATGCTTGTCTAGCTTTGGCTGTAAAGCATATTTTTTAAATCTGAGATGACAGGGTGATTAACAAAAGGCTAAGCTGTGTCTCAATATATTTCATTTGTGATTTTCATGAATAGGAATATTTTCTAGGGATATTTATGTCCGTTGCATTATGCTAATTAGTGTCAGATGATGACAACGGTCCCGTTCATGGGATAGGGTTTCACTAGAGGTTAAACAAGAAGTTAATCTTTAAACCTATGTAAAATATGTATTTTTTTCTGAATTTTTATAACAAGCGTTTCTGTAGTTGAATTTGGCGCTCTGCAACCTTACTGGATGTTGGCCAGATGGGATGATAGCGTACCACATACCCTAGAGAGGTTAATTAATAAACTATAGTTTTGGAAAATTGGTTAGGACATCTACTTTGTGCATGACACAAGTCATTTTCCCAACAATTGTTTACAGACAGATTATTTCACTTATACTTCACTGTATCACAATTCCAGTGGGTCAGAAGTTTACATACACTAAGTTGACTGTGCCTTTAAACAGCTTGGAAAATTCCAGAAAATTATGTCATGGCTTTAGAAGCTTCTGATAGGCTAATTTACATAATTTGAGTCAATTGGAGGTGTACCTGTGGATGTATTTCGGGGCCTCCCTTCAAACTCAGTGCCTCTTTGCTTGACATCATGGGAAAATCAAAAGAAATCAGCCAAGATCTTAGAAACAAAATTGTAGACCTCCATAAATCTGGTTCATCCTTGGGAGCAATTTCCAAACACTTGAAGATATGACATTCATCTGTAAATACAATAGTATGCAAGTATAAACACCATGGGACCACGCAGCCGTCATACCGCTCAGGAAGGAGACGCATTCTGTCTCCTAGAGATGAACGTACTTTGGTGCTAAAAGTCCAAATCAATCCCAGAACAACAGCAAAGGACCTTGTGAAGATGCTGGAGGAAACCGGTACAAAATATCTATATCCACAGTAAAACGAGTCCTATATCAACATAACCCAAAAGGCCGCTCAGCAAGGAAGAAGCCACTGCTCCAAAACTGCCATGAAAAAAAGTCTACAGTTTGCAACTGCACATGGGGACAAAGATTGTACTTTTTGGAGAAATGTCCTCTGGTCTGATGAAACAAAAAATAGAACTGTTTGGCTATAATGACCATCGTTATGTTTGGAGGACAAAGGGGGAGGCTTGCAAGCCGAAGAACATCGTCCCAACTGTGAAGGATGGCGGTGGCAGCATCGTGTTGTGGGGGTGCAGGAGGGACTGGTGCACTTCAAAAAATAGATGAAATCATGAGGAAAGGAAAATTATGTGGTTATATTGACGAAACATCTCAAGACATCAGTCAGGAAGTTAAAGCTTGTTCGCAAATGGGTCTTCCAAATGGACAATGACTCCAAGCATATTTCCAAAGTTGTGGCAAAATGGCTTAAGGACAACAAAGTCAAGGTATTGGAGTGGCTTCCACAAAGCTCTGTCCTCAATCCCATTGGAAATTTGTGGGCAGAAAGTGTGCGAGCAAGGAGTCCTACAAACCTTACTCAGTTATACTGACTTTGCCAGGAGAAATGGGCCAAAATTCACCCAACTTATTGTGGGAAACTTGTGGAAGGCTACCTGAATTGTTTGACCCAAGTTAAACAATATAAAGGCAATGCTACCAAATGCTAATCGTGTGTATGAAAACTTCTGACCCACTGGGAATGTGATGAAAGAATCAAAAGCTGAAATAAATAATTCTCTCTACTATTATTCTGACATTTCACATTCTTAAAATAAAGTGATGATCCACATTCTGTATATTCTGTATACTTCCGGCCCTTCTTTGGACACTGTGCTAACAACCCTCCAGGCAAGCTTCAATGCCATACAACTCTCCTTCTGTGGCCTCCAATTGCTCTCAAATACAAGTAAAACTAAATGCATGCTCTTCAACAGATCGCTACCTGCACCTACCCGCCTGTCCAACATCACTACTCTGGACGGCTCTGACTTAGAATACGTGGACAACTACAAATACTTAGGTGTCTGGTTAGACTGTAAACTCTCCTTCCAGACCCATATCAAACATCTCCAATCCAAAGTTAAATCTAGAATTGGCTTCCTATTTCGCAACAAAGCATCCTTCACTCATGCTGCCAAACATACCCTTGTAAAACTGACCATCCTCGACTTTGGCG